>NC_092838.1:10413737-10738987 GCF_039878825.1 Excalfactoria chinensis | reverse complement strand
AAACAGAGAACAAATCATGGAAAATCTATAAGTATTCTATATAATATATAAAGCGAGATATTAAAATGTCCTCACGCCGGTGAGACGCGCACCAAACTTGAACACAAAACAAACTGTGGAGTGGAAAAAAAAAATAAAGTTTTGTTTCATTTTGATTTTTAAAAAAAAAGAAAAAAAGAAAAAGAAAAAAAAAAAGAAAAAAATAAGAAAAAATTGAATATGAAAAGAAAAAGGAGCAGGCAGAGAACCGAGGTCTGGCGTTCCCCAGTACTGCATTGCATGAGTCCCCATTCCGTGATTTTGTGGATTCTTTGTGAACAGTTTGTGTTCTTTCTTCCTACCCTTCCAAAAAATTCAACAGCAACAAAAACAGCAACACAAACCAAAAAGAGACCGGAAGGAGATCCGTCCTTTGGGCTGTTTTTGCAAACGGAGTCTTCCAGTTTAGACTTTTCACCCGGCTGAAGGCCCCGTTCACATTTTCACTCACCGAGAGGTTTTACCACACATTGCATTGTAAAACGAAGTCGTTAATTGTACAGAGAAAATTTCTATATTTGCAATGTTTGCTGTATAATGAGAAAGAGAGAGGAGAAAAAAAAAAACAATACTACATCTACTAAAATATATATATATATATATCTCTATATATATCTATATTCACATGTTTGTACCAGGTTTTAATCATGGATTTTAGAGAAAGAGATGGAGTTTGGATTGAAGGACTTCTTTTGTTGGTTGGTTGGTGATTGGTTGGTTGGTGGAGGAGACATTTTTGGTGGGGGTGGGGAGTGTTTGGGTTTCTTTTTGGTTTTGGTTTCTTCCAACCACTGCCTACGTCCAAGTTCTGAGCACTTCCAATTGCATGTACCCAGAAAAGCAAATTAGCTGTGCTATTCCAGGTGGGACACTGTCACTGCTGGGAATGGTGGGAACAGTAAAGGGCATGAGAAGGGAAAGGCTCTTTGATGAGCAGTTGCCACAATGGGACTTCCTCCTGAAAATCAGAAGGTATTGGTAATCTCTCCTCGTAGTACAGGGAGGTGGTGATGAGTTAGTGCTGCTGCTGTCCAGAGGAGGATGGCATTGATGGGTGGTTTTGCCAATGGAGAAGATATTAAGCAGTTACAGATTCTCCAAATTGAAAACAACCGCAGTGGGCCTGGGGGCCCTGCATCACTCTCCTAAAACTGCCAGCACCCAACACACAGGTACCTCCCCACAGATAACCCCAGCTTACAGCAGCATTGGGCACAGCACCTCCTACCTGCAGCCCACAGGTCAGCTGGGCTCCCATTGCCGTGAGTGGCTTTGGAGATGGGTGCTCCAGGGTCTCCAAGGCTGGAGAGAAGAGGATGGTGCTCCAGGTCCGGTGTCCACCCAAGCAGCCACATTCCCTTCAACCACTGCTGTACAATGTCTGTCTGAGCCTCAACAGCATTTTGCCTCATCTCTAAAATACACACTGACAATGACCTACTCACTCAGTGCAGTGGAAGGAGGGATGCATTCAGACCATGCTGCAGAGGGACAACCACTTTGCCCTTACTGGCTCCAGCTGCGTGGCAAACCCCCATGCCTCATCCCACAGCTGATGCAGAGATGGGCCAGATTAGGGACAGGGAACACTTTGTTCCCCCCAGTGAACACAGGGGATCCCAGTGAGGAAGCCCAACAAGGTGACAAACATCCCAAACACAGCACTTCCAAGCCCTGTTTCTTCCGGGGGCCTTTCCATTGCATCCTGCTCACAAGTCTCTTTGGATGGAATTCCTTAGTCCTGACAAACAAGCACTAGGGCCCAGCAGCAAACTACATCCTATCCTGTTATTTCAATGTTTCAAAGCGATTTTGACAGGTATTCTTGCAAAAGGTTATGTTTGTTCAGAAATGAGCTGAGCTGGGAAGACACGGAGCAGGCTGGGAAGCGCGTGAGTTCGTTCCCCATGGTTATTTGTGTAGACAACAACCCATTAGCCGGGTTTCATAATAAAAGGCAGGCAATTTCTCCAGGAATACATTCACTCTGCATAAGGAAAAACACATTTCTCCTTCTCCTCCGGGTGCCTGACATCCTCCCCATAACATGCAGTCTGTGAGCAGGATGTGGAAAGCTGAGCATCACCCCTCCATTGTCCCATGATGTCACAAATCAGTCCCCAAATCCCAGCTGTGCCAAAGCAAACCCTTCAGCCTCAAGGAAACCCTCAGTGCCTCCTGTAGTAGCAAGAAGTCAGCAAGAAGGGGTACCGGACATGGCAGCAGCACTCCCTATACTCAGGGCTGTCATTTTACCCCTATCTGCCTCTATTTCCTCCTCTGAACAACACTTCCTTGTGGTGCTGAGGGTGCAGACAGGCGGGGGAGGCTCAATTAATTAATTGCCTGTCTGTGAAGCCTGTTTAGCTCCTAGAATAAAAGCTGCTATAGGAAAGCAAAGTTGTTAGTGGCATAAAACAGCAGGGGCAAATGAAATCAAAGCCCAATTCTGTTTTCACACCAGGATTTCTCTGGTCACAAACCAACAGAGACCAATGCGGGATATATGATACAGCAGCACTGGCCTTTCAAAAAACACTTCCCAGATGCAAACTGCAGCTAGAGAAAAAGAGGATTAGAAAATATCCATGTCCTTCTGGCTCTGAGGGGAGGTACCCCCACATACAGAGAGCCCTGTGCAGTGGGGCATAACATGGAGCTCAGGGGTCTCTGGATGACCCTCAGGTGATGATGCAGTGGCTGTGCTGCGGAGCACACTCCAGCCTCATGTCTCCATGACAGGGTACAGTCCTGGCATCCCCAGTCCGCATCCCTCAGAGTGAGAGGCTGAGGGATGAGCTGAAATAAGCTAGGCAAGAAAAGGCAAGGAGTCCCACTACCCCCAAAGCCACTGCCCCGTGCAGGAACTGATCTGGGTTCTGCAGGATGGGGACCGGGAAGCTCTGTTTATGGCACTCCTCATTCCCCAGAGGCACGTACTTTACAGACTGCTCCAAAAGCACAGGGAAAATGTCACCACCTGCCAGCTGTTGGATGCTTCTCTTGTTTTGCCTTCTGTTCAAGCAAAGAAACTCCCCAGCTGCTTCTACAGATGATGCCCTGCTTGGCTGAGGCACTGCCCCAGTGCCATCCAAAGGAGCTGGAGGGCTCCTCACCAAGCAGAAGGGAGGAGGCACAGTGTCACAGTGTGAAGGAAAGGAGGCCAAGGGGAAACCTTCTCTGTCCTTTGGGGAGCTGGCAGCCAGCACAGAAAATGATCACACTGCTGGTGAGAGCACCAAGGGCACAGAGGTCCTCATCTGCACCTCTGTCTGCCTGGGCTCTGCCACTACATACAGCAAAGAGAAGGGTCAGGAAGGGAGGGAGAGGGCTGAAGGGCAGTGAGAGGCGATGCAGGCAGGAGTAGCTGTGCAGGTGGCAGCCCTGGAGTGGCCAACCATGGCACAGAGCAGAGCTGCATGGAGAGGGGTTTTGTGATAGCAAGCTGTTGCTTCCCCACAGCAATGATACAAAGGAGCAGAGAGATCTGTTGCTACTTCTGCTCTGAGTCACTCCTAGAAATCTCCCCTCTGGCCAGAGCTCACAGTCCATCAACAGCTCCCAGGGTTTCTGCTTCCCCAAAGTGGTGCCCACACAGCCCTGCTCTCTGCTCCTCGCTGTCACACTTTAGTTGTCCCCATCCTATTGCCTCCTCCCATCCCACCCTATACCTACAGCCACCATATGGAACATCCTCTCCTTGAGGGCTCTGCTGCTCCCTGTAGGACGATGCTGACAGCCCCAGGGCCATAAACAAATGTATTCTGCTGAAGCCTTTTCCATGCCCACAAAATGGCTGTTGTTTAAAACACTGTTTCTCAAGGGCATAATTAAGGTAAGAGCAAAAAGTGACCCGATGACCCTTTTCCAAGCCACTTTCTTGTTGGGAGGTGACTCAGAGCCACAGCATCCACAGCTCAACACTCACTCCTGTCTGGAGTCTGCAAGAGGGCCCTCTCAGTGCTGTATCCACAGCCTGGGCAGTATTGAAGAGCCTATGAATTAGGACTGAAATGTACCTCCATATGGACATGCACCATCTGAGTCCTGCAGGCACTCACCTGCCCCTGCCTACACTGGTTTTGTCCATGCATTCCAAAGCCTTTGTGATGCAACCATGGGCAGGAATGTGGGGCTGGTGGCTGCCTCCTTCTCCACTGCCCATCCCTAGCCCTGCACTCGAGCTCGATGCTGGCTTCAGGTGAGCAGGGAGCTGTGCACATGGGGGCACGGGGTCAGAGCAGGAAGAGCTTCATGGGTTATCTGGGGAAAAAAACAAAATTACCTTAAACACATACAGAGTGTGAATGGGTCCTGACTAGAGATAAAACTGTTCCTTATGGGAGATCTGCACAGCATCTTACCTTTCCTTCTGCACCAAACCACTGCTGCCAGCCAAAGCCCTGAGACCCAGAAGGCAGTGAAGCTGCCTTCACCTCAGCTTGAAGCACTTGGGCTTCGCTTGGATTTACTCATGTCCCTCTTTTTCACATCAGCTTCATATCAGTGTGCTCTTGGCCAGACCATCACCATCACCACAACATTGGTAGAAGTTACCCAAGCGTTACCTTGAGAGCTCTGCAGTGGCCACACGGTGTCCTCCGTGGGTTCATCAGGAAGCAGGAGACCCTCAGCTCAGCGCTGAGCCCAGCTCACCCACCCTTGGGCACTGCAAATGTAGAGCTTCATCACGCCTGTGATTTTATCAGGAATTGCATTCATTCACTGCAAAAACCTTTCTGATGTCCAGGAACAGCAGCCACTCTTATTCCCACTTCTCACCCCACCCCAGCACTTGATGAAGACGAACCGTCTGATCCAGTGTCCAGTTTTCTGGACTCTGTGCAAGAAGACAACAGAGAAGTAATAGGAATGGGGATTTTCACCACCAAGCAGGATGCCAGTTTTCACTCCTGTTTTCTACCCTTCAATTTGGCACAAATGAGTCGGCAAAGAGCCCATTTCCCACCCTCTGCAACTCCTCTGTCCCTGCAGAGCGATCTGAAGAGCCTGCCAAGTCTCTGGCTTTGCATGTGTGTGGCTATTTAATAACTCAATAGGAATGTGAGTGACATGGGTGCACTGCTGCTCCTCCAGGCGCTCATCATTTCTTGCCCACCACCACTGCTTCTTTCTTCACACAAAGCTTGGCTGTCTGCAAATGGCCATTTGCTGCTCACCCTTACTTGCCTTGCTATTAAGGAGCTCATTACTGTACTCCATCCTTGCTTTCCCTGTGACTAAGATTTCCATTTTTCTCCTTTAGCAGCTTTCTCGTGGTTTCCATCCTCTCCCCTCCTCACTGGGCAGTGCTTTTGTCTAATGAGTTCTTATCTCCTGGTCCATCTTTTCCATTAAGCTGCACAAGTGCTGTCCCTGTGCTGTGTAGCTCATCTCAGATGGCTCTCTTCTGGCCCTCTCACATTCTTCAGTGTTTCCAGCTGTGAAAAGAAGTGCTCAGCTTTGACACAACTCCACGCTTCCTCTCACCCCACTCACCTCATGGCTCCCAGCCTGACGCTGGGGCAGCATCCTCCATTGGGTTCACCCTCATCTTCAGGGATGCGCTGGGATACCTCAAATGCTTGTGCTCCAGAGCTCATGTAATTTCTTTTTCCAGCTGTCTGGTGTTGCAATAAGAGGTATTACCTCTCCATACAAACCCTACCTCAATTATACCCTTAGATCATCCTGGCTGTAACAATACTACACCCACGGCAAGGTTCGCACGCACACATCTCTGTCTGGGAAAACTCAGAAACGTCGCAGCCCCAACGTGTGAGACATCCGTCAAGTGCCGTCAGCTCACAGCCCCGGGGCTGCTCCACAGCCTCCTCCAGCCTCATGGGGTGAGCACTGCTCCTGAAGGACAGCTGTAGGATCACCGTGTGGCTTGGGATGTGATGGAGATGGGCAGTAGGGGCTGAGGAGATTAGGGGCACAGCTGCTCCCAGCCTATATCCACAGTGAGCAGAGCTCAGAGCTATCTGAGCCAGTCCGATTTCCCACACAGCCACTGCTGCACGTGGCTGCAGGTCTCCAGGTGAGGATGGCACATCTGGCACTAAGCCTTGCCTGGGGCTCATCTTTTCCTCTTTTCTGAAGAAGAAATCAAAACAGCAGCAGGCACCCAAGGGAGATGCAGAGAGTGGGAGGAGACAGCTTATCCAGGATCCAATTGAGCTGGAAGGGAAAGGTTGTGAGAAGTTCCTCCATTAAGAAAGAAAAATAAACATGGAAGAGGGAGGAACCAGAGGTCGACGTGCCTGTGGGGAAGCAATGTGGATGCGTTTGAATTTAAGAAGCCAAAGCAAAGCAGAGCTGAGGGTGCTTCAGCCCAGGGCCAGGAGGCAAAGGTCTGGAGGAGGTTTGCAGAGACCTGGAAACCATGGAGGTAAGGCAGTTGTAAGCAGCACCACTTCTAATCTGAGCAGAGCGCATGAAATTGGATAATGTAATTGGAAAGGTTATTTAAACTGAATATTCAGAGGGAAAAATAAAACGTTGCAGGGAAACAGTAATACTTAGCACTTGTAATGTGCTTAGCATCTTGTGTCTTCAGAAACTGGTCAGCCATTAACTGATTGCTCCTCTGCTAAGTCCAAAGGCTAATAAAAAGGGATGGTTCATTTAGTTGTTTCACAGCTGAGCTTCTCAACAAGGCACGAGGAGGAGAGATCACCGCTCTCCAATGTGCTGGTAAACAAACAGTTGGAAGCAGGAAAATACAACAGAACCTCAGCACTTGCTCACAGAGTCTCAGCCAGCTCCTTCCTCTCCCTGTTGGCCCATTGCAGGGAGCTCAGCTGGTGGTCTGCCCTGGAAGCACCATCCATGGGTGCAGCCCCCCAGCAGTCCCAGAGCTCAGTGCCTCCTGCCTGGGTGTGATGAGGCACTTCTGGTTACATCTGCTGGGTACCATGGGGAAGAGGCAGTGGATGGAGATGTCCAACACATGTCCAACCCAATGGCTCTGTCCAACACCATTTCTGCCTAACCTCAGACCTCCATCACTGCATCACAGTGAGTTTCAGGGTGACTCCTGAGCTGTCTGCACGCACACCTGCCTGGCACTATTCCCCTGAGGTGGGTTTTGTTGGTCCCCCGCTGACCTATGGGGCAGGATGTGTCCCCCTGGGCTGGGCGACATGGGGACAGTGCCACATACAGAGGCAGCAGCAGTCATGTCAGGGCTCCAACACAGCTTCCCAACCAGAGGAAACTTGGGATGCTGCATGCTAGCAATGCCACGCTATGTTCTGCCAAGCACTCATGCACAGCCAGGCAGCAGATATATGGACCGTGCGAGACACTGCTGATTTTCTTCTGCCTGTTTTTGGCATCACGCAGCCCAATGGGTGTGTATAAACAAAGCAACTATCTCTCTCACTGGACCTCATGCATCATTTATAGCCAGCTCTTCTATGGCACAAGAAACATTTACATATGCCAGCATTAATTCCAAATGCCACTTCAAAGCCATCTCTGTCTAATGAACCCCGCGTGCTGTGCACAGCAAATTCCACCCGAAAAATAATTAGCGACACACACCACCAAAGCACTACAAGGGGAACACAGCACACCACCTGCTGAAGCAAAATGAATGCCTGATGCATTTTTTTTCCCCCCACTTTTTAGCAACGTTCCGTCCCTGACTCAAAGCTGTGCTCCATTCTGAGCCACACAGGGCCCTGGGAAGTGTCACGTTCCCACTCTTTGGTGATCCAACTGCAGCGCACGGGCAACCCTTAAAGTAGCACAGTGCATCCCATATCAGAAGCAATGTGATTTAGCTCAAGCCCTGATGCGGTGGCTGATAACGCTGGCTGATAACGCTGGCATTGCCATGGGAGACCCAGCTCACACAGCTGGAGGGACAGAGGCTGAAGCCAGCAGGTGGCTGTTGGTGCTGGGGAGGGAGGCCAGGGTGACGCTGAGACCCTGGGCTCCCTTGGTCCTGTCCTGCTCACATGTAGAAGTGATGCTCATCAGGATGTGCTGGCGCCTCCAGCATCCAGCCCTGCTGTTCCACCTGTCACTCTCTGCCTTGCTGGGATGCAAGGGGTTAAGCTGCTCTTCCTATGCAAATTAGGCTTAATTAATCCTTTTCATCAGTTGCAAATATACCTTCTGAACCCTATTAAAAACATGAATATGCAAATTCAGACCTTTTTTAATACTCATTTTCAAGGACTTGGAGTCAGGCTTGATTATTCGACTCCCGTTAACAGCCTGTAAAACCTGGTGCAAAATTTAATTTCCATTTCAAGTTACCAAAAAAAAAAAAAAAAAAGAAAGAAAAAAGAATCTGTTGGTAATTAAGCTAATTACAGTGTTACACTAAAGAGGAGACAAACAAGGAGGACAAGATCATTCATTACATGTAACACTGGCTGCAGGATCTGGGGACTGTGCATAGGCCAAAGGTAAGTGAAGCCAGAGAAGAGCAGAGATGGGAATGGGCTGCACTGGGACTGCTGGGCTGGTAATCCTCCCTTGGACAACCCCTGTTTTGGCCTCATGGCCTGTCCTGCTCTTTCCCTTTCTTAGGAGTGAGGTGGAGGAGTGCAGTGGGCTGTGTGAGAGGTGCCATGGGGTCTCTGCACAGGGCAGGGCTGGGGGCTCAGGGACCTAAGGAATCCACACAGGTGGGACTTTCTCCCACCCTCAGCATTCTAACTGCATGACTTCAGTCAGCACAGATGGAATCCACACCTCCCAGTCCCAGGCTGTGTGGTTAAATGGAGGCATCGTGCATCAGTTGTACTATGGATGCTGTTCTGGTGACAGGGCACACTGATGCCACGCACTCACCCAAAGCCACCCTTGTGGCCGCTCACTGGGGCTCAGCCTGTGCATAATTAAATCAGAAGTGCTGCAATAGATGATTAATTCTGGCTTACCACTCCAGTGATCCCTTAAACTCAGTCATTAGCGTTGCCTAGGATCTGTTCTGTGTTCAGTTTGGTAACGAGGTAGCAAAGTTAACGAGTGATTTGTCACCTCAGGGCCAGCAGCACACTGTGGCACGTTGCCTTGTGCTGTGTTCACACCAGGTGAGGGATCTCATCGCCTAGATGGAAACTTCCAGATGATGCAGTGCCTGCACCAGGCCAGGGCTTGGGGTACTGCATGGCTGGTCAGGAGGGTCTGACTTAAAGTGAGGTGTTGGTTACCTGATGTATCCAAAGACACCGGCAGGATGGATCTGCTCCAGGGTGGCATTATCTGAACGGCTCTTCTCCCTCCTCCTCCTCACTGCCAGTGCTGTTCCCCATGGGGTTGGTTCATTCCTCGCCATCACCTCCTCTCTGAGGCTGCTCCTTCCCTGCTGGGACTCAGCAAGCGGAGCTGTCACTTCAGAGCACGCCAATCAAGGGCACTGCCTCCAACAGTGGGATGGGAGCAGAGCGATCACGTACAGCCCCAAGGGCTGCAGCGTGAGTCCCAGAACGAGCTGAGGGAAGGGATGTGCATGCTGAGCTGCAGAGGGGAGAAGGGGTGAAGGAAGGATTTGCCACCGCTGTGCAGCTGGCTGGGCTCCCATCTGCACCCCATGGCCAACGGGGAGTGCGAGGCACCTCCAGACCTCAGGACCTAAGCGAGGTTTGTGCTCCGATTTCCCTTTAGAATCACAGAATCATTATGGTTGGTTAAGAAAAGATCACCAAGTCCAACCCATCCCCACCAACCACATCCCTCAGAGCCCCATCTCCACGTTCCTTGAACACCTTTAGGGACAGTGACTCCACCACTTCCATGAACTGCCCATTCCCATACACACATCATAGCACTATCTGGGAATAATTTTTTCCTCACATTCCACCTAATACCCAAACCATCCCCCCTTTAAGGATACAGCCTCTTTGCAGGGACAACGGGGACAGCACAAACCATCCACCACCAAAATGAAGGGCCTGCAACTGTATGGCATGAACGTTATCCAGTGTACACTCATGGGGACAGGAAAGATTCCTCTGCCAACCTTCAGAGCCTTTCACCTGCTTGGAAAACACTTCCCACCATGCTGATGCTGGAAGTCTATGATCAGTAGATAAAGGGAGTGTGATGTGATGATGCAGGAATGCTCTTGTCTTCCACCAAAGCCCTGTGCCCTCTTTCCCTTTGACCCGTCCAGTGCATCTGGCCTATTGTGTGATATTTTGGAGGGGGGAGTCAGGGATGGAGATTTACCTTTCGGTCCCTACAGGCAATCAGCTCGCTCCTCGAACCATGAGATATGATTGCCCTTATTATTCTAGCTTGCAGAGCAGCGAGTCTTGTTAATGGTCATAAAATTATGTAGTCCTTATTTAAATCCAACAACCGTCTGTGTTTCAATGACCTCCTGATGGTCTCTGGCTTTGTTCCAGCTTGGAGAAGCATCAGAGGGACCGGGGAAGAAAAAGAAGCAGTGGGAGGATTAAAGAAAAATACAACCCAAAACACAACAAGCAACAGCCAACAAACAGAATTCAAAGTAAAACAGGGAATAATAAAGAGAGCTCAATCAGTCAGCCGGAGAGTTCAAAACAACGCAACCTGTCACAAAGAGAAGGAAGAAGCATCAGGTAAAATTAGCAACACTAATAACTCATATGTGCTGGGCCAGGAAACAGCACAGGGAAGTCAGGGCTGTGAGATGCTCGATCCCATTGCAAGGAGAGGGAACTGAGGAAGCCTGAAGGAAGCAGAGCTGTGCTGAGGTGCTGGTCTGGGTGGGGATCACAGACTGGGCTGTTCTCTGCCCCTGCCACAGCGCTGCTGTGCTCCCAGCCTGTATGGCACGCTGATCTTTAGGTGCATGTAAAAGTTTCTGCAGCCCATCATTATTTATTTGGATGCCAGATTTTCTGAAGCAAGACTGCTCCGCTGTCTTGTCAGATAACATCTAAGAACCCCCCCGAGTAGCAAAACAATTCATCATCATAATCCCCTCCAAGTGAAACAACAAACAGACAAACCCAAAGCAGCAGAGAAACGTCTGAACGTAACCAAACTCCAGCACAGATTCCCATCAATTTTGCAGCAAACCTGAGTCATGAAATTAAAAGTAGCATCAGCATATTTTCTATTAGCCAGGGCTCCCGTTTCGGAACAGATCATACATTCCCACCCTATTTTTTTAGACACTTGTGTCAATGCAATATCATCAGATGCCGTTCAGTCTCTCTTCAGCCTGAAATGCTTTTCCTGTTGGGAAGGCTGGGATCTTAATATTTAAAGCGGACTTGGTGAGAAAGCCTCGCTGATTATTTATTTCTTTATTTACCTGATAGCCCTCCCCTCATCAGAGCGGGCCCGTTTTGTAGCTTTTATATATCATGCAACTTTTAGCACTGCTGCTATTATACCCGATGCTACCGTCACAGCGGGGCAGCGTGGATGCGATTGCCAGCGGTGTGCACAGCCTGTGCTGCCCTTCCTGGCCATTAGCTATCACCACGTGCCATCACACACACTCTTCCCACTGCCTTCATACAGCCAGAAGCTGGAACAGAACCAACCCCCACACTGAGCATCACTGGTGCTGGAGTCTGGCTTTACCTTGGTCACATCCCAGGGTTCATTTTGACGCCTTCGCCCGTCGGCCCCACTCACACCATTTCCAGCTGTCCCTCATCGTGTGCTGTTACTCTCTGTTTCTTTGGTGCGTTGGGATGAGCTGCATGGAGTGGTGGAGCTGCAGCAACAAAGCTGGCGTTGTGGGGTGCTGCGCCCAGAAAGACAAACCCCCAGGCTGCATTTGGGTCCAACAACCCTGAGCCTTCAGGATGGCAGATGCTGGGAAACCGTGACAGGGAAACAACATTCCCATTTTACAGAGCCTGCGGTGCTTTAGTCAGGCTGCTTGTTTGAGGGCAGGCAGCAAAACCAAGAGCCAGGAGCCCTTCCCCATTCTGCTCCATGCCCCAAACCCCGCTGCATCCTCTTGACCTGGTGCAGCCCTCACTGCATTTAGGCAAACAGAGAGCCAAGGACTGCCCAGACAGTGGCCAGGTTGGCCACCCTTGACACTGCAATGCAATGGAAATGACTCCTCAGGCTCCATGCCAAGTTAGGGATGAGCTGTGCTCCACCATAACTAACATCCACAAATAGCTGAGCTACATCTCAGGCTTCCCATGGACCATCCCGAAAGGGTTTTCCAAGCCAATTCTCAGGCACCACTCCCAGGACAACTCAGGCTGATACACACAACAAAGAGCCAGGAGACATGACACAGGAACATAAAGGTCCAGGCTCATTGATGCAACCAACCTTAGGAGTGGCATAAGCTTGGCAGTACGTGCCTTAGCCAAGAGCTCTGTTGTGCTCAAGGACTGTGTGGCAGTGCCTGACAGCTCTTTACCCCTGCTCAATACTTATAAATGCACACAGATGAGAAGGCTGATCAGTCGAGGAGTGGGGATGCACAAGCAGTTTGAGTGAAGGGAAGCTTCAGGCAACACTGCAAACAAGACAGTGCTCCAACACACACAGTCCCCCAGCCGTGCATTAATAAATCATATTTTACAGCTTATAGCACATAAACCCAGTGAGCGTGCACGGGGTCCCAGCAAGCACACACACACTTGTTAACGCTCTCTCCTCTCCCCTCCAACCGACTGCAAATTTATTACCAATCTCCCAAGATTTTCTAAAATGATTTTCTGCAGAGGGCTGGAGCCTTGCAAGTGACAAGCTGAAGACAGATGGGTCTCATGCACTCGGCACCTGGAGTGTTTGCAAACTGCAAACCAGCAGCAGACTGTGCCTCAGTTGTCCCTTGTCCCTATGTACGGGCAGAAACAAGGGGATGAGTGGGATGGCAGAGCCCTGCAATGGGCCGAGACTGGGGTAGCTCTGGGTGGAAGGGGAGATCACAGTGAAATCTGGCACTATAACTATTCCTAATGGCTCACTCATGGGTGAGAGGAGAGGTGTGATGATGGTGGCCCAGAGTTTGGCCACCAGGGCTTCAGTGCCTGAGCTGGAAGCTGGAGTCTCAGCTTCTCTGCTCCAAACCTAACCACAAACCCGCATCCCATGGGTGGCACAGGTGGCTTTGCAATGGTCATGCCTCCATGAGAGCACTCTCAGGCTCTCTGAGCAAGCCCTGGAGCAGCAAAGCTTCCCTAGAGCCTTGGCTTCACCCAGTGCCCAAGGCTGCCCTCCGTCCAACAGCATTACACAGCAGCAGAGCAGGGATGCTGCTGGCTGGAGCAGGACCGTGGTCCCAGCAGCTTCCAGAAGCACTGCCAGCTTTGGCACCACGCGGGCACATCTGGCCAAGCACCCATCTTTGCAACAATTCTCTCTTAGACACGCAGGCTTATTAAACTTAGCAGAACAAATCAGTCTTGCTGGGGAATAGGTGGAGAGAGGCAATCCATCTGCGTCTCCTCCCCACCAAAGGCGTCTCAGAAGACTACTGCTTTTTCCCAACCTATCATCCTTTCACTCTTGGGAGGCAACTTTCCAACGAGCAGAACATCTTTTCCCTTGTCACTCTCCAGCATCACTTCTCACCTCACCCGTGTTTTGCTAAGATAGAGGGTTTATTGTAAACTTATTAATTACTTCATTTCTCCTGCGAGGAGCCAGGAGAAAAAATTTTCCGAGGCAGCCAGAATTTGCTATTGTGTTGGCGGAGGAGCCGAGTGCGGCTGACGTCATGATTCATTTTCCCCATGACTGAGGAAGGCGACTCTCAGCGCCACGCTGTGCATATGAATCAGGCAGTGCACCCCTGGCACAGCACGCCAGGCAATTCATCTTCCACCAGGACTTCTTCAAGCGGAAGAGAAAACGCCAAACTTTTGCTGTTACCTTTCATTCCGATGGCAGCACTTCCATGCAAACCCCACAGAGAGAACCGGGGGGGTTCTGCAGCCTCCCCATAGTGTATGGCCGTCCCACCTGCATCTCTGGTAGCTCTGCATGGAGACACATGGACAGGTCCCAGAGTGACTCCAGTAAGGATGCTCAATCCTGCACTCACCGTAAGCATCGAAGCTCACTTGCTGGCCTGCTTACTGCTACGTTCTCTCCAAGCTCAAGAAGTGTGTTCCTGCTGATATCAAGAGGGAATCAATATACACAGAAGTTCGTAACAAACTAATCTTGCTTACAGCACAAATGAGGCTTGCCTGGCAAAACTGAGGTGATGATGTCCTTCCTTCTCAAAGCAGTGCCAGCGCTGAACCACTGAGGTATGATTCGTTACCACACTTCGTACATGGCAGAGCACAGGGGAAGCACGGTGTACCTCCCCAATAAAGGAGTCGTACATCCAGTTTGGGCAGTGACACTTTATTCTTAGGATAGAAGAGGTTCGTCCATTGCAACACAAAATGTCAGCATTCAGGAGTGCCCCATCCTCCACCCAGGAAAGAAAAGCTTGCAGAAAGAAACACATCCCCAGCAAGGTGAGACCCACCAGCAGCAACGAGAGCACCCCAATGGGTTCCCTGCCACCTCCCACATTCCTGAGATAACCAAAAGGACAAGAGTCTCCCCAGTGAGGAACAAATAGCGCGGGGCTGACATTTGAGTGCACCACAGGCACTGAGGTGTCAAACACACTTGCAGGATCTTCCAAAGTCCATTTATTCTTACTTGTGTGCTCAGCAATTCTGGGGTTGGTACCTTGGGAGCCAACTTAGGCAATCGAATATTATGCAAATAATTCCAACCCTACTGAGTGATGAACCATATGCAAGAGCAGGAGGTATCCAGAAGGAACCTGCCACCCTCAAAGCCCACACCTACCTCTGCAGGGCCTGGATTTAGGGGAAGCTTTTGGGAAAACGTGTGGCTCCCTAAAGCAGCAATTCCCAAAGAAGCGCTGAGATGGTCTGGGGAGTGATGCACGCCTCTCACAATTCAAAGATGCAGAATGCAAGACCCATTCTCCACCTTTACACAGGAAAGCCCCAGGATACAGCCCTCATCTGGGAGGGAAACGATGCTTATCAGAGAAAACGGTGGGATTTGGGTATCAGTTTGGAAGTAGGGGGGATAAGAAGCTTCCTGCAACCCAGTGCCATGACTGAAGGGTGGGAGGGGAGAGTCTGTCCTCACTACCTGGTGAACGCTGCAGGTGAGGCAGTGCCCTGCCCTGGGATGCTCCGTGCCGGGCTGGCAGTGGGTCTGTGTGCTACGCGATGGTCTGACGGCTGAACAGCTCCAGGGTGAGCGCGCTGAGGAAGGCAGGGATGCTGTCCTGGTGCAGCAGGTGCAGCTCAATGAGCTCCCGGATGGTCCGTGAGAACTCGTTTTCCAGAAGTTGCATTTTTCCACCAGAGGAGCTGGAAGCCTGAGGGGAAAGCAGAAAAGGCCCATTAATACAGCAAGGGTTTAATTCATCTCCTGCGATGCAGGGGAGAGCCAGCACTGCTGCTCCGAAGCTTCCTTCAATGCAGATCTGCCTGCAATCAAGGAAATGTTATCTGCTGCAGAGCAGGTGCTCGGCACACGCTTTAATTGGGCTGTTGTTGACTTCTGTACTTCCAAAGTCCCATAGCAGGACCCCCTGTGCTCACCTCCCTTGATAACAAGCAGCACAGCGGGGAGAAGAGTGGTCTGATGGCCATGGGAACTGCATGGGGTGCTGCCAAGCTGGGGTGACCACAGCAGCGTCACCATAATCAGGACCCAGGGCTCAGCAGCTACACCCAGGAGCTCTCTCTCCATGCAAACAGCCACTCCTGAAGCCTTACACATCTGGAGGAGGAAGCAGACCCACTCCCAGCTGACACAACTCCCCTGGCAGCTATCCATCCTGCAGCCCCCCAGTGCTTCTAGGTGATGGAATCAGCCCAGCAGCTCAGAGCCAACAGCTCCAGAGGAATTATTCCAGAGATGCTCAGATGAAAATGAGGAAACTCAACATGTGGGAAGACATTACAAATCTCCTGCAACATACTAAACAAGCAAGCAGGAAAAAAATAGAGCAAGTGAAGTAAGGAGCGCTCGAAGCCTCTCCTGCCTCCAGGGGCATGAAAGCTGCTTGTTTATTAATAAACAGCAAAAACCATCACAGTGCAAATGCTAATTTCCCCCCCTGCCATTTCCCTCTTCAAAACACCACTGCTCCTAATTGTTCTGCAGCTCCGCTCCCCCTCGCTGAGCAGCAGCACCCAAAAATGGGATGCCAAAACCAAAGCCACGTGGAGAGGAAATATGGCTTTACCTGCCAGGGGAGAAAGGAAGCGATAATCGCCCAGAGCCTCAGGGAACTGCTTGTTTCTGATCTCATGTTTTCAGCAGCCTGGACACATTTGATTATGAACTTTTCGTGTATTTGTCAGTTCTGATTGCAAAGAGCACCAGGTACCAAGGATGCCCTTGTCAACCCTGAGCCAGGGAGGGAATCTAAACGAGGTTTTGGCACAGAAAAGTAAATTAGCTTTTGTTCAAGCTCCTCCACTTTAGCTTGGTTGTTATTCAGCAGCTCCAAGAGGTGCTGGGTGCCTTATCCTACTGCAGCACCCCAGCTGCAGGCTGCACAGGCTGCTGCATCACACTCAAGGCTCAGCTGGGCAGGATGTGCAAGAAATGTGCACCTGCATGGAGAACCAGAGGCAGGATGAGAGGCTAGAGCTGCCCCGTGGGCACAGGCAGAAGCAGCAGGAGGAAGGTTTGGGCACAAGGAACACATTGCTTGCACCTCAACAATGAATGGGCTTCACTAAAATGGGAATTCCATCTCTGCAGGAAATACACACGCTGCCTCCCTCACAGATTTAAAGCACTCTTTGCGCACAAAATTAATTTCCTAAGAATTTACAAGCAAATCCATTAATTGGTTTACCAGTTTAATTAATTAAAGCAAGTTCCTTAAGAAATCCAGCATCCAGAGCCAGACCATTTGCCTGTGTTTTATGGTCGCAGAGTAACATAAATGTTTTAAATTCCCCTTTTACTTTGAGCTCGCTGGTGTCGCAAGCGAAGGCTCCATTTGAATAATTCCTTTTTATGAGATTAATGGACATTTCTCTCCACTATTCTTCATAACCGAAGTTTCCTCCTCCTCCAGCAGAGGCAGAAGAATAATGATCAGAGAAAGTTTCACAAGCAAATACGTGCTTTCTGTTCCTCCCCACTGCGCTCAATGGGACTGTTCCCTCCTGGGCAACCCTCTTGGCACTGCCTTCCCCCAGCAGCACTCCCAAACATGGGGAAAAAAAGGACAACAAAAAGCATCCAAAAATCCAAAAGCACTGAAAAAAACCCAGACATCTCATCCAGGTTCCTTATGATCTCCCCAGTAAGAAGAAGGAGACGAGAAGGCAGCCGCTTGGAAAAAAGGCAATTCCTTCTCTGCCAGGAGATGTTTACATGCTGACTTTGAGGATGGATGCACTTGCTGTTCAGTTCATTCCATCTCACAGTGCATTTAACAACAAAAAAAAATTAGAAACTTGGGTTTGTTTTTTTTTTTCTTTTTTTTTTTTTCCCTGGGAGTGTTTTAAAATGGCTGTCGCTGCTACTGTTTCTTATTATTTGTTTTTATTGCTTTTTTTTCCTCTTTGCTCATTTGTTTGTAACGTAGAATGGACTGGGATATATAGGCAGACTTGCTGCAGGAGTGTCCATGCAGCATGTGCTTTAGAAATAAAGTGCTTATAGGCAGTAGGAGCAACAAGTTCCTTAGTTCACAAGGTTTCTTTGCACCCTTCCTGGGCCAGCAGCGGGCAGGGGAGTGAGTGGGGATCTGGGGCAAGGGAAGGGATGCACAGTGGGGTGGAGACAGTGTGTATAGGATGCTGGAGGAGATGCTGTGCTCAGCGACTGCTGCAGGTGTTTCATGCTGTTTTGGATCAACACCTGTGGCCTCAGGTATAGAAACTGCACTGATGAAAGACAAAGACAAAACCTCCAGCAGTACAGAGCTGGGAGGGTCCTTCAGTCCTTCTCTTCAGAGTGCACTGCCAGGTCTCCCCCTCCCCTCAATTTCCATGATTCTTAAGATTAAAAATACCTACATTCAACCCTCAAAGCAAACTGGGGGCCACAACTGCTGCTACCACCAGCCACAGTGTCACATCCACATAATGACATCACTATTTCCCCCTTGTGACGCATCCTTGGAATTCAAAGCCCAGGTGCAGCTCAAGGCCTCCCAAGCCCACCTAGATAGGAAATGCTCAGCTGAGGAACATGAACAAATGGTAAGCAGATGAGATAAACCACACCACACACAAGTCCAGCACTGACTGCTCCAAACCCAACACTATCAACACATCTCACCCAGAGCTGCGTGCTGCTGCTTTTAATGGGAAGTGTGAAAGAAAAAGCTTTTAGAGGTGCACTGAATACAAGGGGTCAAAAGGAGAGCTGGGCTGGAGAGTAAACTATCCTTCCCCATGCAGAGGAGGAGTAGACACAAGCACTTTGGGGACCATCAGCACACCTTCCCCACTCAGCTGGGCACTCCAGCTAAGGGCAGTGCTGACCTAGAGAGGCACACAGCCCAGGATGCTGAAGCACTAAGAGCAATGTCTCACAGGTACTCAGCACGTAGACCTGCATTGTTTCTGTCTAATTCATGAGGAAAAAAAAATCTGCCTGGCTCACTAAACTACTGAGATTCTGGTCTATGTTATGTTTTATTCAGATCTCAAATACTTGCAAAAGGGAGACTCCAGCTTTTGCTAAGCTCCATTGCCAGCTCAGCCTGATTTAAGGCCTATTGGGACCTCTTCTAGAAAAGCAGGGGAAATCAATCTGCCCCGTGCTACTGCTCGCTTGGTTCTGCCAGTAGGGGATGCAACTCTTGCCATAGATCTGAAGGGTGACTTCAGATTTCTCTTCACAGATTGCTTCACAGAGCAATCAGATCAGGGGCAGATTTCATTACACTGTAGAACAAGAAGACAGGTCTATTTACCACATGGTGACATCAACTTGCAATAGTTGCTCCTGGCCCTGCTCGGAGAAAAGAGCTGTTAGTATAAGTGTTCTTCCAGGAGAATCAAGATCAGCCTCTGCCTGCCAGAAGGAAACAGCATACATCTCCCCTTTAACCCTAGAAATTGGTAAATTATTCAAGGCTGTATGGTTTAGATATGCACATAAAAGTCTCTCAAATAACCACCAGTGTGGTAGAAAAACAAATCCTTCTCTTCAGAAGGGGACCAGGCAGTGCAGAAGGTGCTAAGAGGCAGCAGGCACCCCTGCAGCTGGCAGGGCACGTAGCAGTGCATGGACAGAGGAGGCTCCCTTAACATGCACTGACTTAAGGTGCACAGGGCTCCTGACCATACTGGTTTTCCTACAACAGATCTTTGTCCTCATGCTGCTATTGCACAGAAACACTCCCTGTATAGTTGGAATAATACAAGTATAGTTACATATAGTTGGAAATAGATAACCAGAGGATATCTAAGGAAAAGACTCACCAGCTCTGAGGCCTTCATTCTAGATAGATGCTTGCTGAGGCTCACCACAAAAACTCCACAAAGGAGTAATCCCCAGAAAGAGATGTCACCTTAGTGATGGTCAGCCCTTAAATGGGATCTGGGAGAGGTGGAGTCAAGCTCCAACCCTTCTGGCAGCACAGCTGAATTACCCTCACCTGTGCTCCCACAGCCAAATCATCACTTGCCTCAGCTGGTTAATCAGAGGTTCTAGGCTGTGATCAACAGTTTCCCTTACACCCCCTAAAAGCCAAGTCCCTGCATTCACTTCTCCCCTTGTTCTACCAGCTGAGAGGCAGCCATGTCAGAAGCTGGATGGTTCCACTTGGTCATTTACAAGCTAACTTGGTTTGGAAGCACACTCAGGACCAGAGAGACCAATTTTTCCCATTTAGAGTATGATCTTTTCCTCTGCTCTGTAACACATTTTAGTAGCTAGAAAAAACAATGAGCTCTACTCTGGCTCCAGAAATGCCATCAACTATAAACTGCCACGAAGGCACCTGAAGGATCCTTCTTGAAAAGCACCAGTTGAACGTAAGACCCAAATGCTCTGTAGGCATTTAGACTCCAGAGGAGACTGAAAAGAGGGTGTTTGCATGCTGCAAAGCGAAAGCGAACACAGGGATGTGGTATCGTGAAAAAACATGGAGCAGAAACATGGGAAAAAGGAGAAGAGGGCTTTAACATTCAATGCAATCTCACACCACAGCACTGTGTGTAGATCCTACTTCTGATTTCCACATCAAGGAAACATAACTGCATTCAGAGGTATGATCCATGCATGATGTGAGCCCTTGTATCTTCAAAGACACACATTCAAGTGCTGGGGGTGTTCCCAAATGGGTTTTGGTGAGCTGACAACAGTGCTGGTGGAGCTCTGTGCCAGGCACAGCTCAGCATGGGAACCCCACTTCCAACACCTTCTCAGAGTCAGACAGGACTACATCCAAAAGTCTGGGAGGGCTGCCAGAGGGACTTTCTGCCCCTTGGCACAGCCACAGGCCCTTGCTTTGCAAATGCTGCTTTGGCCATGCTCTACAACAGACTTTACTTTTCACATCTGAGATGTATTAGGGGTCAAAATGAGCAAGTGAATCATTGCCCGGTGACATTTACCCAGCGCATGTATTGTGGAGGCTCTATCTCATCTGTTATGCTCCTTCCATAAATCACTTTCTACGCTGTGTCCCTGTGCACAACCGTTCTGAATACACAAGGGAAACAGCCCTGTGTGTGCCAAGGGAAGGTGCAGCACAGCTTCACGTCCACACAGAGCTTCTCTGCGTGCCTGTAAAGGGTTATGCCATGGCTACAACCTCCCACCACTGCCCCAGTTTCAGGCCATTTCCCTTGGCCTCGTGGTGCTCCCTGTCCTTCTCTGAAGTCTCCCCACCACACTGAGCCCTTGTGCAGCTCCAATCCCTCTGAACCTCCTTTTCACAAAGGACTCTTACCCAGAACAGCCCCTCCATCAGCACACGTCCTCGAGGCCCTGCCGCACCAACCAGTCATCTCTGGAAACCTCAGTGATGCCACGGCCACGTGTGCTGCAGCCTCTGCCATTAAGTGCATGGGGCACGCTCTTGGCCCTGACACCCCTTGCCAGCCACCGCGGCTCACGTTAACCTGCGTGTAAACCCTGTCACAGCCCGACAAACACACTTGAAAACATCTTTTAAGAAGCCGCCTGCTCTGACCTTTAAACAAGAAAATCTTTTTGTTTCTGGCTCTTGCTTTGGATACTGAGATTTTTCTAAATGTCAAAGGCCGCCTTGCCCACACGCAGCAGCTGAGCTCCCCAGGTTGAGGACAGCACAGCAGAAGCGATACATGGACACACTGACAAAGCCCACTGGGTTGCTTTGGTCCGGTGCTGGGAAGCAGCCAGCCAAAGAACTGCAGCGCCCAGCAGATACCAGCATCAATTCCTGCTGCTGATGGATGTCCAGCATTTGCTTTTAGGCAATCAGCAGCAAGGTGGAAAGCACTACTTTCTAATGCAGACTGATATAAATAGGCATCGTTGCCTATGCAGAATTAGTGGGTTTGCTCTGCGGTGTGCAATGGGCAGAAAAACAAAGAGAAAGTGTTTGTGTGCATGTGTGCACACCCATGTGGAAAGTGCCTGCTGAAGTTATAGCAATCCAAACATGAGGCTTTGGGATCTGTGTAATTGCTCTAACTTGGCTCTCTCGGGTGATGATATCATTATCAAAATCCCCCAATTGAATTACGCCTCGCCTATCAATCTTTCCTAAGTATCACACACCGTTCAAATACCAGGTCCCCAGGTAGCCACTAAATCACTTTAATTAGAGGCTGTTCATTTAAAATTAGAGAAATATTAAAAAACAACAACATCAACAACAAAAAACAATCTGTACCACAAGATGTGCTTACGCCCTGAAATATTTATGAGGTTCTTTAGCAAACTGGTTACTGGTTTCCTTCTCCCTTTCCTGGGGTAGCAGGCAAGTCTCTGCTGGCCTTACAGGTTGCCTTCCCAATGCAGCTGTGGCAGGATGCTCAGCTCTGCATCAACCCGGCCATCCACCTTTTACAAATGACCGTTCCTCATCTGCTGTAAAGTTTTCCTCCCCCGACATCCTCTTTGAAACTCAAAAGAGGAAGCGCACTTCCTTTTAATAACTGCTTCTTGCAAAGACCTCTGACCTTCGTGCCACCATCTCGCTGGATAAAGTGAATTTATGAGGCAGGGACGGATGGATGCCTGTAAAGGGCCTTCCAGGAAATGTAATGAAAAAGCTGCTTTTAGCTGCTGAGCAAAGGAAAGCAAGCACCTGGCAATGCCAAGAAGAAAATTGAAAGCTGAGGTGGGATAAGCGAGAAACAGCCCTGTGTGTGCTGAGATTTATTGCAAACATTTCCTTTCTCTTTCTTATTATTCAACACTGAGATGAACCACAACCCCACAGTGTCTTCTCAGCCTAGGAGGTCAGCTCATACACTTCCATCTTAATCAGACACACAACCCAGGCATTGCATGCATCGGTGACAGCGGCGATGGGCTCCGGGCTGTTGCATCAACTCTACTCCAAAGTACTGCAGAGCAGGAGCCTCTCCCTACAGCTCCCTACAGCTCCCTACAGTTCCCTACAGCTGGTGTGAAACGATGTTGAAAAGAGCCGAGCTGTGTGCTGAGCTCCTGCCCTGCTCTCAATAGGGAAGAATGGCTGCTGTTCATCCCGGCGGATGGCGCTTTGTGGTTTCTCCTATGGGTTAACGCCCTTTAAACTGTCAAATGCGATGCCATAAAAACAAGATGAAAGACTTGGAAATCAGGGAAATGCTTTTTTTTTTTTTTTTTTTTCCATTCGTACTATTACTATTTTATATCTGAATATTCCTATGGAGCTTTTCATCCTGAAAGACAGGCCTTTGAACTGCTATGATTTCACCTATCACAGAGGAGCAACCCCCAGGGGTACAATGTGACAGCTATTATCAGGGTGCATTAATGTTACTCAACAGTTCAGGACAGACAGAGACAAATACATCCAATTTAAATCACAGGTTTGGAGAACTGCAGCTCAGTGTGGATTAATACCCCTGCATTTTCCAAAAGTGCTTTGAGAGTTTTAAAGGGTGAGCATTGAAACCAAAACTCCCTGCCTCATCTGTAGGATGCACTCAGCCTCCCGCCATTGTGAATTGAACCTGTTAGAGAGGGAAGGGTGAGCAGAAATGATTCACTAGTAGTGTCGGCTCCTGCAGGTTCTGATGGGCATCGCCACACCAGCTATCAGGCAGGGTCACCCTGCAGAGATTCGCTGAAGTGATACCTAGAAATGGTTTGGCTGAATGTGAGACTGGTGAGAGTAAATCACAGATGACTGTTCACATCAGAGAGAAAGGAAAATTGCATGGGATGTCCGCTAATGTAGATGCAGGGTATGACAGAGCTCGAGATCCTAAAAGCCTCATGACTGTCGCATACCGTTCGCAGCCACATACAGGGTACTGATAAGCATCAACCACAAAGGAATGCAGATGAGGGCCTGCAAAACTTTTCTAACGCCATCCTAGAAACAAATCAAATGATGACATTAAGTCTGGAAAGCCAACACCTCATGAAAAGGCTCAGGATCTTTATACACTGGTGTCTTTCTTTTATGTAGGGGGAAGACGTGCCGATCTCCTGGCAAAGGTAGAGTAGCTCTGACCTTCAGAAGAAGCAGCCAAATGCATGTTATTGCAACTGCTGTCACAGTTGAGTGCCATGGAGCTGGAGTGCTCTGGCACCAGGGCTGCAGCTTCCAGCCATCTGTGAGGTGACCACATTGGACTGGTCAAGCTGCAGAGTGAGTAGCTAACAAGCATTAACAACATCTAGCCCATGTGTTCTGTCTAGTAAAATGCCAACCCGTCTGGCTGTAACATTAGCGACTCCACAGAAGCCATATGCAGGATAGACATAAATTAGGAAGAGAAAAATCTCCTGCTCCTTTCTCTGAAATGACTCTGCAGTTGCAGCCCGCGATGCTGGGGACTGGGTGTTACTCAAACCCTCTTTTCCCATCCAGATCACAGCCCTGTGCTGCCTCGCAGCCCTGTCATCCACAGGCAGCTCCTGGTCTGTGCCTGGCCCTGATGAGCACAGCAGCTTGGTGCAAAGGGAAAAGGAGGTGCAGCTTGAACTGTGTCCTACAGCTCTCTCCCAGGAGAGCCAGGAGAAAACAACTTGAGGGAGGAATCAGGGACTGGAAAATAAGCCCCATGCACAAGAATCCATCTTTTGGAAGGGGAACTCATCTCACTAACTCATGTTCTTCTCCATCTCCCTTGCCTGGAGGAGAGCTGGAGCAATGGCAAAGCAGAGAACTGAGAACATGGGCATTCTGCAACATGAGAAGGAAGCACCTATGGGTGAAACAGAGTAAAACCATCTGTGGGCTTTAAGCAAGATGGCCTAGCTCCCAAAGTGGGGAGAGATTCCACTTCTTGTGAACTGCAGCTGTGAGCATGAGATCTGTACGAGAACATCAGCAGCAGAGTTTGCAAAATCTTGCACTGATGAGGGACAGCTGGAAGCACAGTGAATTCTGATGGCAACTTCTTGTCAGCTGCCTGGTTGCCTGGGAGACAGGCATCTGCTCCCCAGAGCACACCGCCACTCGCCAATGGGCAGAGCTTGCAATACAGCAAGCATTGGTGTGTGATCCATCCTCATCTCTTGGTATCCTTTTGGAAGTCTTCTCACAAGCAGGTTGGGTGGAAGGCTGAAGAACATGAAGATCCTACGACAGGTTCAAGAGACCGTGAGGGACAGACTTGCTGTCAACCAGGCAATTAGACTGCAGATCTGTGGCTATAGGATGGGACAGTATATGGAGCATGCCCATTCCTGGCTCATTGAGTTTGCAAGGCTTATGAGGGAAGGAGTAACAGATGGACCTGATGGCAGATTGCAGCTGAAGATCTTAGCATGTTTATTCATTACCCTCTTCTAGTTCCTGTTAGAGTCTGGCACCCAGGGCTAAAATGCAGGATGAAACCCTGCACCAAGGAAACTGGCTGCAGGCATTAGTCACCCATGCATGGAGCCAACATGGTGATACAGTCTGCACCACAGGGACTGAACATGGCTCAGCTAGGAGCAGGGACTGGTCAGTAATTGCTCTTTTCTACCGGCCTGTGTGAGTCACTCATAATTATGAGTTGCCAAAGTGGAATTGAAGCGTTGGCTTTGAAAAGAACACAAGTTGCTGCTGTAACACCAATAACCAGATTCCACAATCTTAGTGTGCGTCAAGGAAGATGCTTTCATTTCTCTTGCTTTTTGCTGGCTCTCAATTTCTTCGTTTTTCTTCTTTTGGAATCACTGTCATCAGCACTGCTGTCAACAGGACTGAAGTGGACAAGGGCTGTCAGTACCAAGAAGGTAGACGAGGAAAGTTGGTTCTGTCCTAACATACAACACTTCTTCTCCTGTGTCTTCAAGACTGAGCTTTAACCTTCAGTAACCCACCGTGGGGAGCCCCGTTTCTCAGACTGTGTCCGTAGTGACAAGTCAAGATTTACGGTAAGGAAGATGATGATATTACTTCAAAAATGTCACCACTTCTATCTCAGCTTTGTGACTTCTGAGTGCACGTTGCTGGTGGTACCAGTGGCTGCTCTGGTGGAGTGGCTCAACCCAACTGGTGGTCTACAGGCAGGAGAAGGCAACATCTGAGGCAGTAAGGACAGCCATCAGCTGGGCTGTGCAGGCTGAGTATATCTTGCATTCAGCCGGGTTGTAATGAGAAACCCAGAGTCCTCTCTCAAGCAGACAGCACTGATCCCACCATGAGGGGAAGTCCATAGCTGAAGGTACAGAAGTTACAGCTAAAGAGCGAAGGAGCGAGCAGGAAGACTTCAGTACTCAGTGAGAAAGGGAAAGAAATTCCACTGTAGCCCTTGAGGGGACACTCAGACCTCTGGGCTACGATGCATTTGCTGAAAGCACCTGCTGCAGCTGCCTGTGCTGTCATTTGGCACTAAACTCCTGAAGAACACGGCAAGACAGTGCTGCTGGTTCTCATGTCTGGATGAGCACGCTGCTCTTCCCATGGGGAAAAGGAGAGGTTTCCTAGTTAGTGAGAGCACCATGTTCGAGCAGCCTTGGAGGAATGTGCCTCAGGCCCCAGCCCTCTGCACGACACACATCTGACTGATGTCTCTTCCTGCTGATGCTCGCCTGCTGACGGGCTGCCATCCACCAGGCAGCTCCTCTCGCTGGAGGTGCAGGGGGGGAAGAGATTTATGCAGACACCATGTATGCAATTATGAAAACAGAAGACAAGACACCCGGATATCACACAAATTGATGCATTTTTGCTGGCAGGCTTTTTGCATGAGCCAGTAACAGCTGTCAAGCTCCAGCCTCTCTCATCTGAGCTCTGCTAGCACTTCAGCATCCCTCCATCTCCTTTAAGAGGGCTTTCTTCCCTTCCCTCGTGCAGCTTGCTCCAGATGCCACAGCAAAGCTGGCAGCAGTATTGGATGCAAAGGGAAGACGGCGTGATTGGTTTTCATAGCAGCATTAAAATGTAATGTTCACTTCTTTAGGCAAGATCCAGCTAATTAGCAATGACCTCGAGGCAACCAAGCTGCTCAACCAGCAATCTCTCCTACTCTCGAGCTCTTTAAAATTTGCCCTTTCCCTGTGCCAAGTCTTTCGTCAATCCTGCCTAAAGCCCAGCAGCGAGCTGCAAACACACACACAAACACACAGAGAGTCCACTGCCTTCTGGAAACGGGTGGCAGCGAGGAGTCGCACTGCAAAGGTGACACAGCCCTTTGGGCTTTGGGCTTCTGTGCACACGTCCCCCATTCTGCGCAGTGCTGAGGAAGGAAAGGACATGTCTGCATGCCTCCTGCCAGAGCAGCTCCTGCAGTGACCTCTGCAGATGGGCAGCCTGCTGCTCCACGCACCCTCCTGGTTTCCGTCACTCCACGCCTATGTTTGCTTTCATAAATGGATTTAACCTTTCTAAAATTAACAGCAGAAGAGAACTTATTTTGGCAGAAGATCAGCTTTGGAAAGATGGAGAAATGCAACATTTTCCAAACATTAGCAAACCGCAGACTTACAGCTCTGCATTACTCTCTCCAGCACGTGCTGTTTTCTCTCATTATTCTGAGTGTTAATACATTAATAGATTTTCTCCTGACGAACGGCTGTACGAGACTCTCTTTCTAGGAACACATATGGTTCCTTCTTGCCACAATATTGGAAAAGAGAGACAAAATATTTAAGCAGTGACACCAGTAAAAGATTTTATCTCCCCTCACCCCGATGTAAATAACTAACACTGGAGCCAACCCCAGGCTCTAAATGTTTCTTATCTTTCAGAAAGTCCTTAATCAAATCTGAACGCGTTGGCTGAGGCCCATTGGAAATAATGGGGCTGTCTGTGGTTACGAGGCCATCTGATATCTGCTAACCCTGCAGGATGCTCCGTGGCCGGGAGGAACATGGCAGTGTGGTACATTACATAGGGCTTGCAATGCAAGGCATGAGGCTGCACAGGCTGCTTCCCCCAGCAGGCAGAGGCAGAGCCAGGCTGCAGCACACAGAGAGTACAGGCACAGCTTTTCTCCCCCCACATCTGCAAAGTCCAAGAGCTGCCCTGAATCGAGGCAGTTCTTGGGGTACTCCAAATGCTGCTTTCCCAGCTGTCCACACTCGGGTTGCTGACAGACATGGGAATTACCAGCAGACAGCCCAGAATACATGCTGACAAATGCTTGCCTCGGTCAACTGCCAGAGCACGAATTCCTTAAAAGATCCATTTCTCTCTCCTTTTCTTCCATGCCGTGTCATTACTTTTTCTCTCTGCCACAGTAATCCTAGCTGCCCAGTGGCACCAGCTCAGACCAACAGCAGTTCTCACTTAGTGCTGCTCATAGTGCAGCCCATCAGCCCTGTTACCTCCAGAGTGACACAGCCCTACTGCAAGCTAAACCGTGACACGTAAAACCCTTTTTCCACTCCAAGAAGAGAGACCTGCAAGGGGAGGACCTGCAGGTTTATACTCCACAAAACATTTATCACTACAGAACTGCAACACGGTGTGAAAATAAAAGCTCTCCAAACCTGCTTTCACGCACTCCCCAGCGTGCCCAGAGGTGTTCCTGCTGTGATACAGCTAACAATGCTCTCGAGAATGTTTTCACAAATAAAAAACGCAAACAAAACAGCAAAGGAGTCTGTAAGCAGCTCCTCAAGTGCCTCAAACACAGGCTGTCTGTGCTCTAACCCCAGCAGAGGAATGGTGCTGGTTGTATTTGGGTGTTATGGAAGGTCACGGGAAAAGATGTCAGCAACTGGAACAGGTTGCCCAAGGAGGCTGTGGATGCCCCATCCCTGCAGGCATTCAAAGCCAGGCTGGATGTGGCTCTGGGCAACCTGGTCTGCTGGTTGGTGACCCTGCACACAGCAGGGGGTTGGAACTAGATGATCCTTGTGGTCCTTTTCAATGCAGGGCATTCTATGATTCTACAAAACAGTAGCACATCCCAGACCAGCTGCTGGGTTTCTTCCAGATTGCTGAACTTGCCTTGTGCCACCAGCCTGTATCTTACTATTCAACTTTGTGCAGGCCTTAAGTGTACGCCAGACACTTTCACCTTGAGTAAAAAAGCACGCGGAAAGCAAAATATTCAGATGGAAAAACAAGGGGATGAGTTTCCTTGGGGGTTTCACAGTCAAAGATATTTAAATGAAATCATTTAAAACCAAAAAGAACCTCACAAAGTGCTTCGAAGCATCACATTCCACTTGCTGGTTTTCAGCTTTGTCTGAAAAGAGCCTCTGAGGGCACCCAGCTGCCCGGGCTGTTGCTCCCTCCTTCCCCATGTGCTCTGAAACACTCCGTCAAGTTACACACCAAGCTCATAGAACAAGCAAATCTACAACAAGGACAATCAGTAACTTTACCCAGGCGTTCCCTGTCACGTATCTGAAGGGCAGATGAGCACTAGCACACCTTTGGAGATAAGAAGAAAGGGGTTTCCTGCATTTGCAAGGCAAAGCAGCACCATGGAAAGGATTCAGGTGCCCCCTGCTCTGCAGCAGGCAGTGTCCTCAAACCACGGGGCTGGAAGGAAACGTGGGAGATGTGGGATGAATATCAGCCTGCAATAAATAGATCATACAGAGCACAGAAGGGTGCAGAGCGGGGATGCCCACAATGGAGGCGGCAGTGGAGCACTTCAGGGTGCAGAGGGCAGTGGCAGCCCAACAACCAACCCATTCATCCCAATGACTGCTCCATTCAGGGCGAGCTGAAATGTTGTTCCCACAACAGGACCCTGCAAATGACTTTATTTAAGCAGGAAAACAGATTTGTGTTGTTTCTGAAGGCAAATGAATCTAGCTTTGGCTGCAGAGATCTGAGCTGTGTTTCTCTCGGTGCCAAGAAAAGCATCAGGACGGTGGGGGGAGACTTAAGAGGCTGTGTTTGCCTTCAGTCTCCCATGGAGCACATCTGAGCAGAAAAATGGGCTCACACAGCACAAGGACTGGGCTGCAACTGTGAAGAATTCAGCAGCTTTGAGTCCCGCTTTTCCCAGATTCTTGATGAGTTATTTTTAATTTAATTAAAGACTCCCCATAGGCGTCTGTGGGACAGGCTGGGGATGGGATGATTGAAGCTAACTGTTTTTCATGCTATTTCATGCTACTTTGTCTCTAATTGTCACTTTTCAGACCAACACAGGACTCCATCTGCATCTGAGCTCTGACCAGCGCAATACAAGCATGGACGTTGGACGTTCCTGCCTGTGTACTCATGAGATGGATTTGCCCTTAAGCTGCTATGCAGGGATGCACAACTCTCTGCTTCACAGTGCCTGGATATTTAACCTTAATAGAATTTTATATACATTCTTACGAACAAATTTACAAATACATAAATAGCATAGATCAGAGGTGACCTTTATGTTTGTGCATGTGGAGATTCATACAGCATGAGGGCTAGCTAGGGTCATTAAGATATGTTCTCATCTGAAGTTTCTTATGAATTATTTGTAAGCTATTTTCTCACTTATTCTGTTATAATACTCCCACATACTCACCGACCAGTAAAAATAGCTTAACAGTGAATACATGTTTCGGAAGTCTGTTTGCCTATTTTTCTTTTGTGCAGCAGCTGCTGTTGCCATGCTGTCGTTGCTATGTTTTCCTTTTCCTTTCTTTTTCTTAAGAAGGAAAAAAATAAATAAATCTATTCCTTCAACATCCCAGACTCAGTTCATGCAACAAAACACCTGAGGAAGAACCCAAAGGAGCATAAAGTAATACGGCTGGAAGAGCACAGCCTACGTGGAGAAGAAGGACCTCTTGACACTAATATACATCTCCCTCTTTGGAAGACTTAATGAAACTGCAAATGCAATCTAGAATGACTAACAAAAATCTCAGGGTAACGATCATTGCAAAGGAATATTAAAGTATCTTAGAAACTGGGCAGTGGAAGGTAAAAGTCCACGTTGAATTGTAAGTTGGTAAGGAAGGAGGAACCGACAGATTTAAGGAATAAATGTGGCCAAGTCTCACCTAGAAAACAAATCAATAATGTTGCTCAGTGAGCCGATGGGATCAGTCCTTAAAGCCGGACAGTTAATACTCAGCCATGTGGGTAGGCACTGAGAAATGCTCGTGCTTCTTCCAAAGGCCACGGACCCACGGTGCCAAATCTTCCCTTCAGGAAGAGCTGAGGGGATTGGCTGAACTGAGCCATGGGCTCAGCAATTAGGGTTCCCCATCCCTCCTGCACCTTTCAGCTTCAGAAGGGTTTGGATGAAGCCTCCACCCTCTACCTCCAACCTCCAGAGAGTTTTGGGGAAGAAAGCAGCAAAGCAGGGACAGAACTGAGAGTTTCAGCCCAGCGGCTGGCAACTGATACAGCAAAAGAGATAGCAAAATGACTTTGCTGGGTCAACTGGGAGGGACTGGGAAGCTCTGTGCAATTTGGGTCACCAAGCAATACTACAGCAGAAGAAATTCAGTACAGATGAGTGCAGACAGCACATGTTGCCCTGCCAGTATGAAGGACTCTTAACACACTGATGGGTACTGAAATGATGTAACCTTTCGGAACAAGAAGCCAAGTGCCACTGCGGCCAGCTTGAAGACAACTTCTCGGTGTACAGTGTCATTCAAAATAGCAAGTAATACGTCAAAATAAACTGTGTTTAAGAAAAAAAAAAAAAAGGCTAGAAATATCATGTCATGTTTTTATTCAAGTTAATAGCACGTCCTCTTCCGAGCAGTGAGTCAGCTTTGGTGAACTGAGTACAAAACCAGGGTGAAAGATAAATTAGGCTTCCTTTGTTTGAGGCATGTGCCATGCAACCTGCCTCTTTGCTCTAAAGATCTCCATCACTGACTGCATCCCTGGGTCACAGGGAGAGACATTAAAGGCTGGAACAATTTACTGTGGAATTAAGAAGGGCAATAGTAAAACAGGGATGGGTAACGTGGTGAATGCTGAGTAGGATGGCTATGCTAGAAAAGGGACTGTTCCACTATTTCAGGCGCTCTTTAGATATTCCCATCCTTGACTGAGGTGGGTGGAAGTTACAAAGCCAGCTGGATCCCAGATGCCCTTCACTTTCAGGAGTGAGCCTGCATTAGCTGCTGCTTTCCTGCACGGAAAGCCAAGTTTTCCTAATACAAGCAACCAAACAAGCTCTCACCTGAACGGGACGTGGGTGCTACCACTGACCACAGTGCTGTGCTTTAAGCTCATCAAGACCAGTTCTGCCACTCGCTCTGTTTCTCCTTCCTTTACCCATCTCTCTTCAGCCACAGACTTTGCCAAGGACCATCTTCCCCATGTTACATCCATGTGGAGCACTGCAACTCCACCAGAGAAATCATACAGAGCTGCCAGCCCAGCACCAAGGCCTGGGTGTCTGGAGCTTCCCACTTTATCCCCACCCGGGGTCCCTGCATGAAGGTAGCACCATTTCCCTGCATCTCACTATCTGCTAGAACTAATAACAGCTCCTCCACCAAGCAGGCATGCTGTGAGAATCAATTGGTATTTGTAAAGCCCTTTGAGAAATGTAAGGCACAGTCTGTATGTGAAAATTATTGATATGATTCATTACCAGGCATTCATACTCTATTTATACAACTCCCAGCCTATTGCTAAATATTATGTCCATTTGAATATTGAAATCACTGCTGCTAATAATTCCCGCTAATGTTACACCGGTCTTTTGGAGGTGGCTTTTTCGGCTTGAATGGGAGAATTGTGGAGGCAGTGAAAAAGGGAACAAATGCTAGAAGAGGAATTAAAAAGAGGACAACAGCTCTGTGCAGGCTTCATGGAAAACAATACAAAATCCACTCAACAAATAACTCTGTGCTAACATTTGTCTGATTCCTCTCCCCTTGGCCCTTCTTCTCATCTCCATTAGCTATGTATCAGCCCTTGCCTGTGAGATGAAAACAAGCAAACCCAACCACGCCACGTCTCTCCAGGTTGTTCACTTCCTACTCATTGGCCCAAGCAACACCCAACTCCATCTGCAACCACTCACACTGTGGGGCTGCGAGGATGCTTTGTCCGAACTGCTGCTCCACCAACCACCTCTGACAGCCTCCATCCCAGTACGCTTCCTCTCGCGCTGCTGAGAGCAGCACAGTCTGGGACTGCTCAAAAACCTCCGTTTTCGAGAAGAGAGAGCATATGTCTGTACATTACATATTTATTCACACACTGAGGCATGTTCCCACTCCCGAGACACACACGGTATGTTTCGACTTTCTTACTCCAGCATGTTTTGCAAATCTGCTCTCCGCCCCCTCTATTCCCTCGCTTCACTTTATCAGTATCATGTTCTAGGGAAAATGCTGCTTACCGTAAACTGGAAACGTTAACATCGGGTCAACAGGCCACTTACTGAGAAGCAGCTGTGGGAGCGGGAGGGATGGGGCACAGCTCTTTTCCCAGCTCAGCTCCTTTTCCTTCCACTTGGAATATTTATTTCCTCGCTGTGATCTCTCTACTGACTCCTTGCGCTGACAAAGCGCCGCCGATATCCGCGGTGCAGGAACTCAAGGACAATCGATACTTTGCTTGACTCAAACACAATGATTTTGTTGTTGTTGTTGTTTTCAAAGCTCAACATTTTGCAATTAAGTCTCTCAAGACGTGGGGAAAGTGAAGGCAGGGGTTCTTTCGTGGGAGGCAGGAGAGAACGGCACAGAAGTAGAAACCAGAGCAAGCCAGCAGTGAAGCCAATAGAAATCTGCTGCACCGTTTCTTCTTTTTAATACATTTTTTACGAGAAGTGAGATCTTTGATTACATTTTTGATTAGGAGAGACAGGCGATGCCCTGCCCAATGCACAGTTAGAGGTAAAGGAGCCTTTTATGTTCATAGATATCAGACATCAAAACAGCCATTCCCAACTCTTAAAAGGATCAGACAAAGCTGCAGCTCAAACTGTGCCAGAGACTTTGGTGCAGGCAGGTTCCCAGCGGAAGGCAGTCTGGGAGTTGTGAGAAATCATGTGGATGCTGATACTCCTGTTAGGAGAAGGGGAAACACGGGCAATTTCTGCCAGGGAAAGCCAGGTACACAACAGTGAGGGCACTTCAGAGGGAGAAAACTATGAGCAACAGCAGCCACGATGCGAGGGGAGCTGCTAAAAAGTTGCTCCCAGTCATAAGGAAAGAGCTGCTACTCCATCAGAGGGTCCAGGAGGATTCTACTTCTATTGCAAAAAGTCAGAGCTTCTCCTCTCTTTCCTTCCCAAAGACTCATGGACTTGCTGGACCTCCCACACATGGATGGCCCTGCTGTACGATGAACATGCTGACAACCAGCTCTGCCATGCAACACCACCGGTCTCTGTCTTCAGAGCTGCTGAGCTTCCCAGGTGGACTCTCTGCTTTCGAGGTCACCTTGATTTGCTGATACCCTACAACAGTTGAATTGTGCGAACAAGAGATTAGAGTTCTGATCTTGCACGATGCTGGTTGAATACTAACAACGGCAGCACAGTGTCCTGGCTTATCTCTCCCCATCACTGCAATGACCCCTCATTTGGCTGCGGGATCTGCGAAATCTCAATGGCTGGAATGAGATGTGAGAGCAAATCAACTCTTCAATTAATTGAGAATTTAGTTCAGCCTGGACTCAGGCACCTCCTCCTGTCACGGCTTGCCAGCACGTATTACAGAAGGGAAAAAGCAAACTGTGGGCAATTTTTCGAGGGCTGCCCAGATTGGTGGCAACTATGATGTCCATCTTACCAGAATTTGGCTCAGCTGAATGAACAGATGTCCTGAAAGCATCAGTTGCACTTGAAGCTAACTCAGAAGCTCTAACACTTTCCATATGTCCGCAGGGCCAAACGCTGACCAACTGCACTCAGCCACAGCACAAATTTGCTGTGCAGAAGCACCCAGCACGTGGTCTGACCACCACCAGCCTGGTTCTATCATCTCTTTACACTGAAACATTCTCTGAAGCACTGCCACGTCACTTCACCTCTGTTGTCACTCTCCACCTCCCCTCTAACTCCTGGCACCATGAAGAGACTGCCCTGGGATGGCACAGCCTCTGACACCAGGACTCATCTAATCCAACCCGCCTCCATCCATTGCCTCCACTGCTGGCTGGCCCCAGGAGCAACCCAACAGCACTAAGCTCACACTGATAACACCCAGACTGCAGTGGACAACTGTTCCTTTTCGCAAGGATTTGCTTGCTAGGGTTACTATAGATTTTTACCCTCTTTTTTTGCTTCAAATACAGCACTAATGTCAAACTGAGGGAGTCTGTAAGATGCCCACAACTCATTCTCAACAACCTGTTGACAACTGGCGCTACATCTACATTAAAGATGAGCAAAGCCATCATTCAAACAGCCAAGATCCTGGGCAAGATAAGTGTGTGGATGACAAGCAGCTGCCTTCTGCTCATCCTGGACACTGCAGAGGTGCTGCTGGCAGTGTGAGAACTTGCCAGAAAATTCAACCCCATCTTCCACTTTCTGCCTTCTCTACCTGAGAGATGAATAGCCCTTATTTCCTTCTGTACACACTGCGGCTGCTGCACCGCAACTGCCTGCAGACAACTCTCCTGGGGCTGTTTTGATGGGCTGCAGGCTCAGCTGTAGGATCCGTCTCCATGCTGGAGGATGTAAAGCACACACACACACACCTCTCAGCAGGGTCAGCTCACAGCAGTTTGTCTGCTTAGCACCAGCAGGTGAGAACACACTGTACACAACTGCCAGGCCGTATTACTTTGCCATTAAGCAGCAGATACGCCGCCATTGATTTCATTAAATTTTTGTTCCTAGCAAACTCTCTAGAAACACTTAGACCAAAGCCTGAAGCGCTTCTGAACACACACCCTCCCTGCTTTCCATGGCATATTGATGTGCTCAGTAACCCTCAGTGTACACACTGGAGGAATGGGGCAATCTGATTTCTCCCATCAGTGTCCCCAATGGGACCGGAGCAGCACTGGGAGCACAACCACTCTGTTGCTCATGCAGCTTTTCCCTCCACCAGACACACAAAGCCCAGGTGGCATTCAAGGCTTTGTTTTCATGGCCGCACCGATTTCACGACTGCCAATGGTTATTTTTTAATCTTTGACAAACAATGGGGAGCTGCTGGCACTGCAGGCACAGCCCCACACTGTGACCAACTGCACCGCCAAAGGAAAGGAAGGCTGCTCCAGCATTTCGGCATGACTAACAATGAGGAAGATGATAATTTCTTCTACAAAGGAATTCCTGCAAAGCAGCCTGCAGAATGATGCCAGTAACACCCCAGGGGCATTTGCTCCACTGGATGACAAAGAAGAAACCAGAAATTATTTCTCTTTGCAGTCTGTGGAAACGCTCCTGTATGTGGTCTCAGAGTTGCTGCTGGAGGATCAAGCTATAGAAGCAGATACAGCACGCAAGACGTCCCGTGGATGCAAACATCTCCTAAGCACAGCTTTCTGCTGGAGACTCCTGCTTGGATCCTGCTTGCCCTCGTGCAATCAAAATAGACTCAACCTAAGCTCTGTGCATGGAATGCCTGCTGAAGTAAGCCAGCCTGTATTCTTGTCCCACAGAAAGGGGTGGAGTGAGAAAAGAGAAAATGCAGCATCTGAAAGAACCCCCGGTGAGTTAACCAGCACCTGCTGGACGTGCTCAGCTCAGGCATGATCCTAATGCATTTGTATGGAACCACCTTAGCCAAAATACCACTTAATTTAAAAGATTTGGGAAACACAATAATGACTCTGGGGTCAGCTGAGGGCAGCTTGTTAAGGGCAGGACAGTTTCACTTCCCACTGCTGCCCATACTAATGGTTGCTTGACAAGAGCACTGTCAAGGTGAAAAGAGCAGCACTCAGCTCTGGACTCCAAGCACTCTGTGATGTGTGACCACAGTCACAACAGCACAGCTCCGGGTCCCAAACAGCCACCTGGCTACAGACATTTCTGCTAAGTCAGAAATGAGAGTAGGAACCTTAGAGAAACACCTCAAAAGACGGGCCTGTGGTTGCCCTGCTCTTCAGCCACAGTCATGAAGGGACTTCTCTCAACAGCTGAAGATCACATTTGTCATTAGCAAGCCACGTTGGGCACAAACGTCCTGCGTTGAAAAGGACCACAATGACCATCTGGTTTCACCCCCCTGCTGTGTGCAGGGTCGCCAACCACTAGACCAGGCTGCCCAGAGCCACATCCAACCTGGCTTTGAATGCCTGCAGGGATGGGGCATCCACAGCCTCCTTGAGCAACGGCCTAAAACCCTCTCTGCCCCCCCCCATCCTGTGATGCTGCTGGCACACACTGTAATGCTAGTGACTCTGAGGACAGAACAGCTCAAGCCACCAGTGCTGAGGGGCAGCAGGACTGAGCAGTGTGAGCCAGCTGTGATACGGAGCTTCTGCTCACAGGGCAGCATGGCTGTGCAGACCTTCAATGTCTCCACTTTCCCATCCACGTCTCTGCACTTCTCTCCATTAACCACTAAACGCCTCACCATTTCCACACAGGTCAAGGTATCAGAAAGCAGAGAGGTACAGCATGAAGAACTATGCAGAGTAAATCAGCAGACAGCTTCTGCACGCAGTTAACAGGGAAAGCCCAGAGGCTCAACTTGATTAAAATAAAGACATATTCCTCCCAGCCGAGCTGCTCCGCTTTGTGAGGCTTTGTGAGCATGCTGCTCTGCCATTTTCAGTTTGTAAAACAGAGTAATAGTTTCTGTACCTCACAACCGTCCTGGAAAGCTTAATTCATGTTTGTGAAGTGTTTTCAGATCTTAAATTGGAAGGCATGAGAAAGCACAAGCTGTTATTATAATTGCATTATTAAGCGCTGTTAAAAAAGCACCTCAGTTTATGCTTTGTAGAATCCAGGTCCTTCTTCAGAGGAGCTTTATGCCCTTGACACATGTATTTGACAATAACCCAAATAGCCTTGATCTTTTATTCCCAGCAGGGCTTTCTTTATACCTTAATGAGGTCTCTTCTTAATCTCTTTTCCAAAGGATAAACACCTCAACTCAGCATAACCAAATGCTCTGAGCTGCTGCGTGTGAGCCCCACTTCCCACCGCTGGGCTGGGTCTGCTCAGTACCTCTGGTCCAGGGAGGAGTCTGCAGCAGACAGGAGGAATACAGGAGAGGAATCATGAGATGCCACAGTACGCCTGCAGATCTGCATGCAACATCTCTATTTCTGACAGTCAGAAACACTTTGCTGCTCCCGAGAGCTGCGCCAGGCTAGTTAGTCCCAAACACAGCAGTGCTTTTATCCCTCTTGCTCATGACGCCTATCTTCAGCCTGATCTCTGTTTCGCAGCACACGATGCTCTTAGGCTATATTTCCGACTATATTCCTGCCTTCAGTCTCCAACATTTCACTTCCCTTGCCCTTACCACTACCAACTCAGCCAGGGATCTGTAGCCTCGTTGATATTGACTTTCTTCTCTCCTCAATCCTTCCCTCAGGTTTCCTTCCCCCCCCCCCATCATCTGCAAATTGCATCGTTTTTATCTTCCACGATGCTGGAAATCTTATCATGAAAGAGAGATTTTTCTTTTTTCTTTTTTTAATTAGTACTTGGTAATATTACCAAGCTGTGAGTTTATGGCTTTGTAGATCTTATATTTTTGACACTAATTACTCACAAAGGCTTTTAAAGCAGCATTTCAACACAGCAACTGCCATGGCTGTAATTAAGTAAGAACCAGCACATTTTTTCACATTTCAGAAGTCTCCAGCATCCCGGCCCCATGTTGTGCTCTGACACACGAGACCAGCTATCAGGAACACACCCCAGGTGTCCCCCTCCTCCCCCCAGCACCCAGCAGCCAGCACGGAGCATCCACAGGGATTCACCATTTGCTTATTGCCAATATGAAGGGCTAATTTTAGACTCTCCATCCCTGTTACTTGCAGGACTGTTTTTCCCGTTTGCGTGCTCAGACCTCAAAGCCTTCCTTTGAACCAACCCCAGGGCTGCACTTGATGTATTTGCTGCTCACTGCCCATCTCTGGGGCTGGGAAGCAGCAGGGGATGTATCGCAACCATACCACAACCACACCACTATCGTACCATTGTGCCAGGAAGGCAGCAGCGCAGCTCTGAGGGTGTGATGTAAACCAGCCGCTGTGGGGAAGATCCATTAAAGGCATCTCAGTGGGCAGAGCTGGATTCCGCCGGCCTAATTTATTTCTAGATTACTCCGGGATGTTGCCTTTTACTGTTGCATTATTTGTTCTCAAACTCCAAATTAAGATTTTATGGCGCCATTAATTTTTATGTAGAAACTACCATTAAAATCAATGTTTTCTGCTTAGAACTTGACAGTTGGAGATGACTGATCGTCTGGCCTGTTCCCAACTGCTTGAACACCTCGGAAGCGGATGGGTGAGAGCTGCTGTGCCGCTAACACTGAGCACTGAGCTGTATCAACACACCAGTGCATGCACCCAGCTCATGGGATGCTCCTTCCAGCACCTCCCAAGGAATGCAGGTCCTCTTTTTGCTACCGAGCCATGGCCACCACAATGAACCCTCGCCATGAGTCAGGCACGCTATGATGGACACAACCCACAGGCTGGCTGTTGGGTTGCCCTGCAGATGGCCAAGGCTGAGCCTGGACAGGTGTGCACGGGCACGTGGCCTCTTCCATTATCAGGGCAGCTCGACTGGGCTTTTCTTTGGAGATAATTTTGTTTTCTAATTGTGGAGGAGCCCGCAGCATGGTTGGCAGCAGGTAAGGGGCATGGGGAGAATATTTCCTGAAAGAGATAAAGGAACATTCGCTCTTCTCGCACTCAGAGAGGGGAAAAAAAAGAAGTTTGATCATCTCAAATGAGGCACATTAAGCAAAACCGAATGCGATACGTAGTGAGTATCCGTGACAAGAGCAAACCGATCCCGCTGTTGGAATATTCATGCAAATAGAAGCAATTTCACCATGATTAAAAAGGCAATTAAGTGGGAAAAAAAAAACCCCTACACAAAAACCGCCAGCGATTTCAGAAGCAGGCTGTGTGTCAGTGAGGCCTCCGCACAGTGCTGAGCTGACATTTTGCTCACTTTCATATTCTATCAATGAGATACTCACTACTACGACTCGAGAGTGGTAATTACCCCAACTGGAGGCAGATGCTCTTAGAAAGACTCCAACAAAGTCTACACACTCCACTTCATACGCCGTGCACGGAGAGAGGGATGCAGCAACATCCTGCCTTTCCCAGCCCTGCTCGCTCTGCAACTCAGATGAGAGACAGCAGCACAAAGAGCACCTACAGAAAGAGCGGGTCCAAACTAAACGTTTTCAGCCTGGAACACAAAGCACTCGGGGAACGAGGCGTGGGCAGAACTGCAGTGTTGCAGCCACTGCCTGGCGATGGGATTCAGTGCAGTTTTCCCTCCAGGTAACATGATCAGATCCATAACAGGCAAATACTGATGAAAAATCTTTAGTTATCTGTGTGATCATCTGCATGGGACCCCACAAACCAATGGGTGTTTAAAGTAGCATTTGCTGTTGACACCTTCTGGAGATGCCCCAATAACTCGTCCTTGCTCTAGAGGACTGCTGAGAGTGATGCTATATCCAAGCACTGATTAAAAACCCAGTATGTCCCATTTTCAGAGCTTTTTAAACCCCAGCTCACCGGAGACCTCTGTGCGAACATCACATCCCCCCAAGCATTAGGCTGCTTGTCACCTTCCCAAAGCAAGCTATCCATTTCCACCACCACAGGTCAGCCACTAGGAAGTACCAGCAAATTCCTCCCTGGTGGCTGCTGCTCCATCAGTGCCCCAACACCCACAAGGCCGGAGCACTGCAGTATGCATGAGGTGCCTTTGGGCTTGATCCCTCTGCAAGTTGAGTGTCCTCTGCTTGTCTTTGATGATTAAGGGAGCCAAAGGCTTTACCCTCAGCTCAGGACTTTCTGTGGCTGAGGTATTTTGCAGCTAGTCACAAACTCAAATATATTTCCTGTCCGGCAGATACTGTCTGCTCTTGAGAGCAATTTTTATTGGATTTGTAATCCCCTTTTCAGTTCTTTCTCTCCCCTTTTAATATTGCCTTTTAAGCCCTTTACCAGGAGTTCACTTTCTGAAGGCCAACAAAGAACACTGGACAGAGCCTTTGGGTTTAAAAAAGAATATGCACAGAATATTAATGCAGGAAAACCACGCAACACTCTGACCCCTTTCAATTAAGGTGCCATCTCTATCACCTTCAGCTGTCCTGGAAACTTGGATGTGCCCTGAAACAACGACAAGGAAGACCCAAAAAAATCACTGCTTCGAGCTGAAATGGAGACATTTAACCACTTCCCTCCCCAACACAACATGTGCTGTGGTTCCCTTTACAGACACAACATCTCTAGACCAGATTCAGCTCCACATGCTCAACATAGGCAAAGAACTGGAAAGCATTAAGCAAAAGAAGCAAGATAGTTATGGAGTGCCACGGCATAAAATGCAGCCCTGTGTGAGACACATGGCAGCTTACAGCTGAAATGTGGCCCTGAAGGAGGACAGGATACACTTGGCTAGATGGAGGTGAAGGCCAAATCCCAATGAGCCTGGAAACCTACCACATGGTCCACAGCACAGCTCGGAAGTTTTGTTTGCAGAGATGTCCATGAAGCAGAGAAAATGCTGCTTTTGACCCATGGAACTTTCAGCTGAGTGACGTCACAAAGAACAGAAGAGGGGAGCAAGTTGTTCATTTTCCTTCCTAAAAGGAGACGGGGCCCCATGGCTCAGTGAGCAGCCAGAAGGTTTACAGCTCTGATGGATCCACTGCCACGTGGGACTTCACTGGGACCCAGAGGGGCAGTGAGAGATGGGGAAAGAGAGTAAGCAGCGGATTTGGTGTGGTGCTCTTGGGAACCATCGCTGGGGCCCACTACTACACCATGGGCTCTTTGCCTTCACCTCAATGAGACTCCAGATCCCTTCAAGGCCAAAAAAAAGGTAATTTTTAGACTATTCTAGTGGGCAGAAGCATTCTCCTTTGTAGCTCTAGACAGAGCTTGGCTGAGCCAGACTTCTCTAATCAAAGGTTTTGTGGGTCCCCGGCTCATGGTGAAACGCATTTCCAGCCTGAAGCTCATCTCAGTGCTACAAAACCCTTTGCAAATTGAAAGGCTCACGGAGTTCAGGAAGGTGTTTCAGACCCACCTTAATTAGCCGCAAAGAAGGAAATAGTACTTTCCTGGCTTGCTGATCTCTGGAGAAAAGAAACTGAATAAAGTGGTGCGTGCCAATCCCTTCGTCAAAAAGGAAAAGGAGGCAACTCTATTCTCTTAATTAACGCCACTGGAGATTGGGCTGATGAGGCCCTGGTGGCAGAATTGCTGACTGTGGTTGCGTGGCCTGGAGCCTAGTAGGGAGCAGCGAAATAATGCAGCAACATGAACTCTATCCACCCACAGCCACATTTTCTGTTTTCCCTCCACCTCTGCTTTCATAACCATTTGACCATTCCAGTATTATTTCCTTTCAAGGTAAAGAAAAGCTCCGTAGATTATTTTTTCTCCTTCTGTCCTTTTAGTTCCTCCTTTTGGCGCTGGCCTCCTCATACAGAACGGTGACAGCCTCCCTGCATCATTTTGCTTTATGCCTGGAAACATCTGTACGTGCAATTAGAGAGCCAACTCCTTTTATGTCCCTAAATGAGTAGATTTAATCACTGCCATAAGAAGTCAAACCCCACTTGGGCAGCACAACTCAGCAAGGCAATTCTCCCCACAGTTACTCCCACAGGGCCAGCCCTACCTGTGTGCAGGATCAGCCCCTTGGGAAAGCTCCAGGCCCTCCAGGTTTCTCTTCTCCACAGGTGCAATTTCACAAATGTAATTAAGGGAAGCTGTGGGATGACTCCCTGCTGTGCTGAATGCATCTCACCTGCCTCCTGTGGCCCTGAGAGATGGAGAGCCAAGTGCAGGTGCAGGCTTGTGGTGATACCAGTGGGGAGCAAGCAGCGGTGGGGCTTGGCTTGCAGCAATACACAGGGCTTCCTGCTCTGCGAGGTGTAAGGAGAACTGTGTGATAATTTAGTAACAAAATTACACAAGTAATGGATGTTGGGATTCCTCCAAATCCCTTTTCCTCCTCTCTTCATTTTCAGCCCTTGTCCAGCCCTTCATGCCTTGCCATCTTTTTTTCTCCATCACAACTGAAGCTCTGAACCCCACATCAGGGCTCCTTTTCCCACAGCATCACCTGTCCCTGCTCCCCCCCTGGTCAGACACACAGACAGGCACTCAGCCCACCTGCCCACCAGCTCAGCAGGTCATGCTGGGCCACCCAACCCAGCTCTGCAGCCGAGCTCTTGCTTCCACAGCCACTTCCCAAACAAGATTCTCCCTTCAGTGCCCTTCCATAATGCCAAAAAAATGTTACAGAAACTCAATGCAACCCTGTCCAACAGCAGAAAGCACATCATCCTCTGGAAAAGAGCATGGCCGATGCAATAAGCGTATGTGCAAAATCTATCATCTCCATTTTCCACTCCGTCAGCCCCCTGTGCCTGCACAGAGCCTCTGCCTGCTCTCAGTGCTGTTGCACGGGCCTTGGCATGCATTGGTAGCGTTCTGTTCACCTTGCAGTTACATTTTATGGCGTGCTTTCCAGTGGCCACTTCTGATTCAAAAGGAGTGCTCAAAATATACTCAGTCCTCAATTCTTTTTTCCCTTAGATTTATGATCTGCCCCTCTGGCATGTAGCTTTAAGTCATTTTATTTCAAGTAGGAATATTTTAAGAGTAATCTGTACGTGTGTGTCAGGGAAAAGAATTAATTACCGCTCTAATTAAAAGGACACTGTTGAAAATAATCTCCCTCTTTTCCTGCTGATTTTGCCCTTTTTCCTGTGAGTAAGCTTTACATTTTTGCACGTATATGTTTCTCAAGGAGTTTGAAATTAAAAAGGGCTTATTTTATTTATGCAACAGTACCAACCAGAAGTTGTGCATCAGCAAAATGCACATTAGGCGGGTGGCAAAGGCAAACATCAATGATTACGTGTAGGTCCTTGATAAGAAATAATAAGTAGTATTACTATTATTCTTATTATATAAAATCCTGGATTACTTCAAGAAGCCTAAAAAGCATTCCAACTCCCCCAGGCTGTACTTGAGGTTTAAGACTGTAAAGCACATCAATTAAATGCTGTAGCTGCACCAGGCTTTAATAGCACCTGGGCTGGGATCACGGAATCATAGGAGCACACAATGGCCAGGGCTGGAAGGGACCTTAAAGCCCACCCATTCCCAACCCCTGCTGTGGGCTGGTTGCCCCTCAGAAGGTCGGCAGCCCCCAACACACCAAGCACTGCCAGGGCGGGGGGCTCAGACAGAAGGGAGCTTGGCTTGGCCGAACGCTGCCCATGCTGGGGATGGAGACAGCTGGATGGAGCCACCTGGCTCTGTGAGCTGCCTCCAAACCAAGCACAGCTATCAAAGATAATGTCGGAGCAGCCTATGTGCATCTCTTCATGTTTTGCCTTTGGGGAGAGAGGGTTTCAGTAACCACAGCATCATGGGAGTGATAGACAGGGAGAGATGGGAACTGTGTCGGCACAACGCTACTTCCACGGACCTTAATTTAAAGAGGAAAAAAAATCAGATGAATCCCTCGGAAAATGTCATTACACAAAAATATCTGGCAGTCAAGAGGCCAATTAAGTCCGTCATCTGGAACTAAAAAAAACAACCCTGGGAGTATAGAATGAAGCAGAGTTCACAGTGGGACGAGTGCGGCAATCCACGGAGTCCCGGGATTACATCAGCAATATGCAAGGCCTCACCGTACAGAAAGACCAGTCTGGGTTTACACTTTATTTCTTCCAAAATCCAAAGTTTCCTACCTAACCACAGCGGCAGCCCTGAGCTCCCAATCCCACAGCACAGCTATTTGTACAGCAATACTCAAAAGAGAAAAAAGGGAATACCGGACCACTGCATAATTCAGCGTGTTTTGACAGTCACCTTCGGGGCACATCACACTCGACTGCTCATCACTCCTCCAAGATGGATATGAAAAGAGGCTGGAGAAAGGGACACTAGATGATATAATGGAGAGGCAATTAAAGACCACAGAAACCCAAAAGGCAAACCAGCTGCATCTTGCTCTAATTTATAGGACACGGAGCAGACAGCATGATTGATTCATACATCTCTCATCCTATCAGGAGGAGAGTGGGCATGCACTGGTAGGAAATGATGTACAACACGGGAACTGCCAGCCACACGGCCCCTGTTGACAAAGCATTTTGTGACACTTCTCTTTCTTCCCAAGGGGCTGCCTGTCGAAAATCCATCAGGGTTTAGCAATTTCTCCATGCATTAAGGCTTTAATGAGACACTATGATAGCCTCTCAAAATGCAGAGTCAATTCATGCATGGAGCTCGCTGTAACCAGGGATGCCTGCACTACATGGGGGAGTGACTTGAGTGGTGTAGGCTCCACGCATGGACTCGAAGTTAAATAAAAGCCATTTAGAGATCAGAACCAGTAAAATATCGTCTCTTGGCAATTTGCAGTAGATCCTCCCTAGGAAACACCTTGGGAAAGCAGAGCTTCCTCTCTTTTTCTTTCCCTGAATGCTCTCCACAAAACTCTCCCTTACCTTATCCACTATCACCCCCTAGATGCTGCAGGTTCACAGGCAACAGCACCGAACACGTCTGCCTCCCCTCCTGCGCCTCAGGAACCGTTTCCTGACTGATTTCATTTGCTACAGAAACCTTAAAAACATCGTAACACCCTGTTATATTTAATATAGAGACAGCAAGGTTGGGAAACGCCAACAACCAGCGTGAATAGACTCGTATGTCTTTAAAGCATTCTCTGGAAAAATACAGATGATGGAAAGAAACTGTGCTGGAGAGATCTGGGCTGCTGCCCATAAATCTAGAAGGAAATTTAGTCCCTAAAGCTCTGAAAGTTGCTATTGCTCTTCTTGAAATGAGCAGTTGGGTAATCAGCGTTAATATTAAACAGCTTGTTCCAAAAAAAAAAAAAGACAATACAAGAGATTCTGCCCTCCCAGCATCGGGAGACAGAAAATCTCAGACTAAAAAATGGTGCTTTTTGCTCGTTCCTGAATTCACAGATCTTGCTGTGCTGACCGTGACAAGAAAGTATTGAACAACCAGTCACACCGGACACATATACATAAACTCTACGCTTGCCAGCATATAGGTATAAACTCTCTGCTTGCCACACCAAGTTCCCCTTGCCAGCTTAAGTCCAAACAGAGACCTCCAAAAACAACAGCGAGTTGAGTTTCTGTAGATAAATATGCCACTGAATGGCACTGCCTTGAATTTAGGACTTCCCTGGCTAGATGCAAGTTTGGGGGCCGCGGGAAAGCAATGCATCTTCCTTCCCCAACAGAATGAATTTCTGCTTCCAACCGCATGGCACAGAGGGGAAGATTTTAAATCTGCCTGAAACAGCAAGCTTGCCTATTCTGAGACCCGAACAGTCAACATTATTTTAGGGGGAGGGAAGCCGGAGGGATAGATGAAGCAAAATATGTTAAGCAAAGCAACTTTTCTTTTTACAGTGGCATCTGTGTGCCAAGGCTGGAGCGTTTGGAACAGGAGCGGGAGTGCTGGGGAGCGATTAGTGCAGGGAGCCAGGCATCACTCAATGGACGGAAGTTTCACATTTGCACATCCCTGCAGTGCAAATAAAACCCATTAAAACCACAAGCAGGTATTCTTGAAGAATCGTACATCAGCCCTGTACGATTGCAGTGTGCAGGTATGCAGGGTGCACAGCTCGCACCACGCTGCAAGGAGTCAGTACAGCCTGCAGCCAGCTCCCTGCTGGTTCAGTCACTGCCTGCAGCACCAGTGAGGTTAACGAAACCCTATGGATCCCAGCGAAAACATTCTGTGCCATTTGTATTTACCTGAACCTAACGAGGCCATTATCAGCAGATTGAAGTTTCAGGGGCAGGTGACTCCTGAACCTGAAATGAAAATACACAGCCTTTCCATCCCGCTCTCGCTCCAGCAGCCTTGCAGTAGGTGCACTTATCTGACTCAGCTCCTTTCTCAGGAGGCTATTAATATTTGGCTCTGTATGTACAGGTCTATTACAGACCCATCCATAACCCACCCAGAGAGCCTGTAACACTGCCAAGCAGCATGCTTGGAAACAGCAGGGAATTGCACCAGGTTCTCCAAGTTTGCTTCACACCAACACAACACGGCCTGGAGAGGGGCAGAACAGTGCTCCAGCAGCCCCGGGCTGCCAAGCAAGAGGAGATGAAGCAACACATGTTCCCTTTGCTGCCGCCTGGCTCTGGCTGCACACATCCTGCTCCCACGTGCACCTTCTCTGCTAGAGGCCGGAGCAGTGAACACAAGTCCTTCCCCAGTTCCCCCCCTTCTCTTCCTCTCCCTGTCCCCTCGCTCTGTTTTCACATTCACAGCCGTGTGCCTCCTGCTCCAGAGAAGTCACAGCTGCAAACGCAGCAGTACCTGCCTGGAATTGAAAAGCTGGACATTACCACGTCGTCCAGCTCTGCTGACTTATCGTTTTGCTCTCACCTATGTCTCATTATCCTGCAGTTTCTTGCCAGGCCTTGGCTTTCTCATCACCTTCCTCCCCCTTCCTGGCCCTGTGCCTCTCTGCCCTTCCCATTAAACACGGGCTCAATGCTCTCCCTGTGCTGTGCTCTCATTCCCTGTGCCCCCCCCCTCACTGATTACACACCAGGAGCTCCTGCTGCTGCTCGACCCACACTACACCTCATCTTCCCCCTGCAAAACAAAGCACTGATGTCAGGGGAGGCTTAGCACTGTTCAGCAGCCACTGCAGCTCACTCCCATCTCTTACAGAGAGACAAAAAGGCACAAAACTTGGTCAGAAAAGCTGCAAAGGACAGCTATCAAAATACAGCAAGCCAACTTATTGGCTCCTGCCTTACTCAGAGCTGACTGCATGCCTCTGCATCACAGGTATGCAGCTCATGCCAAGTGCACGCCAAGTCCCAGCCCCATTTCCTTCTCTATTTTCTGGAAATTTCATCACTTTTTAACTTGCACTTTGACCAGCACAGAGGAACCCTGGGAGCATTAATGACATCAAATTCACCTCCCCTAGCACTGCCAGGGGCCCTGCAGAGACTATCCCATGTGCTCATGCAAGGATGGCACCGGCGGTGCACACTAATGGTCTCAGGAATCATATGGTTTGACTTTCATTATGTAGGCTTCCCGTTTCTGAGGCACAGTGAATATACATTCAGTGCAGGGAAAAAAAGGAGGGGGAAAAAAAAAGAAAGAAAGAGCTCAAGAATCACTGCAAATCAGCCGAGTTGGAGGGAACATCCCGGACTGAGCAAAGTGTACCATCAAAGGAGGGCTGGGAGCACAGCAGGCAGCACAGAGCTGCCAGCCCTGCTCACTGGCAGCGCTGAGGCAGTGGGAAGGGCTCCTATACAAAAGGAAGGGCTTTAAATAAAGATGAAGCGGACACAACCGCATTGTTGCTTGGCCAATGAATTTAATCTCCACCTCGGAGGTTATCAGACACAAGACCTTTTCTGTGGCCTTTCCCAACCCCTCCACTTCTCACCTGCAGGTCTGTTCACTCCTGACTATCTGGACTATTAACCCTTAAAGTTTCCCCCTTCCCTCCTCCCAGTTGTTATGCCCATTCACTGCTCAAGCCCAGTGATGACCTCTCTGTTTCCCTTTCCATGCACAGTCCTTGTCACAGCCACGTATCACAGCCATGCTGGAGCAGCTCCCTTCCAAAACCCACCATTGCCCTGTGCCAATATTTCCAGCTCCAGCTCCTATTGCCTCCCTGGGCTCAAACACCTTGAAGGCAACTCTGAAATGTGTCCTTGAATTTGGCCTCAGAAGCGCTCAGTAAATCCCACCGCCTTCATCTTTTCACCTCCTAATCCTTTGTTCCTCTCCTCCGTCAGTATTGACAACTGCACTCTTCCTTTTTTTCTTTCTTTTGAATATTGACTATCCTAAAGGATTAGCCCTAACAGTTAATTTTTGACTCCACTTAAGATTCAGCTTTGCGCGCATATGGCGGGCTCAGCTGAATGCAAACAGATCAGCTGTGAGACACCATTTGGACTGTTCCCTCCTTGGGGCAGGGGAAGGGATGACAATCCGGTGTTCTATAGCCCCTTTTCCCCATTATTCTGCTTTAAGTGCCCCTTCCCCCCCCCAAAAGCCATATGGATGGATGCTACCACATGTATTTACTGCCTCTGGAAGCTCCCAAACATGAGGAAAATACACAGTCGGTGCTTTGTCCGAGTAGGAGGAACACCAGTACACAGGCAACTCATAGGACAGAACAGCACCAATCAATATTAGGGGCTTCCCTGCCAAGCAGCTTTAACCACTGTAGGATGCATTTCCTCCCTTCCTAATGCACAGCCCCTCTGTCACCTGCTGGGCACAACCATCCCATAACCAACAGCATAAAACCGCCTTATGGTACAGAGCCTACGGAGCCACCAGCACGAAGCTGTCCTGGATGCCAGGGAGCTGCAGCACTGACCTGAGGGCAGAAGGATCCCACCTGATATCCACCTCACGAGCTCACATTTTCAAGCCCTCTGGCCCTGTCTCTCTTGTTCACAGCCTGCTCTCTTTGAACAAGAGCCATCCTGATGGCGAGGAAGCAGGAGGAAGACACAGCAGTCTCCAGAAAGTGATTTTATCCAAGGCAGCAACTGAACTGCAGCTACTGCTGCCTCCACAGCTCAGTGCGGAATGCAGAAAGGGATCCAGGTGACATCATATGATTTAAAAGTTAATTAAACTGAGTGATATGCTCTAACAGCTCCAGGTGTTTATTTCAAGGTTCTACAGCGTTTAGAAGGGAAGATTAGGGGGGAGGAGGGAAATCTAATAAAAAATCTGGTGAGTATTACATTAAGAAGTAATCACACTGTTAAATCACTCTGGGTTCTGGAGCACTTCTAATAACTTCAAACCTTGGCAACTCTCACCAGCTCAGGCTCATTTCCATCGTTCTGTTGTCCTCCTTCACAGCGCTGGCAGGTTTTTCCTTTTAGGAAACCCAGGAGAGAGCCGTGCAACCCAGCAGCCGTGTAGCAGCCTGGAGGCTTTGTGCTTCAGCACAGGCAACAGCATCACCTTTGCTTGAAGGCACGTTAGTTCCCTTCTGAGCACTAATGGACCGTCTGGAATGGTCCCATCCCTTCCATTGCTGCTGCTTGCTGGAATGAGAGCAGCCCAGTGGCGCATCACAGCTCTAGGCGCGTAGGATTGTTGTCCCACATCCCTGCCAACCACTTGATGCCAGCCCAGCTGCATGCGCTCTGCGGGCATTCGCCACCTTTTCTTCTACAGGTTCAAAAATCCACAACTTAGAGTCTTCACATCTCAAGGCTGGCAAGGCCTTAGCCGAGCACCATCTCCATTCAGCATGGCTTAGAAAACCACGCAAAAACACGTGCCATAGATGTTGAGCAAAAGCAGAGAGAGAAGCCATAGGAGCTCAGCATGGCGAGAAGGAAGGAAAGGAGGTTTCAGTATCACCAGCACTCACCAAAGACCCTGAGATATCTCAAAGGGCATCGCACTGAGAAGAGCTCCTCTGCATGTGAAGGAAAAGTCCAATTTTCCATAATTTGTCAGGTTAATAAATGACTCTCCTCTTCTCCCTACAGCCTCTCCTATTACCAATTCTCATGCAGCATGCTGGAGCCTCCTTTCACTATTAATACCACTCACTGTGAAATGTAATTACCAGCTCTATCACAAAGCGTCAGGCACATTTATCCACTGTACACACTCGCTGACTCCAGATCACATCAGTCACCAGCAGGCTTGTTCTGACAACGTTGTCCAAAGGAAAAAGTGTCTGCACAGACTCCTGGCTAACTTAGGCCACTTAAGCACGGCGCAAAACCGCTCTGTGCAAACAAGAAACAAAGAGACATGTTTAATTTAATTCGGACTCATAATTTAAATCCAACGGGAAGAAGGGTGATAGGCAGAGTGAAGTGTTTGGCTGGAGAAGATGGATGAGTAAATGCTCTAGAAAGCAATTCAGAATGACCGAGTGAAATGAATGGCTCCCTCTTCCAGCCTGACACAAGCAAAATCCCTGCTCTGCTTTATGCTTTAACTCTCCTCATTACATTTTGATTAAAGTCGATACAAAGAGCTCACTTGCTGTCCCTCACTTGTGGCTTTCTCCTTCTCCCTTCCTCCCTCTTTTACATCTCTTTTGCAGCCATTTCCTAGCAAGCATGTAGGAGACCCACAGTTCAGTCCTTTGCCATTTGGGGAAGCTGCAACCCTTACCAAGGGCAGCGGCTCAGCCAGACGTAGCAGCTCCAGCTTTATTTAAATATCCTATTAGTTGGACGAGAAAATAATATACATTCTTACTGATATCCAACTGACTCGTATATTAAGTGTTTCCAATTCCATGGGGCTAGAGGCAGCCTTTCCTGTCCTGTGTGAATATCAAATACGTGCTTTGAAGGTGGAACCTTCATTACACTCAATATTCTTGCAGCTGTTTAAAAGCAGGCAGCCTGCACTTACAACAGGGAGCAGATAAAAGGTGAGTTTTATTTACAGTTGAGTGTCACCACTGGGCTGTGAACGCGGAAATCAACCCGGAGAAATGCAACTCGAAGTACTTCTGACAAAGTAAAGTAGGAATAACCAGAACACTTGAGAAGGAAAGGAACTGAAACTGGATTAGTTACGTTAACTACTCATCTGTTGGTGTGCCCCCAACATCCGGGCTCCGGTGTCTCTACCCACAGACCATCTCCCACAGTGCTTTGGACCATCTTGCCATATTCAAGGTCAAAAACGGAGCTCTGACCGCCTTCTGACTGTGCCATGTCCAGCACAGCTCCCTCTCCTTCACTCCCATAGAGGTGCAAGAGCCTGTGCTCAGCCATGGCTCCACGGCAGCTGACCACCTTCCAGTGCCTCCCAGTTCCCACCAGCTTCCTAGAGCCAGGGGAAAGCTGCCTTCAGCAAAACAAAGCGCTCAGGGCTTTTCTCCTGAGTGGAAAAACAAACAAAACATAATAAAACCGGAAAAGGAGAGCTTGCAAAAGTTCAAGTTCTAAAGAACTACAGGATTAAACCGCTGCAGATGAGAAAGGGAACCAGGTAGGCGTCTTCCAATTAAAATAAAGCACAACACTGTGACCTGCTATGGTGTGTCTGTCCAAGGTGTACAACGAAAAGCAACCTCTGGAATAAATCTCTGTGCACCTTCCAAGCAAGTAATGGTGCTCCCAGAGCCTGGGAGGATCAGATGTTCCCATTTCCACATCACTGTGCTCTTCAATACCCAACAAACACAACTGGTGCGGGAGGGGAGAAGGAAGCAGCTGAACTTCAAACCTTTCCCACACTCCCTTAATTTTGACGTCGCATCCAATAATGATTAAATTTGTGGATCATCTTTCTCCTAATCTCACGCAATAATGACATTTCCTGCTTTGATTCGAGCCTTTTTAAGCACGCTGGTGGCAGATGGCAGGCTATTACGCAGCACGGCCATACTGCAATGGAAGCAGGAAGGGTTATTAACAGAAATAGTAACTCTTCAAAATCAAAAAGGTGAGGGCCCACGGAAGAGCCACCGTTTTATTTTTACACCTCAAACCAGTTATTTGAATGCATTATGAATGCTGTAAATATCCCCGATGGATAAAATGAAAATGCATTATTAATTTTCACTCATTATTAATGAACTTATAAATTCACGAGTGATGGAGCCGTGACGGTGTGAGGGAAAGGTCATGAATAATAACTGGAAATGAATAATATATGCACAGTTAGCTCACAGGATACTATGCTGTAGTGCCTCATGTTTATTTAACTCAGCGGTGCATTGACTTTTTATTCTTCGCCAGATAATAGCAGGAAGAATTAGAGGGACTGTAATCTCTATTAATTCAACATAACAGATCACAACAGGCAGCTGATCCTTCTGCAGGGAGGCTGCTGTGCCCTAACACCAAAAGAGCAGGGATTCCCCTCCGTTCCCCTCTGTCACTCTTCTCCGTGACACTCATTCACTGCCAGCACATAGAGAACATCAGATTTAGAAGGAGCCATAGCAGAGCCAGAGATAAACTCATGGCAGGTGAGGGCAACCAGCCCGACAGCAGCAGAGACGTGCCCACATCTCTGGTGATATCCCCATGTGACAAACAGGGGGAGGCGAGCCGTGTGCTGTGTGCACATACAGACAAATTTGTTTTGGTTCCATCTGTTAGGACTAATTTGTTAATTATTAAATAGATAATTTATCATCGCTGCCTGCTTGATCGGTGTTTATTATCCACTGTCTGAGGCAAACGGAGTGCTGTGTGAATAAAGAAGGGATTAATTAATAATGAAAAGTTCAGGCAACTGCAAACTTGTGGTGGTTTGCTTCCAGGCCCTGAACAACAACAGGGTTGGGAGGAAACACCAGGAATTCCAGTCACCAAATGTCACAAATGAATTGCTGCTGGATGATGGAGAGCAAACTCTAAGTCCTAAGACATTCACCATAGCACGTTCCAACCCATCTCTTCTTAGCTTGCACCCAGTTCCTCCAGTAATCACAAGCTGTGAGCAAGCAGCTTTCCATGGTTTGCTTTGGTCAGTGTCACCGTGTCATTCCCAGCCCCACAAAGGAAAGCTGTCCCCTCGCTACTTCTGTTCAGACCATCCACAAACCAGAGCCAACAAAACCATCTGCTCCTGCTCTTGGGCTGGGATCTCAGAATCTTCAAGGCTGGAAGAGACCTGGAAGATCATCCAGTCCAACTGTCCACCTACCGCCCACTACTGCCCACTAAGCCATGTCCCAAAGCATTCCACATCCATGGCTTAGGAACTCCTCCAGGAATGGTGGCTGCACCGCTTCCCCAGGCAGCCTGTCCCAATGCATTACCACTCGTTTAGAGTAGAAATTCTTCCTAATATCCAACCTGAACCTCCTCCGGCACAACTTGAGGCCATTCCCTCTCATCTGAAGTCCATCTCTTCCCTTTTCTACCCATTGGGGCTCACGTTCCTCTTCAGCTCCACACTGACTGTAAGACTGGTATTTTCTGTGAGTCTTCTCCAGCAGCTGCACCCCTCATTACTTTCCATTTAAAAATCACACTTGTCATTCCCCAGACAGAGCCTCGGGTCCAGCAGAACGATGGACACCCACATGTCAGCCTCCCCCACCACGTTTTGGTGCCGCACTGCAGAACGGAGGAGTTGGCTTTTATGGTTAATTTTACACCTCCAAAACAGATTGTGGCTGCTGCTTTCAGATTTTACTTACTTAATTTAGGTGAATGGGGGTGATGGGAGAAGGAAGGGAAGGGGCAGGAGGAGGTAATGGCAGGAAGCAAGCAGCTTTGTGAAGCTTCCCAATATGATAAGCTTTGCAGCCCTCACTTCACGTGGTAAAACACGAAGGAAAAGGCACACCTGCATCCCTACGTACTGAGAAACACAAAGGTTTCAACAATTAAATCCCATGAGGAATCTCGAGAGAGAGCAGAACATCCTCCTAGACATGCCAGACTGTGCAGCGGACCACAGACCACATAAACAGACAGTAACAACCTTGCCATGCAGGAAACCAGAGAACGGGATGCTGAGAGCATACGCAGTGATAACTTCCAAAGAGCCAAATACCCAACCCACCAGCTACTCAGTCTTCCCAACAGAGGCATCGAGGGAAATCAGAGCAAGGAGATGATACGTTTCTTGATGAGAGGCATTTTTCAGGTTAATGGACAGACCACAAATAGCAATGAGTGCCTACAATCGTGCAGCCTAGCAAGAAAATGCATCGCAGTTTGCTCCTGGTGGGAAGTTGCTCCCCAGAACATTTATTCAGCCAGATCTTGGGGGAACCTCAGGTGACATTTTGGTTAACCGCTGCTCTGCCCCACGCAGCTGCATCTCTGCTCCTTCCGCCGCTCATCATCAATTTAACAAGTATTTTGTACCAACGAAAGTTTTCTTGCTCAATGAATTAATTACTGCAGAGTAAACAAAAACTTTTTAAAAATGCATGTTTTGATGTGATTGCTTTTTTTTAATTGGCTGGTTTAACATCTGAAATTTGATTTAATTTTCAACTTGATTATCCTCACCGCGGGGTCAGGCTGACGGAGACACAAACGAGCTCTGAAGCTTCGGGCGCTCCCCAGCGGGGCTCCCATCGGAGCCTGCTCGCTGCTGTGTGCTGCCAGCCCCCTCCTGCTGCCATTAGTACTATTTAAGAAAGGAAGATCAAATTCACGCCAATGGAAGACATACTTTTCCCAGCTCTCTGTTAGTAATTCTGAAATGAGATGGTGCTCCGGAGCCCGGGGCGTTAATCCCAGCTCTGACAACTTCTTTCCTTAATTGCTTCAGTGCAATCTTCATGCCACCCCAACTGTCTTTACCCATAAAATGAGCGATGATAACAAGAAGGGATGGTGTCGAATGGACTAATTACTTTTGGGAATAGCTTGAGATAGGAAAGCTACAAGCTGGGACAAAGGAAGCCATTGCATTTTCTGTCCTGTGGCAGTACAAGTATAGTGTGACCAGTCTGATGACTCCACAACAACTTCAGTTGCCTTTAACCTAAGATGCATTTACAGCCTGACCACTACTGAAGTGCAGGAAGGCCATTTTCCTTTCAGCAGAATTATCTCATTGCTGGTAAAAGCTGCCATACGTTTCCTACTTCAAAGGAGCCTTTTGCAGCCTTCCACTACTTGCTGTTACCAGTATTTGCACTATCAGGTGTTCTGTTCATCAGCACCTCTGATTTCTCATTGGTTCACAAATTGCGGAGCTCAAAAGAATTGTAAGAATCAGCCAATCTAAACTGATGAGAAGCACAAGCTAGTGAATTAAGCAGAGCAAATTCTGCATCAAGCTCATAATTGCAAGCTGACTTAGAACATTTCTTGTACAAGAATATCCCATCTTCATTTAGACACTTCAAAGTGATAGTGAATCCCCCACGTACTGAGATAAATAGTTCTGATGGTTAATTACCCCTGTTGTAACAAAAGCATTTCCTTATTTCTAATCTTTCCTGGTTTCTACTTCCACTATTTGATCTTGTTACGCTTTTGTCCGATAGATTAAAGAGCTCTTCACTAGCCAGAATCATCTTTCCATAGAGGAACTTAGTCTGTGATCAAGCTTCTTATTAAGCTACCCTTTATTAAGCTAATTATAAGGAAATTCTCCAGGCTCTGAGTGGTTTAGATCTCGAGGTGAGGAAGGAGGAAGGGAGACTGTCCAGTGAGAAGTTCCAACTTCTCCATTGTCCGGTGAGAAAATCAGGTTAAAATAACAATGTGATGAAAAAGAGATGCATGTGCCACATGCCTTATGCTGTCCATCACATCTTTACGTTACCATCCCTTTCTCCTCTGATACAGGTAACAAAGGAGGCGATGTTGGAAGGTGGTTTCTGACTTTGTACATCTTCTCAAACATCACTGACACTTCCTCAATGGAGGCAGAAAAGGATAAGGGAAAGACAGACATGCCAGGTGATGCTGCTGGAAGACCCCCAAAAGAGGCACACTACTTTTTGATTGCTTTCTTCTTCTCTTCAGAAAGCTGTTCCCTCCTCCTAGGGCTGCTTTGCTCCTGCCTGCATGGCAAATTACCTGCAAGCCTTTCTTCTCCTAAAGCTGATGGGAGCTCCTGGATCGCTCCCCTCCCCTCCTCCCACTTCTCTTGCACATGTGCTTCTCTTTACTCTCCTTCTTGCCAAGATGCCTTGAAGAGTGCTTTCTCCTCTCCCTCTTTTAGCTGCATGTTCTCTGTGGGAGGACTTACAGGCTGGAACTCTCCTCCGCACCCATGGGATCCCTCTGTTCCTCAAATCCTGCTCTGAACAAGAGCTGATTTTCTGCTCCGCCAGTGAAACTCCAATTCTCAGCACTGCTTGGCTATACGAACACAGCTCCTACCTGAAAATCTCCAAATCCAGGCTTGGCACGTCCTCTTCTTTGCAACACTCCTGCTCTCACTGCTCAGCCCTGCCATGCTTCTGCCTGCTTCAGATGCGAACGGATCTGAACTCCGAGCATTGCTGTAGGCGCAAACATGCAACAAGCAATACAACTCCAGGGCAAAGCTACCTTGCGACCTGTGGGATCTCCAGCAGTATCATCTTTCTGTGAGTCAGTGCTGGGAAAAGAAGATGAGAACAGCTGTGCTGTTGCCTTGAGACCGATTCCTCCCGTGTCAGCACTGCTTCACAGTCACAGAAACGTTTCTTCTCACAAAGCACCTCATTCTAACTTATGCTAACCACTAGTTGACTTCATTCATCATTAATCGCCTCCTCTCTGTGAGCAGGAGTGTTGCTGCAGATGCATTTTAATTTGCTTTAAATTGAGTGATAACAGCAGCTTTCTTTTTGCTTCTGTTGGCACTGAACAGCAGCACAGCAGTTGTGTGTGAGCATGATGCCACAGTAGGTACCTGGGGGGCATCGGGTGCGACCTGATGTAGGGAATCTGCTTTGGCAGGGGGGTCGGATTTGATGATCTCTGGAGGTCTCTTCCAACCCCTATGATTCTGTGATTCCACCATATAGCAAATGCTAAACTATAGCTACAAACCTAGAGGTGCTGGGTAATTCAATGGCATCATGCTGGAAGGCAGCAATCAGACTCAGGGAGCTGGGAACAGCTCATAATGTCTCTCCTGATCCAATTCCTGGGAATGAAGCAAAGCTGGGATAAAAGACTGGGGTTATTTTGACTGCAAACACCAGAGAATGAACCAGAACAAACCAACAGATGTCTACAATTTGTCTCTTTACCATCTTTTGGTACATTTTTCCCCAGACTGATGCTGAGATAGGAGGGCAGCCTGGCTCAGCCTGTCCCATGGATAGGGCAGGTTCGAATCTTCTTTTCAGACACCAAAATTAGCACGGTGATCTCTAGACCACTGAGCAGGACACAGGGCTACGGTGGTTTCTGTTTCATTCATATACCTGCTCTTAAACAGCAGCCAGATAGAGGTCAGAACCCCGTCCTGGAGAGAAAAAATATGGCCCAGTGTCAGTGATTTTCTGTCACTTCTGGCAAGGACCCAGACCTGGCCTGGGGACCTTTGGGTGAAAGGTTTGGTCTCTATTGACTTGTTTTCTGGCATTGCTAACACTGGTGAAAGATCACTTTTCGCATCAGTTTGGGATATGATTTATTGGAACAGAGGTCGAAATGCAATAAAACAAGCATCTCCCTCATCACCTCTCAGCAACCATGCCTCGGTGCTCTGATACTTTCACTAAGACCAAAAAAAAACCCCAAAGTCCTACCCCAGTGAGATTAAAGGCTGCCAGACGCCTATGTCTGAGCGATTGCTTTCTGTGACCAGCTGTCACAGCTAAGGCCACACAGACACTCAGTGCAGAGTCCACTCAGTGGCACCGCTGGGCTGAGGCTGGAGCCTGAGCAATGCAGGATGCTGCTAGGGGAACCCGTGTTTCCCCATAGAGTCCTTCAGTCAATGGCATGGGAAGAAAAAAGGAATCCGCTCCTAAGAGTTGGTGCACACCAGTTGTGCGAGTACTCCAGACATAAATTTCCTTCTATTAATGAGTCACAGTGGTCACATAACCTGCCACTCCGTCTTTTCTGCCTTTTTAACAGCTCCTTTCGGAGATGTAATCTCAGTAAAATGCCGGAGGAGCCTCTCAAATGGCCGTGTTTTACTGCTGTCAGTCCATTGCCGGCTTTTTTTTATCTCAAAGAGGGAATAACTTCTCCCTTTAGAGATCAAAGTTCTCTGTTTCTGGATGGGAGTTGCCGCTTGCCCCAAGCGTAGACCACCAGCAGCCCTGCTCAGGCAGAGCAGCAGTGTTAACCCAGCCAACAGCTTTCTGGTACAGCCCTTATTTCTTGTTTAGTGCCCAACATACAGCAGGTATTTGTGGGGACGGGACAGAAGCCAAGTCCCTTCATCAAAAAGCTTTTAAGATAATGATAGGAAAAGAAAGAAAAGGAATCCTCAAGGTTGGGAAAGACCTCTGAGATCACCAAGCACAACCCCAACCCATCCCCACCACAACAGCAAACAACATCCCTCAGTGCCACATCTCTGCTGCTCTGGAACACCTCCAGGGACAGTGACCCCACCACTAATCTATACAGCTTTCTACGTGCACATAATATATAGGGGAAAAAATTGGTTATTTGAGTATGAAATGGGACACAGAAGGGCAAAAATGTGAAGAAGCTACACAGACTCGCAGAGAGTTCTTCCCTCCACCCTGAGACATCCAGCTACACTGAGTTACATTGAGTTCCTCTGGACCCAAGGTTCTCCATACAAAGCCAGAGCACAGCTCCCTGCCTTCCCTCTGCCTTGGAGCAGCTGAAACCAGTGCTCAGAGATTATTCTGTCACCAGGAAAATGAACATTGATCACAGTCTCATAGGTAACTCCGTCATCTCTACCAGTTGCCTGAATGCTTCACCGTTTATACAGATAGTTCAGGTAAATACAATCTCTGTATGTGCTGAAAAAGAAAAGTGCCTGAATTCAGAAAGCCAGATTGGGCTTTACCAGCCGCCAGAAGCACGTAGCTGGAAGCTGCAAGATTAAATAACTCCAAAAATTGGGCTTCTATAGAGGAGATAGACAATATTTCTATTTTGGGTTTATTGTCGGCATTACAGGCCGCATGCAATCTGCCTCATTACTGCGTGTGGTCCAGGGCTGCCTGCTAAAAACTATTACTGCAAGTACTCTGCAAAACAAAGGCTTTGGCAGCGGCTGGCTGGGAGCAGGCTGAGCAGAAGGGGCTGGGACTACAGGAATCGTCATCAGGGTCTAGGTTGGTACATTGACAAAGATGGAGGAAAAGACATAGAGAAACCTTAAGGTTTCTGATTTTTCTAACCACAATCAGATTTACTTTTCTTTGGCAAGAAGATCTCTTGCACAATGCTAATGTGGTCTCTCCATCTACTGCTTCCCAGCAAGATTCTCTTGAGAGCAGCATCTTCTGTGCTTTAGGAAAAGGGGAATGGGACCCCACTGAACACCAGCAGATCCTGCTCAGTGCAGGAAGAGGCTCTTCCCCAGACACATGCCAAGCAATGGCTCCTGACAGTGCACAAATCCAGTGCAAAAAAAGACTGCTGTACACGAACAGGAGCAGAAATGCATTCAGAGAAGGTATTATTTCTGCTGGGATCAGGCAAGGTGCATGGAAAGCCATCTGTTGGGAAGCAGCAACATGCCTGGCCCCACCACAACGCTCCCTCCCATTTGCCACTGTTCTCATCTCAGTGCTGGCCTGCTTTCAGACAACTGCCTCGCATTGGCCGTCGCCCCACTGCAGTAACAAAACCCCCTCGTCTCTCATTCTCTCTAACATCCTTTATATGTATTCCCCGCTCGATGGTTCTCATCCACTTGTTCAGGTGGCACAGTGCCACCAGTCAGTCCGTTTTCTCTGTGGTGCTCAGCTGGCCTCCGTGCAGCGTGTCCCAGCTCCAGGGACAGAGACTGGTGACCTCCCGCTCCCACCTCTCTGCCTCACAGCTTGTGGATGGAAAGAGGGAGTGGAGCAAGAATAACGAAGCAGAAAAGAAAGGCATTGCTCACGGAAATTGCATTGTTTCTGCTCCACACACACAGGAGACGACAGCCCACATTAGTTCCCCAGGGGCTTACTCCAAATCCATCCACACAGACCTGAACATTACTTGGATGAAAGCTTCCCTGTTTGGGTACATTTCAACTCTAACAAGGGCGCTGCTTAAGAGAGAGACTGAACTAACAGAAAGTAAGGTCGGAGGCTTAATGGATTCGGTAAGAGAGCTGAGGGATTGCTGGTCCCCACTGGTGTGTGCTGAGCTGCCCACCCCTCCCAGGACATCAGGCTCCTCTCTGGCAGCTCCTCTCCAGTAGAGTGCAAGGAGACACAGCTATGTGTGCATCTCAACCCTAGGAAAGCAGAGCGCACCCAGCACCTGTGGCAGCACTCAATGCAGGATACCAGAAGGCCAGAAAAAAAAAACAGATGCTGTTCTTTTTTTTCTCAGAGCTTCTTGCTCCAAGAGAGCAACGCGACCTTTCCTGTGTGCCTGGAGATCTTTAGCACTACGCAGTTTGGATAAAGAAGATTTGTACAAAGGGAAAAACAACAACAGAAAGAATCCCAGCGGCCCACCCAGACAGCAGCGCACACACACACATAAGGCAGAGGAGCAGCAGATGAATTTCATGCCTTGATGCAAAGACTGAATTTAAATAACACACAGCACCGCATTTCCCTCCTGCCTCCACGATGCTGCACATAGAAAGAAATCCATATGGCAAACCTGGCAGCGAGAACACGCCTCTGTGGTTTTCACTGAGCTAATGGGAGCCAATAAAGCTACCTGTATCTGGGAGGACAGCCTTCCCACCCATCCCAATATTGGTCTAATAAAAGGTCAGCCCATTATATGGCATCTATTTGCAAAATGAAGAGCCTCTCTGCGGCAGCTAAATGCTTGCTTTGGATTCGGAATTACTGTAATTAAAGTTACATTGTGCTCGGATTGGTGCCAATCACTGCAGAGCTCCAGGCACGACCTGCCGTTCCCAGCTCCATGCGCCTGGGCGTCCCACTCCATTAGCTCCAGGGAATTAGCTGTCATTAACCAAGAGATGCACACTCCTTCGTGTTGTCAAACCGCAATCAAGCAGGTCACAGGTGAAGAATAAATACTTTCAGAACAAGCCCAATTACACCATTTACATTTCATTACAGAACCTGTTTAATCCACTGATGGGCTCCCAAGTTCTTTTGCCTAATAAACAGCATTTCAGAGGAATTAATAGGCCCTGCAAAACATGCTAATTACACTCTTTTGCATTGCATTTGCAATATTGATTTTAAAGTTGCTCCTTCTCCCTCCACCTTCCTTTCCCAGCCCCAGAGCCTCAACTTTCAGCAAAGTACACTCAAACCAACCTAATTGCTGGTGGCTTTAGAAACTAATGCATCTCTCTTGTCAAAGCTCAGCTCCCAGCGAAGGTCAACGTACAGGAAAGGATTTTCACGTCCATAACTTGTACAAGTTCCTCCAGACGACCACTGGAAACAGCTGCTGAATAGCAATTGCAGGCAGAGAGCAGGCATCAGCAGAGACTTTGCCATAGCAACGAGCCTGGCTGGACCCGCTCCCCAAAGACGCCTCCTCCTCGCAAAGACCACAGCGGCGGAACGGGGACGATGACAACACAACCACTGCAATCTCACTTTGATTTGAAAGCGAAGCTATTTGATGCTCTCCTGAGCACTGAACTGTTTAAAAACAAAAAGGAAAGTTTATTTTCAAATCGAGGGCCTCCGTTAAACCATTCAGAAGAGAGGAACAAATCAGATATGCTCATCAACTGCGCTGTCTGGCTGGTTACTCATCCTGGTTGTTCTGCCCAGCTCCTGCCACCACTGTTTTGTTCTTTTCCTTCCCTACATGCTCACTCTGCGCTCCCTTCTGCTCTTTTAGACCTGCTTTCTCTACTCAGTGAGTTGCTTTTCCAATCTCTGACTTGCCACGTTTGCCTTGGTGGCTGTCACTTACCATCAGGGTTGTTTTTAACACAAAGCTTATCGACAGCTAAAACCAGTCGGAGGAGATGGAGAGAGGGACGGCGGTGTGCTTGCACAGCACCTGCCGAGTGCTTAAAGAGAGCCAGTAATAAGGGACAAAACCCTGCTGCTTTTAATTCCTTTGCCTACAACAAGGCAGGAAAGAAAAGCCAAAGGAGGTCACCCCTGGGCTGCTGGAGGACAGCATGGCACAGAGAGGCTGTGAGCTGGAAAGGAGGAGGGAGAGGAGGGTCTGCACCTCACAGCCATGGCTGGGGGATCCCCCAGTGGTAGGGAGCTGACAGGAAGCAGAGCTTACCCTAGAAGCCTTCCTGCAAAATGCACGTGGCTGAAGGAACGCCATTGAAAGGGTTGAGATCTGCCCCTCCCTCTGCTCCTGTCCCTGAGAAGTGCTTCTCAGTGGGTAATGCAGGACTCCGAGGGCATGGAAACAGACACCACAAAAACAGACACGTGGAGCAGTCAAAGCTTAGTGGAGCCGACATGCACTGCTCACATGTGCTGTCTCTTTAGGAATTTGGGCCGATGAAAGAGAATACATCCCCAGCTGCACCAAAGAACAGCACAGGTACAACTCACAGCCACCGTCTCCACTTCTGCATCTGGTTTATGGGAACGCTCATCCAGCAGCAAGTCCCTGCACCAGTCAGAACCATCTGTGTGAGCCCAATCACCCATGCAACCCTCTTTGTGAAGTCACAACCAGTTGTTCCATGGTGCCCCAGGTAACACAGTGCACTCAGCAGCTTCCCACCATCTGGGCATGGATAGTGCCAGAACAGCCGGCGAGCTGCCCTGCATGCCCTGCACATGGCATAGGGAGCATCCCACCTGCATGGCCACGCTCCCCTCATCACCTGCAGGGAACACCTGGACATGGGGACACTGGGGAGCAACACACATGGCTGGCATCTGGGAAGTGCAGGAAGGCTGGCTGACACCAGGTACCATTTTAGAACATAGCTATCGCGTGTATGGGATTTGTTTTACCTCTCCGAGATCCTGGAGGGATTTACTAAATTAAAATGCTACAAGTAATACAGAGGGATCTCTTTTCCCTATAAGAATCAAACTGGATTAGGTACTTATTGCCTGGAAAACACTTTGAAGCATCACGCTATTAATCACACGGCCCCTGTTAACACCACTTACCGATTCCAGGACGGGTTGGAAAGGAGATGCAAATACCAACCGCGTTTCGTCAAATCTGTGGGGAGAGGTTTTCAGTAGCTACTATGTAATTGCATTAATATTTGTCAGCAAGTACTCTCACTCTTACAAAAACACCACAAGACATCAAGAGCTGCAAGTAGTTCCACGCTTCCTCTGCAGGGCAGACCCTTAGGCAACGCAGCCCCTCCTGGCAGCACGCTGTGCCTGTGGCTGTCTCAAGACAAGGGTGCTTTTAAACACAAAACCTTCTGACCGACTTTTACTTCAGTTTTCCACTAACCCAGCCTAACCCTGCGCAGTTTGCAACCTCGGAAAAGATCACAGCACAAGGCGAGTTTGCAACAGAATAGCTAAGAGCATCTCTAACTTAAAGTGATAGAGAAGCAAATTGAGAAAAAGATAAGAGTCAGCTGTAGGAGGCTCAGCCCTTCTTCTTAATCACCTGCAGAAAGAACAGCCCGATGCCGTCGGCTGCTTGCACAGGTACGAGTAAAGACAGGCGGCAGATTTTCACCCAGCAGTTACAGTGATTAATGTTCCTAAACAGACATACAGTTTGAAAGCACCGTGGCAGGAAAAAAAAAAAAGGAAAAGTTGTTGCTTCATAGTCTCAACCCACTATTTTCCCTGGGCATCGAGCCAGCGACTGAAGAAAGAGGAAAGCTGCTATTTAAAGAGTCACCAAACCCTGCGATTCAGGATAACGAACACGGCTCGTTACAGCCCCCTCTGCTCAAAGCAGGGGCAATGGAAGAGGCACAGCTGAGTGCTCTGTCTGCAGTCAAACTCAGAGGAAGGCCAGTGAGATGCTGCTGGTAACCACCTCTCCATCCAGCTTCCCCAATGGAGTAAGAACAAACTTCACTCCTTCACTGCCAGCAAGGAACCAGGAGCTGCTGGGCACAAGGTCCTGCCTGTCACTGTCAGGCAAGATGCAAGATGATCACTCCGCTGAACTGAAAGATCAAGGCACGGTTCCTTTCACTTGTTATAGAAGTTACCAGATTGTACAAAGCTACCAGTCTCACGGTTGGGAAATAACACATATTTCGCATTGGAACCACTCTGGGAAAAGGAAAGGTGCAAGTGTCCATGGAGCTGGTGTCCCTTCCTCATTACTTGCAGCAATACACCTGAGAGCAGCTCCTGCCACAGCCGGGATGCTCCACGTGTGCTGGCTCCTGCTGAGGGGACATGGAAGTTATGCTGGAAGACGTTCTTGCAACGCCAGCTTGCCATCGCCTGCTTGCTCTCAGATCCAACCACCCCACATCGTGCCCCTATATAATTTAAGTGCCTCACTGTGGGAAATTAGAGGAGAATAAGAACGATGGGTTTTTGTTTCCAGCTTAGTCCCAGGAATGCCGATGCTGTGCGTTGCTGCTGTAAAACCTCTCAGAAACAATCCCAGCGTGACCTCCTGCATCCAGGGCTTCCTGCTATCATCAACTGCAAAACAGCATGCTGTGTCCTGCCCATAAGGCAGACAGACAACAGACTGTGGTCTAATTAGAAAAGACATGCTTCCCACATTCTCCATAAAGCCGCCTCAGCCTACAACTAAGGACAAATAAATAACTGTCAGGGCTAATAAGCCTGGAATCACAGAGGAAGGGAAGAAACGAACTGGATCTATGTCCATCTCATCCAATTGATCAGGAAGAGCATGTGGCAACAACCACGAAGACAAAAGCAACTCCATCTGCAGCAGTTCCTCTTCAGCAGATCGGACATGCACTGCTTCATGGGGCTCTCCTAGCCCCTCCTGCATTGCCAAACTAACCAGAGGCCCAAACAGCCACAGGTGATTAATTAGAGCTCTCGAGCAGCACAGAACAGCCTCCTCCATTTCGATGTGCCAAAGCACCCTAAGACAACATGGGATCAGCCACACCTTATCGACATCTCCCTGCAGGGTGGGATACACCAACCCCAAACACTTTGGCCCTCCCTGAGAGCTGGCTGCGTACAACTGCACATGGTACGATTTCACCAAGCAAGATCCTCAGCCTGTTGCTGGGGTTAAGAAAAATGGATGAATTTACATCACGGAGGGAGAATAATGACATATATAAGACAGATCCCAGAAATCTGTTCCAACAGAAGACACGATGACCAAGTTGGAGTCACCCAAACTGCTTCAGTTAAGTCCTCCCATTCCTTCCTCAACTACCAAGCGACCATTCAGGGATCTGTTCTGAATTAATTTTCATTCATTTTTGCCTTTCTGCCCTCAGACCTGAGGCACAGCCTGGACAACTTTGCTCCCTTGGGATCCTGTCCCTGCCCTGTGACAAGGGAGCAGCCATGGGGATGAAGCAGTGCCAGGTTCCATGTCTGAAGAACCAGATGTCCTGTGTCACTCACTGGGTGCGACACACACCTGATAAGCACTAGCATTTTCACCACTGGCTTTACTCAATGAGAAGAATGCAGGCTGGACTTAAGACCAGGAGCCTGCACAAAGCTTTTCCTGCAAGAACGGTGACAGCAGGAGCCACCATATGGGATGAGACACGAAGCAACTTTGCCTTAGCCTTGCTGATTGAATAGGACTAATCAGGCTGAACTCAGTGCCCATCTGCTGACGGCTGCGTAACCAAGGAGCGTCACCCATGAGCTGGCAGGACCAGAGCAGGGAGTGACACCTACAGCTCACCCGCTCCTCTCATGTCAAAGATCAGCCTCTGGAGACAGCAACTCTGCCTCGCTGCTTCTGCTCTCTAGAAGGGCAGAGTGTCCCAGAGCTACTCCAGCGGGTGCCACAGCATGGGAGCAGGCAGCCCTGCAGAAGTGACGGGACACGACCCAAAGAGACACGAACCCTGTGAATGTGCACTTCAGTTTGCACCAGAAGCAGGCTCAGTACCACGTCTAGACTCCAAACCCTCCAGATTTTGTCGCCTCCAATTTGTGGCACCAGCTGGAAGCCAGGAAGTTGGTGCACCAAGGCAGTAGATCAGAGCCAAAAGCAAGGACCTGGGGAACTGCAGCCTGGTCTTGCTGACATCATTGCATCCTCATCCTGCGCTGAGCCGGCTGCTCAGGGGGTGTGTGCCCATGCCAGATACACTGATTGCTTTCTGCAAACAGCTTATCCGCAGACAGCTGGACTAAACCCAACCTTCTTTCACGTGAGTCACTGAGCAAGAGGTCAGAAAGCAACGCCTTCTCAGCTCCATCTACACGGGCTGGATTCAAACCACTGACTACGGCAGCAGGGAAACTCCCCAGATCCCCCCCCCCATCTCCTCAGCTAAAGGACATCTCCTCCCCACCGACATCCCCAGCGACTGTGTCAGAACCAGCAGAGCTATTTCTCCCTGCAGTGCCTACAGGAAAATTCCCTTTCAAAGGCTCAATTATACAGGAACATCTCAGCAACTGCCCATGTGAGTCAGCTATTCCCCTGAATCCTAACCACCTTTTCTGCAGGAGCTGGTTGGGAAACGAAAGAAAACAGAAAGACAAAATAATTGTGTCCTAAATAAAAACACGTAAAAACCACTTGCCAAAAAAGAAAATAAAAAAAAAGAAAAAGAGGAAAAAAACACATTTAGCTTTTTAAGGTGGTAACAAGCAGAACAATATCCAGCTTGAAGGCTATGCAGGCAGGTCAGAAAATCCTCCAGAGAAGAAGAACTAGGCCACAGAACTCCAATGCAGCTTCTAGAATCTGCCCCTGTTATCGAGAGTTGATGGTGAGGTCACTCTGGTGGCTGAGCTGGCTGCTCTCCTTTATACAGGTGTTTATGTGGCCATGGGAAGCCTGTGCTCCTGCTGGCCTCCCTCGCTGGCTCTGGAACACACAGCCAAGCTATAGCATGGAGAGAGATGGAGCTGGCAGGCAACTTCCTGGGGGAAAGCTCTCTGAGGTTACTCATCCCCACCTCCCCCAAGGGAAACCACTTAAACGTTACGAGTAACAGCACTGCTGAAAAGAACGTGCAAAAACCTGGAAAACGCATCATTTTATCAACAGAAGCAAGGTCATCCAAACCCAGAGATGACTACATTCAATATTAATATCTCCCCTTCTCCAAGCAGGGTTCAAACCTCTCAGTAAGCATCCATTCCCCAGGGAAACGTCTTCCAGTAACTTTGATGTGAACTAATTACGTTTGCACAGCTAATAAGTGCCATCTGCCTGAGACTCTGCAGCCTGGGAGAGGAAGGGCTGCTCAGCTCATTGCTGGCTGTGCCAGCGCCCTCATTGCTTCCTCCTGCACAACACAAACCCAAAGCCCAGCAGGGATCCGGCGATGGGAATGCAGCAACAGCCAAAGCGACGGAGCCTCGGATGGATGCTTTCCTCCTCATACGTCTTATTTGACCCTTGGTTTATTCTCATTTCCAGGAACTCCATTTCTTTCTGCTGGTCTAGCCCTGAGCTGTTGTGTACAATGCTTTAATGAGGTCCACTCCACCGACATAAAGGGCACATCAACAGCACCGCTCAATTTATTTCTACTTGGAGCGTTCAAGACCTAATTCTCAAAAAAAAATAAAAAAGAGTTTGAAAAGATCTATTAAGAGTGAGGCCCCAACTGGTAAACAATGTCCATTTCTGGATGGGATCAGCAATCCAATCAGTGAAGGCATTTAAGGACAGCATGTACGATACTGGAAAATGAAATTGCTTTGAAAAAAACAAATTCCTCCTTGCTTATTTGCGAGATAATGACAGAAGAGCTGATGCCAAGCGCAGCCAAACTGCCCAAGGGTGTTCAAAGAGATGCTCCCTATGCTAAGGGTCCACTCCTTTCCCTTCTTACCACCCAGACAACATCCTGCCTGCCGATCCTTGGGCAGAACACCTCAAGGCAGCGCTTCTCCATCAATGCAGAGGCAGCAAAATCCCAAAGCTGTGTGACGAGGTACCACCGGTGCCTTGTTTTTCTTTCTCAATACAAAAACATCCTGAATTTTGCACTTTTCTTTCACCGGAGGCAAGGACATGTTGTTGAATTGTCTTCCCCTTGTAAATATTTGCTGCTGAAATCCATTTGTAGTATAAAACTTCTCTGAGGAAGAGAGAAGCTGACTCTCTGTAGTATTTAGTGCTATTTCTTGTGTCATCTGCTGTGTTTCCCTACTATTTTTACAGAGTTAAGAAATACCGGATTCTATTCTGCGTGCAAAAAGACAGAGATAAAAAAAAAAAGAAGAAAGGCAAAGCAGCTCCACAAATGGAGCTCAGAATTAAGCCTTAGTTTGGGAGCCCCAGGCTCAGCTCCTTGCTGTGCCACATGTCCCACGTGGCCCCAGCTGCTGCCCTACCACCACACCGACAGCACCCCAGCAAGGCTACAGCCCCACTTATGGACCCCCAGAGCCCTGTGGGGGCTCTTCCATTGCAAAGTCCAAAGCAGTGGAGCCATGCTGGCCCTGGCCACGTGCCATCCAGCGCCATCCTATGGCACCCCGCTCTGCCCTGTCCCTTCCCCCTGCTAACTTCCATATAATAACTGAAAAATTTGACAAGCCCAACTTTAATCATGTTCTAACCGGGGTCGGTATCATTAATCTGGCAGCCACTGATGGGTAATTTAATTAGGGTGCATTTGTAATGAACTACAATCATCATTTAGCGCTATTGTTCCTAACACGAGCAGAGGGGAGGCAGAAGACTGGCATCGTTGATCTTTTTAATTACACTCACGCAATACGAAAGCCACCCCAGCCCCAACTGCTCAGTGCTGGTGGCGCAGGCACACACCAGCAGCAGTTACCCTGCAGCCCGAGCCCAGCCTGCTCCCCATCAGCTCCTGGAATGGGGCTTTTGTTAGAGCAGAGAGAAATACTAAACCAGGACAGAAACCGCACACCCCAGCTCTGCTTCCCACCAGCTGTGAACAATTGATACAGATGTTAAGGACCAGCCTGACACCTCACACGGCCAAGTGCTCCACAAGTATTCCAACACCCTGTGCAATTAGAGGATAACATAGTAATAAGGTATGCTCACTTGGTGATGGTTGAGTAGCCACACTCACATAATATGCACATGCAAGGCTGCAGACATTGACAGAGTCCTAATGCATGAGAACAACCTCTTGCAGAGCTTTAAATCCATCTCTACAGCCCATTACCAGAAATTTCCAGCCCCAAATGTTTGTCTGGACAGCTCCTTCATTGCTCTCTGCAGGATGCATGGCAGCGAGTGCTTGCTGCTATTTCAGACCTGGCTCAGAGTCTGCAAAACAGGAGCAATCTGCCGGCGGGGCTGAGTGCCAGCTGACCTCCTCAGTACCTCTGTGCAGAACACCAGGAGTTCTGGTACCTCCATACAGAACACCAGGACTCTTCACCACAGACACATGATCTGGCATCCCCGTGCCGATGGCAACCCAACCTGCTTTCAAACTCAAGTTCTCTGAAGGGCTGCCCAACTTCCCTGGGTCTCAATAGAAAGTACAACAGCTCGGACATGTAGGACCAAAGAAAAGCAAGCCCTACACCTCTCCTCCAGTAGGGTAGCCAGTCCCCTCCCTGCTGCTTTGGACACAGGTTCATGCAGAACACCTGGAGGGCTCCAGAGCCCCAAGACAGGGCTGTCCCAGGGGGACACAGGCAGGTTCTTCCTGCTGTACATCCTGGGGAGAAGCAGTGCATTTTTTTCCTAACTGGCAAACCTCATTTTATGGAGGTTATCAAGTTAAAGAGCTGATCAAGTTGGGTTGGCAAACCACGCCCCTGTGCCAGCAAAATGAGCAAAGAAAATGATCAAATACAAGCAAAAATCTTCCATAGCAGCTTAATATGGGAAAGAAAAGGATTGTCGTTGCTCAGAGCAAAGGATAAGTGCACCTCTGTGGTTTGTTAGCGCTCTTTCCAAGAGTTAACAAAACAGCAGGGTAAAGAAAACCCATTGGAAGCGTTTTTATAGACCTTCCAAACATTTCTGATAGAAACCCTCACAAAATAATAATAATAAATCACAAAAAAAGCCAGAAAATAAACAGCTTTCGGAAGGGAAAAGCACACCAAGCACTGCCATCCTTTCATTGGAGCAAGTGACAGAGGCCAGAGCAGGAAGAGCAGCCCATGCATGGGCAGCAGGTCGGCAAATGCTGCTGCAGACAGAGCTATGAGTTCCTACACAGTGCCTCCCAGCACGGCACCTGCTGCTGTATCACCAGGGCTGCTGAGGATAAAAGGGGGTAAAATGGAAATGAATGATACCTTGCTGATTAGGTATCCCATTAGCAGGTAGAATTTATCCCGATTAATGTGAAATAATGGGTGTTTTGATTATCTGAACATGTTAATGGGGATTTAAATAGTTCGAATCACTCAGAAAGGAGCTGGAAATGGCAGTGGATGCCTTTGGGGAAGGCAGTGTGATGGGTGAGGTGAGTGAGAAAGCAGGCAGCACCGGACAGCACTGAGCATCAAACAGGGAGTAGCCCAGAAAATACAATAAGGCAACTTCTTTAATTAGTGGCTTTTATCTATCTGAAGTGCCGTGTGCTTTATTTAAGATAGACCCAGGAGAGTATTGAAAAGCACGAGGGAGGAAAGAAAGGGGCTTCCATTAAAAACACAGAGACTCTGAGAAACCTGTAAGAAGGAGACAAGAACAAGAGGCTCATAAAAGATGTCTATAAAATACAAAGAGTATAATAAAGGAAGAAAGGGCGCTGCTGTTTGTTCAGGAGGAGGAGAACAGAGAGATTCAACTGGGGGAAAAAAAAGAAGAAGTCCTTTAATTTTAACACAACGTGTGTTAATTAACCTGCGCAACTACTGCTGTAGGGGAGCAGAAGCACAGAACTTAATGCAAATTAGAACAGACAACAACATCCCATTTGTAAATGGCATTTCTGTCATTTCCATTTTGCTTTCGAGAAAGGGGTACGGTCAAAACAAACCTCCTCTTAATCACATTATTAACAAGGCAGGAACTGATTTTAGAAGGCGTTCCCAAGCCAAGGGCTGCTCTGTGCTGCACTCACAGCCTGGCTGCTCCTTCTGAGCAAAGCCCTGCTGGCCGTGCTGATGCTTAGAGCAGCTGTGCTGTTCCTGCATCTGTCCTGCCATGCAGAGCAAGCTGCTGCACACAGGGATGAAGTGCAGTGGAGAAATGCAGCAGTGCATCTCATGGTAACTTCATAAGGCCTTCCCTCTTATGGCAACTAAGGATGAGGATGCTGCCCAGCCACCGCATGCTGAGACTTAACACCAACTTTCAGGCAGACCTGTTGCCTGCCCCTGTCCTCCTATAACAGCTGAAAAACATTCTATTTACTGTTGGGACACTCACCAAGTGCACAGCCAGCATTTTAGATCCATATCGTCAGCACTTCCCATCACTCTTCTCCACCCACTTTCAGGCAGTGAGTGAAAAGGATAAAGTGCTTTTTCCCCCCCTTGTGAGCAGACTGTAACCCCACTTACAATTAGCAGAGGTGTGCAGGCACAGCCCCCAGCTGTAGCACTGGGAGGTGAGAGCATTACAAGCTGTGCTGGCACCCCGTGCTGCAGAACTATAGCTGCAGCTCCCAGTCACCCACCCTCAGCTTTGTGGAACCCTTCCTGTGCAAAGCTGGTACCACTCAGCCCTTCCCTCTGCACCGATAAAAGCAGAGAGTGCTGGTGAGATCCTCTATCCCAAATGCTAGGCATGCAATTATGGATGGATGTGGCAAACTTATGTGTGAGTGGCTCCTGGTGCTGCAGCCCGGTAGCTCTGGAGCAAGGGTAAGCTGATTAGCTCTGAGGAAGGATGATGGCAGAACTCCTCAGCTAAGCTTGTTAGCTGCCACACGGAGTTGGCGTACCTTGGAAGCTTTGCAAAGTGATTATCTTGGGCTGGGAGCAGGCAGCAGAGCCGCTGCAGCAGCTCAGTAACCCAGAGCAGCTGATGTGTGCAGAGCAGTGCCCAGGGCTGGCAATGTGGGGATGGGCTCCAACTCTGCTGGAGTGCAGTGAAGGGACACCCCTGTTCTGTGCCACAGCCCACCTACAGCCCACAGAGCCCAGGCTGTGGGTGCAGCCAGGCCTGCAGCTTTCATACACAATGGGATCAAGCTCCCATAGTCTCCAAGTCCCTCCTAAATCCCCAAGTGAGCTGGGAGCTGCAGCAGGAAGGCCCAGGCAGCCTGTCCCTTTTCCAGATCAGGACAAGTGCCATCAGCTCTCCCAGCAACTCCCCTCAACTGGTTCAATTTCAAATGCACATCATAAGAGGATAATTCAGCACAATGGAAAGTGACAACCTTTTCCCATCCCCCTTCAGTCTACACAGCGAAATTCCACTATTTCTCCAGCATACAACTGAAAAGGGAAAAGCTGCACTTTAACTTTGCACTGATTTCCCAGTGCCCAGCTGCAAAAGTCCATTGTGACTGCACAGAGATGCCTTATGCATTCATCACGTCTGTTTGGCAAATCTGCTTTTACACACCACTAAAACAGATGCAGGAACTTCTCCAAAGCATCCCGGCATCGACAGCATCCCTCCCTTTCCAACAACATTTACAAGACTTGATTTGATGAGAAACTTCTCTTCCATTTCCATATCCCGGAGTAAAGGTACAAGATGGGAACCTTCGTTTTCATTTCAAAGCAAAGAAACTTCACAGCCACGGAAAACGTGATGCGAGTATAACCGACAGCTCACAACCAGATGGCAAATAAAATTATCTCCAAGCATATTGTTATTTTTACATTGCATCTGCAATTCTCTACACTGGAATTTGGCAATAACGCCGTCCCTCGTTTCATGTAGGTTAAAAGTGAGATGCAGCTGTTCGCTCCCTCCAAAGTCAAGTATTTACCCCCCAGGTAGGATCTATTTATGGGGATTTATTATTTATAGTCATTTGGAAACAGAAGGTTTATATGAAAAGCACTGGCACAGCCTCCACTACAACAGCATCGATAACATCGCCTCTCTGCTCCCACAAGACCTCCTAATTTGATAACTCTTTGCTAAAGATGACCTGGAACGTTGGGACCCATGATATTAAAATTTCTTCGAGCAAGCCCTCTACCTCCCCAGCTGCTTTTTTGCTGCTTGTAGCAATAAATCTTCCAGTCATGCAGCCAGGCACCAGGATGCTTATTACTTTTATTATACAGGCTACTACAGCTTTGGGAAGTATTAATAATCCATCAGAAGCGATGCTGACACCAATCTTCAGATAGGCACGGCATCTCCGTGTGACACGGATGGGGATGAGCACAGCCGGATGGGAGAGGATGTCACCCACAGATGTAATCTCCCTTCATCCCAAGAATTTACTCTCTCTATCTCCCATTCTTTAAGACACACGACAGGCACGTGGTCAGACTTCTGAAGCTGGATACACACCCCAGTCCTTTAGCAAAGCAGCAGCAGGAGCAAGGAAAGCAATTTGTTTCTACAACCCGATACTCTCATCGGCCAACCCCCCCCCCCCGTGTGCCCTATTAGCTGCTCCCACCAAAGCAAACAGGGCTATTCTCATTCCCAAGCTTGGCTGCACAAAGATCCCTTAGATATAAAGATACATCTAAATGAGAAATACAGCACACACACACAGTGAGTTTAGAGAGCTCCTCCTCTCCGGTTTTGGACTGATGACAAAAATCTATCTCAGTGAATTCATAGTTGCACATTCTGCCTCTAAGAGCCGTTTTGGGAGTGGTCCATGCAGACCCCTATACCTTTCCAGCCTTCCCAGATGCCCTCCTGCAACACAACTCTGGAAGTGACGGCCGGGCTGCCCCTGGTCCTCACTGTTGGGTTCCCACTGTGCCCCCCAGCCTTCCTCCATCACCAATTAAGGAACCAACAGCCACACATGGGAACTCAGGATGCTGTGCCAACCAGCACCATTAGCTCTTGCGCTGTTCCTCCAGGTGTTGGTTTCAGACCTCAAGCTCTCCAGGCACAGCATTGATCCCTGCTTACTTCTCACACGAGGGCCTGCAGTCGTGTCATTAACAACAGCAGCTAACCTTTGACCACTAAAGAACTAGCAATAACACACTAAAGAACTAGCAATACCACCCACGAAGCAGTGTCATATTTAGTGAGTTGTCAGAGCTGCAGCATCATTAAACAGCACAAGCACATAACTAATGTACATAAAGCACCGCAAGAGATCGATGGTTGGTGATTTATTCCCAAACGGATGGAAGCGAAAGGGCTCGGCAGTGAGGACTGCAGTGCTCTCACATCACAACGCTTCCACCAAATGCTTTCTGCTTCCTGAAACCCAAATGACCCCAAACAGCTGAGAGTCTTGCTGGGATACCACTGACCACATTCTGACCCATGGCTCACGGCAGGGCTTCCCCTCCCTCATCCCTAACGCCTCCTTTAGATTTTCACAAACCCGGTGCTTTTACATGTACTCTCACTCGCTGTCCTAACGATTTCTGCCTGGATTTGCAAGCTCTTTCATTCCTTCTCTTCTTGTTTCACATCAGAGAAACGTCAAGACTTTGGTTGCCCGGTGTTAGCTTTGTGTCTGTACTCAATGTTCTCGCTGCGCTCGCCAGGACGCGCAGGCTTTATAATTAGGGACAGGATTCATGCAGCACCAAGCGCACTCACAAGGATTTTCTTCAAAACCAAAAGGAATCTTTCCCACTCCTTCCCAGCACCACGCTCCCTCCTGCTGCAGCTCTGCGGGTTAAAGACAACGGCTGAAGAAGAAAGCAATCTCTTTCCTCTCCTCAGCCCAGCACATCCAGTTTGCTGCTCTCCATGGACACAAACCTACCAGCGAGGGCTGCAAGCTTCAGAGCTTTGTCCTGGTGTTGCATTAACCAATCTCTTTGTAGCCAAGCAGGGAGTGCAGCATTTGCTGCAGAGCTCAGAGCCCTGCGAGGCTCCTGCAGAAGACCCGGTTGGTCCCTGCTGCACAGTGGCACTGACCCGGTGTGCACTCCCTCTGCAGCTCATGCCTCGGGAAGGCAGGACCTGTTGAATTCTGCAGTTTCAGATAAGTGTGAATTGATGAGCTACTTCAGGAAGCTAATATTAATGCCTGGAATAACGTGTCAGGGCTGCCTGGCTGATTACCCCTCGTTCCTGTCTGCTTACAAACAATGATTACAGTCTAATCTCAGCACTCTTGGAGGAGCTGCACAGAGTACCCTTCATCTACTGTAATTACGTTCCAGCTCCCTCGGAGCTCAGGCTCTTATTCACTCCCAGAATTATCTGCAGACTAATCTAGCCGGCAGGAATGGAGGTAAAAATTACTTCAAAGAGCTGTATTAAGCTCTTGCTCAGGCTCAAAAGCCAAGTTAAAGAAACCAAATTGTTCTTTGATGGTCAGACAATGGTGCGGGACCAAGGAGCGATGGATCCAAAGTACAGCAAAAGCAAATGTTTGCTGGCAATGCTGACAGCCAGGGGTTGCGTCCACGCAACTCAATGAGCCCTGTTTTGCTATGAGGAAGGAGGTGCTCAGCCCACTGCAGCCTCCAGTGCACTCCCAGCTGCCCGACGTTCAGCAGGCAGCTCTGGCAGCTGTTTGAAAAGGAAGCATTTCCCAGCAGGGCTCAGTCAGCTCCCCAAGTTGCTCATCCACACATCAGTGAGACCTCCCGAAGTGTCACAGCATCACCCAGCCTCCCCCCCTCCTGTGGTTCTGTTGCTTCCAGAACTTCTTTCCGAAATATCAAAAGCCAAATATAGCATATTCCTGGTCTAATTCTGACAAGACTTCCAGGCAACTTCATTTTGCCTAAAAACCACTTCTGGGTAATCATGTACGTCAACACCCTCTAAATCTATTTTCTGATTACGTTATTTTCTCCAAGACTTCCAAATTACAGTTTTGCTGTAACTCTGTTTCCCTTCAGCATAACCACGTTCTAGAAGGACATTAACCTTTCCCATCTCTCCTATTAAACGCACACACGTTTATCCCTCCTCTTTGCACAGGCATGGCTGTGATGCTCCACTTGGCCTGCAGGGAAGATGATATCTCCCCCCACAAGGCTGAGAGCATCCACGAACACATGCTGCCTTTCTCACTGGTGACACTGCTGGTGGCCATGGCACAGGACAACAGTGATGTGACCCAACCATTGCTGCACCCCAGCGAGCAGGGTGTGCACTGTGGCTGTCAGCACAGCCACTCTGACCGCTGTTCCTCATTCAGCAGTGCTACAGGCACGTGCTAGATGAAGCATGCAAAAATCTGCTCACACACCTTGCATTCCCACCCTGCTCTTGCAGGGGAGACCCATCTGCAAGAAGCAGCCCCTTGTGAATGAAGCAAGGGCACACACCGCAACGGCGTATGGAGCACACCCAGCGTAACTGCAGTAATCTGGGAAGTGAGACATGGCTCCCCCAAGCCCTGGCTCCCAGAAGGCAACGTGATACCTGAGCTGCCACAGGTCCTGTGTTCTAATTAAGTGTTAAATCCAGTTATCCTTTTTTAAATCTAGTTAGATGTTTCTTCTTCCCACAGCGCCGTCGCTCTTTGCTGCGCTAGAATTCAGTAAGGAGGACAGTTAATTAAGATTGAACAACAGCGCCTAATGACTTCTATTTAAAGCTGTTCATTAACAAAAACACAACAATATGACACAGTGCTAGGAATTACCTAACTTTGGAAGCTAACGTGGCACCTGAACAGAACAAAGCAGCGCGCTCCTGCTCACTGCCACCTCGCAGGTACATCTCCTACCCCACACCAAACACTGCAGCAAAGCACCCAGTGCTGCCCTACAAATGTTTAAATTTAAGTCATGATGAGAATACTGTTATAATAACTAGATGTCCCTGGATGCGGGGATCAAAACATGTGCTGGCAGCACAACTGTTAAGCACAGTTTCATTTAAAACACTCTTCAGACGCAGGAGCGATACAGCTGCTTCTAACCTGTGGGGAGGTGGTCTGGAAATGGGTCTGAACAGATGGGAAACTCAAACAAAATGAGACGGTCTGGAAAAACAAAACCACAGTATAAGCAAAGGAGCATCAATCCAACGCTCAGCAGATGGAAATCCCGGTGCGAGATGCTTGAAAAAGGAACTCAGGATAAAAGAAAGGGGGAATTCCATAGGATGAGAGGGAAGGACCTCAGGTTGCAGCAGGGGAGGTTCATCCTGGAAGTCTTTATGAGCTGTAGGGATGTGGCACTGAGGGACGTGGTTCAATGGGCAATACTGGAGAAAGGTGGGTGGTTGGACTTGCTGATCTTAGAGGTCTTTTCCATTAACTATTTGCCCCACCCACTGCAGCTTCATCTGAGTGCCTTAATTCTTACATTCACCTGCAGAGTTCAACAACACACACACAGATTGCACAGACATGAGATAGAACAGGCCACTCCACACCCAGCACCATGGATACCGTTAGTAAAATGCACAGATATTCCACACATCACTGGTAGATGGCAAACACTGGAATTAACGAAGAAATTAGCAAGAAGGCTGTTCAAATATTATCCTAATTTAGCACAGAAGAGGAGATCCAGTGCAGCATTAACCTCAGACAGACCTTTTAAAAACACATCCTGGAAGATGTGTGCTCACTACACCCACTCACCAAGGCATCTCTAATGAGTCTCTGCCTACCTATGTCTGGATCTGGAGGGAACCCCTCGAGGAAGGCGGTTCATCGTCTCGTTGCTGCTAAGTGCACGGAGTTGTTAGAATTGCAAAAGGGAAAGGGAGAATTATTTTTCTTACTCTCGCTCGCAGACAGGAAGTGACAAAGCAAGCTATCCATCTCTGGATCTTGCACAATGCAAGGATCACACCTGATTTATTTCCTATGCAGCCCTAACCAGAACACATGTGCTCTGTCTCTACTCAGGCTAAATCCTGCCCACAAAATAAATAGATGCATGAAAATGATGGGTGAAAACGATGCCTGGCTTCACCTTCCTTATGGAAGCAGGCAAAAGGATGTGTTGGAGGGAGTCCAGGCTCCCCTATGGGGACATGATGGATTTTGGGCCCCCACGGTGGGAACACACATTTACCTCCCTGCTGTCAGAGCCATCCTAGGTGTCATTTCACCATACGGCTCTCCCCGTAACTTGGCAATTCTACCCACTTCGTAAAATCATCTGAAAGCTCCCGTATCACATCTCTTATCCTCGGAGGATCATGAATCACCAAGGCAGGATATTATTTGAGGACCTAAAGGTACTGAAGTTGTTAAAAAATAAATCAACCTTAAAATTGGATGTGTAGATCAGTAGGGGAGGAAGGAAAAATATCGTAGGCCGACTCCAGAATGTTTTCAGGAGTGAACCTGAAAATACGAGGCCTGTAAAACTTACTTCTGTACCAAATAAAACCAAACAAGAAATGATAACTCCTCAGGTGAAAACGATACTGATAAATAAAGAAAAATCACTCCTCTCCTATATAGAAGAATCCCCTAAAATTCTTAAGGGAAAAAAGAATCCCCAAGGATTAGGTTTGATTATCCAGGTTTTCAAAGCCTCTGTGACAAAGTGCCGTCAATAAGCGTACCAGAAAACTGCCTGAGTAATGGAGCAAGGGATGGAAAGCTGTAACAAACACAGAAATTAGCTGAATTAAATTTGAAAGGGAGGTGCAACACGTGCTCAGTATCCAACACCACAGAAGATTACACCGGCATTCCTCCAGGACCGGTTATGTCTAATATATTCTTCAGCTCTTCGCACGGGAGAGCAAGCCGTGATGTGGTGAGACTGCATATAACATCATTGGTTTGGGAAGCGTGGAGCTGACCTTGGCTGCTTTGCCTCCAAGGAGCACTAAAGCGCCTCATCTTCACTGTGTGCCATCTTGGGAGAGGTTCCTTTGCTTTAGTTACAGCAAATATAAAAACACAGCTGTTTAGCAGTGAGGGAGAAACTCGGAATAACAAAGATAGTTACTCTTTTCTTGCATGATGGGAAGGAAACGGTACCCAGGGGAACTGGATGGCAATTTTAAATAGATATAAAAAACCTGTTTCTCAGAGCCTGAATTGACCTCTGGAACTCACTGCCACAAACTCTCTCCCCAGATCAATAGTTCAGAAAGCCCAAAACTGGATTAGACGCATTCATAGCCTGCTAGCGATGAAACTCATTTACCAAAGCTTATGAAAAACATCTTTTATAAAGATGCCACGAGAGTTTCTTAGGTGAGGCTGCACCACAATGTGCTTTGAAAATTGATACTAAAACATCTTATTATATTTGTACAAGCGTCCCTCTACACTGCAAGCAACAAAAATTAACACTTTAATAGCAACTTGCACACCAAAATCAGAACACCTGGGCACACAGTGCTGTACCTACTGCTCCCTTTTCACAGGTGGGGATAATAAAGACTGAAATAATCAACAGCAGAACCGAATGACAGCCTGGGAGGCCCCAGATTCCTAGTAGTGTGTGCCAACAGGCTGCTGTAACTGCTGAGCAGTGGGACCAGCACTTGTTGGAAGTGGGTACTCCTTCAGGACAGAGCACCCTATCCCTACATGGGATAACTACATACACTACATACAGGGTAACATTCCCTGACCAATTCTATCAGTTCACTTGATTCCCTACAGACTGAGATCTGCACGCAGACATTGACATGCAACAGAGGACCCTTCCCTTCAGGTGAGCACATCTGCTTTCCAAAAGTTGTCAGCCACGCATCCTCCTACTGAGCTGCACAACGCAGTGTCTGCACACATTAGCTTTTATGATTTAAAAGAGTAAGTCAGGAATGAATTTAACGTTAAAACCTGTAATGGCTTAAGGAGTCTCTAGAGTGAAATAGGGGGAGGGAATGGGGGATCTCAGGTTAATAAAAGCTGTTAATTAGAGTCAAATTTGCTGCTTAATGTGTCAAGAACTAGTGAGTTACGAGTTAATCAAGTGCTCTGAGTTCCTTGGGAGAGCAATAAACCTGAAGCCTGAAAATGGAAACAGAATGACAAGGTCGCGGCCTTCAGATCAGGTGCATTTAAAACTGTTTAACCCTAAGGCCCAAGCAGGGAGCATCCTAAAAGAAGCTGGGACTCCCCCTGCTGAGAACAACCTGTTGCATCTCCAATCATCAGCACCCCAAGACTTTCATAATACATTTGGGTTCAGACATACTTTCCTTTTTTCTCTTTCTTATCTGCACCTGCTGGGACTTCTATAACATGTGATAAAACACTCAGAAAAGATGGAACTCTTGATTGTTTGTTTCCACTGTTCTCTTTCAAAGGGCATTGCAAAAGGCTAAAGCAGAAGGCAGAAAAGATGCATGGAAGAGTTGGAAAGTATCTACCAAGTCTACCTGTCAGGATCTCCTATTCCTTGCTTAAGAGCTCTGAACAACATCTCTGCACCACACAGCAAAGGGAGCTGGCACAGCAGGAGCTGCCTTAAAGGATAAATTAATAAAAACAGCAGAGGAAAGAGAGTGAATAAAGCCTGTCAAGAAATGAAGGGTTTCCAAGATCGAGCATTCCCCACATTTAAACACATCTGGGAAAGAGAAGGCAAACGATGGGCTATTTTATATTGCTACTCAACTGTGGAAAGGTTTAACCTATAGTCGCTCCAGTTTACTCTTTGCAAATCTAGCCTAGATGGAGTACATTCTCCTTCCCTACAACATGCTGGCCATCAGCACCACTTCTCAGTGACTGCTAAAAGAAAAGCTGTAATTGCTATGGGATCCCTACCATCACCAAGAGCTCTCCCAGTGGGAAAAAAAACACAGGGAGCCCAAAGATAAACATTTATAGCACAGAATTCCATCAGACTTTCAAACTTTTGCTAACGGCAATGAAAAGCTTTTTGGTTTTCCTTTTGGATTGCAAAGGGGCAGCAGCAGTTGTCAGTCCCACACCAAGCACACACACAGCACCAGTGGAATTGTTAATTACTGAATATCAATGGCCGTCCTGCCTTGTAACTTCCACTTACTTTAGGGGGCAAATGTGCTTTCTGACTGCTGTGGAGTCAACATGGAATCCTGAGTTGGGGACTTGGCACAGAAGAGGAACAGATGTTCACAGATTTCATTGCAAAACATAATTATCCACAGTCTTGAATACTACATACAACGTATTCCTGTAAATGTTCAACACTGGGAGGTGCCCTCTGTGCCCTTGTGGACAACCTGAATGATTCTCCAGATCTTTCTTATATTTCCCAGACTAACATTTCAGCACCGCAAGCAGCAGCCTTCAGAAAGGTGGAGTGCATGCAGGATTGCTTCACATCGAGCCAAACCATCTTTTTAGGGCTAATTTTCTTGTTCCTTCTTCAAAACTCAGGTCCTAAGGGAAAGCAGAGCCCAAAGCAAGCCCTGGATAAAAAGATTAGATCCCTCTGCATTATGATGCTTGTAATGATTCAGCAACTTAAAGCCATCTTTTCTACCAACAAGGAGCCCGTGGTTCTTCTATAAGCTGATAGTTCAAAGCGACAAATAAAAGAATCTGACAGAAGTCATTACCACCTACAAAGCTGTTGTACAATTGTGAGAATAAATGGGTCAATTGTGCCCCAAACTTGCAGTTTTATTCAGCTGGGAGAATACTCCCATCCTTCTTGCCAAAAAGAAACCTACCATTCTGCCTTCCCTAACAGCGCTTAGCAGTTAGACCAGCGAGGGCAATAGCAGCGTGTCCCATAGCCCCCAGGTATGGCTGCCACTTCCCAAAGGCAGCTGAAAGCCACCAAGGACAACCAGGTCTCCTAATGGGGACCGTGACCAGCCATCTCCTATCTGACACCTACAGTATCTCAGGCTCCCTTAAAGCCAGGCAGCTGCAATAAGCTCCAGAGCAATCCATCCTCTGCTCTCTGAAAACCATTGCTGCACAGAGGAAAACAAACCATGGAATGTCTCAGCAAAGAATTTTGGGTCCAAAAATTTTCTACTCTAACAATTAGTGGAAAGCCTTTGTGTGCTCCTCCAGCAGGTACCGAGCATGGAAGGAAACAGAGGGAGGTCACAGTCTTAATTCCAGACACAAATTGGCCGTCTGTTCTCCACCACTGAAAGGGGGAGAGGAGGTGACAGCCACAGAGCAATGAGTGATATTAGACTGCAATCAGAGAGCGGAGATTGAAGGCAGTGAAAGCATTCCTTACATTAAACCTCTACCATTCACCTGGTCACTGACTCAGTGGATAACCCACAAGACTCCAAACTCCTTCCAGGAGCTGGTGTACATCAGCCCAGGGCGTGTTTTCTCCTACCTGTTGATAATAAGCAGTCCAAGAACACACAAGCTTTCCACTTCTTTCAGCCACACACGTGGAACATAAGTTTTCTGTAGTCTCTGGGAATACAGGGATTTTTCCCTTTCCTTTTTTTCCAGTAAAACCTACAGTGTTTTTTAAGGATGAAGGAATGCAAGCCGCCTGGATGAGAAATCACAAGTGCAGTCCATGGCTCCTCAGCACTTCGTGCACCACTAGAGTGACAGTATTAACAGGACTGAGGTGGCATGAGGGCAACGAGACCATCATCTGTCTAGAGGGCAATGCGTGAATGCAAGGAAGGCAAATGCAAACCTGCAGATGCAACGTGCTCCACTTGTCAAATGAATTCATTCCCTTCTACTGAGATGGAATGCACAAGCCTCACACCTGGTAGTAGCAAAGCACCTTCCAAAGAAAGCTGCAGACCAGGAATTCAATGAAGACAGCAGGACTGCCCAGCTCAGCAGAGCCCTGAGCCAGCCCCCTCAGTGACAACTGCACTATGAAAACATGAACGCAGCAACAACTGGCAACTCCTGATCCCAGAAACTGAGACTGTTGGAATTCAGGAAATATCGCCTCCGAAGTAACAATGTGCTTTGAGATCTTCATTCAAAAGACTCAGCGTAAGACTAAAGGCACACGATAGCAGTGTGCTCTGATGCTAAATATATCTCATGCCTACCGAGAGAAGCAGAGATTCGATCCGAGTCCTATCTTCTGCTCCGCTGTGGGTATCAGCTCTTGCTTCCTCCAGCTCATTAACACTGCTGTAAAGCGGCTGGCACGAATTTACATCAAATGAATATAATTACAGAGAAGAATGCATTGTATTAACTTAAACCTCTGGTCTTCCTTTGCTTTTCCTCTCTTTCTTCTGTTCTTTCCCTCTTTTCTCCTTTATTTTTTGCATGGCAAATTTGTTTCTATTTTTCTTCTCCATTCATCATCCCTGTCCTTCTTTTCTTTCAGTCTTTCACCTCTTCCTTCTTTCAAGTCCACAGTTGATTGCTTTCCCTTTTTTTTTTTCCTTGTGTTTGATTGATTTATACCCCACTTACGTAAATGACTTTATACAAAGCATATAAAGCACTGAACTCCCTGTGGAATATCATAAGCACTACTACCATCCATGTAGGTAAGGGGGAGGGGGGGAAGTGAAGTTAACGAAGTGCTAAATTAAGTAAGAATCCCTTACATCATACTTTGAAGCTTGCCAAAATCTGATGCTTCAGATGTACTGCAACAACCGGTTTCTGAGACAGGTCCTTTGCAAGCAAAAATCTTTATACTTGAGTGTAAGACAAGAAAAGAAATGAGAGATTCTCCCAGCTGCTTTACCAGGGGATGAGGTGACTACTCAAACAACCAGACCTTGAGTCCTCACACTGCCACACCTGCACAACACCCCAAACAATGCAATTGTTATTGCCGATTATGAAGGAGAAAGGGAAGGAAGATGAGGAAAAGTATTTCCTTTTCATCTTGTCTGAAACTCCTGTAGGACTTCAGGCAAACCATCTCCATTGAAATTCATCATATTGCTCAACCCATCCTTGCTTCATTCATCTCATGGAACTCTTAAATGGTACCCAGGCAATAGGCTGACTGTCCACAGAGATGGAAATTATATCTCTAATTACAAGATGCAGTGCTGCCCTAATAGTGAGTTCTGTGCTCAATAAGTCCCTACCCAGGAGGATGAGTTTTGACCTCTTTTGACTGGAAAATAGTTGATAGGAACATTAAAAGAAAGCCATGGCTCCAGAAACAATCCACCTACTTGCTCTGAGCGCTTTGGCGCTGGTTGTAGAAATTAGGCTTGTATGTATCTCACTGCTCTAAATTGGTGATTGGTTCTAGAGCACAGATTTTGGGCAACAGCATATAAAGATGTAGAAGGAAAACTGGAAAGGCAGACAGTTCAACCTCCATAAAACACATTCGTGCAGGTTTTACCCTACGCTGCCCTAACAGTCCCTGGACAAGAAGTGCTCAACAGGTCCCTTACAGGCACTGCTGGAGAAATGCATCTGACTCCTCTAAATACCTTCAGCATCTTCAGGATGGGTCTTCGTGACCCTTGGAGATGTATCGCATGCACAGATTTTCCTGTGGAAAATACACCCCATCCCAAAACCAGCCAGGTCTTGCTAAGATGTCTTTGTTGCTCCTCACCTTTCCTCACAAATGGCACCTCTTGCCCTACAGACATTCCCCTTCCCCATACTGGCAGTAAAAGACCGCTGCAATCTCTGGCTGGGGACTATTTCCTTCTCCAGCACAGATCTGTAGCATTTAACATCAAACCTTCAATTATCATAGCACATGACCGTAAAACTTGCTCAACTGGAAGTGATCAGCTGTTTCTAACCTTGCCTTCAGTCATTTCCTTTCTTTTGCCCCCAAAGCCATTTAAAATAATATTCTCCTGGAACCTCAATGCAGCCTACCCAGTACAAAGTTAAACCATAAGTCAAAGTGATTAAAATTATATGGAAATATATACATCTCCTTCAACATTTTACAGGGGACACGGCTCCTACTGGGACATCACTACACATTACTCATAAGGCCAAGGCATGTGGCAGTTCCCAGACAACCTGCACGCTCTCCTCTTTGTGCCATAGGACTTACTAGCAGCCATTAATTTCTTCCATTTCAGGCCACGCTTCCCATATGCGTAATTTGAGTCCTTAAAAGGAATCCCGATCTGAATTCTACCTGCTTGGAAGAACGAAAAAAAGAAAAGTCTTGGAAATATATAGCAACAAGAAACTGGCAGGACAAGCTCACACTCCCACTGTGCCAAATTGCAAGTTTAGTAATTCTGTTTTCTTCCCGCTGAGCGGAAGGTGTCATTAGCTGCTGTATTTAGAGGCACAGAAAAGGCTCTTGGAGCAGTCCCCAGCCTCTCTCTGGACCAGGTGGCTGATGACCACAGGAGCTCTCTGCAGCTGGGGACCTTCACCTTCATCTTCCTGCAGTCAATGCTTCAGTTTTAATGAGAAGAAAATAAACGGGGCGAGCGGTACAACATGAAGAGGAGCCCTCAGGCTATGTCAGCCTCCTCCAGGCTGAAATTCATCCCTGCATCAGGGCGGGCTGCTTTTAAGTCCCCACAGTGTATAAACACTCCTGGGTGCTTTTAAGTCAAGAATAGCTTTCGTTCTGGGAGAGGATTTCTCCTCTAGGACAGTCTCCGTGGAGCACCCGTTGAATCAAATCCTCATTTCTGCGGGTTAATATAACGGTGCCAAGAATGATCCTCTTACTGCGGAACTCAGGGTGAGCACCAACACCATGGGAACACCCCGTGATCACACACACGTGAGCCTGAGCCCTGGCAATAATCCTAGAGGCTGCGTGGAATGGCAGCCCACCTGACCCCGAGGAGAGCTCCTGCTGATGCAGCCGTGCCCACACTGAGTGATGGAGCAGGGTCAGCACTGGGAGGTTGTGATGTGCAATGGGAAGTGGTACAAACTCACAGCCATAGGTGCTCCCCTGATCCGTGCACAGAGAAGGGGAGAGGGAATGGGGGGGAACTGCCTTGTTTGCATGGAGCTGAGGATGGGAACGCCACACAGCCCCTGGATTTCTCTTGGTTGGTTGGAACAAAGACCACCTGCACTGCCTCAGCACCAGGGAAATCTGTGCAAGCAGTTCATTATTTATAAGAGCTGTCCAGAGGCAAACTGCCTGGAATCCATTAACGGGAGAAGTTCCAGCTCCTTTAAGCAGTTGCCTGGCACGGGCCTTTTCCACTGCCATAAAGCAAAGGGATTAAAAAAAAAATAAATAATCACTTTCATTTCTAATTAATCTTCTGCTACATAATACTTTTAATTAGAAAAAAATCTATCTGTATGCTCTCTGAGAGAGGCAGGAAGGAGCCCAGAGCAGAGCAGAAAGCTCTGGCACATTGGCTGTGGTTCAGGCCTTGCCCTCTCCCGTCCTGCAGCCTCACAGTCAGCAGGGACAGCTTACACCAACCCCACAGACCAGGGATGGGGCAGCTGTGCACGCACAGCATTGGCCATTTGCCCTGGAAAGGGGAAAGAAAACCCACAAAATGGGAAGCAGTGTTGGTGGGGGGGGGAGGAATTCAAAAGATACTTGGGATAGAAATACAGTGGATTCTGATGGACGGAGCATGAAACAAGCAGAAAGGCCCAGGGAGGAGGACATCCAACACACACATTATCTCTTCAAAACAACAATCAGAAAAAAGTTGATTCCCCAAACCCCAATTTCCGAGCCCTTCTTTCTCCTTCTAACGTCTCTCTTCCCTGCATTCATTATTAATGCCACCGGGGGTACAGATTTGCACTTTGGTTTCTGAAAAATTAATTCAATGATTAAAATTTCAGTCCCTGAGTGATGGAAGCAGCTCTGGCAAGCTGGAGATGCCCCTGTGCAGTCAGAGGGCCGTCGGTACGCTGCCCGCTTCCTCCCTGCACAACAGGGCTCCCCGCAGACCGAGCTCGAGGGGGAACGATCTGGTAGAGAAATGCATTTTTAAGTGAATCTAGTTCTGCTTTTCGTGGAGAAGCCACTTTAGTTTAATACCCCATCAACACTTGATAGACTGCAGAGAGCAACCTCCAAGTTCCTCCTGGGGTTGAAGCACTTGTGGCTTTTCACACAACGCCCCGGGTGGGGGAAAATCCCAGAATGAATGAAGATATTAACAAACACTCACTGAGCTGAAAGCTGACTGTAGGCCACGAGGCGTGCAGAATGGCTAACGAAATTTCCTATGACACTGAGCTCTCAAATGAAAGAACAGCAGAGGACAGCACTTGGAGAAAGGCAGCTTCTCACCTTAGCATGTGGCTTAATCAGCTGTACCCATGCCTAGCAGAGGACCTGCAAGATGGCACAGAAAGGTGCCCATACGTAACACTGACCCTGCAGGAGCCGCTTCTCCCAGTTACAGAACAGCCCCCAGTTACAGAACAGCCAAGACCCCACAGCAGCCATCCATCATAGGCCAGCAAGGCTCCCCCCATGGGCTGCACACAACTTCCCACATCTCTGCACCAGAGCAGCCAAACGCCTGCAGAATCCGCTGCCCTCAGTTCTTGGCACTGCTGTTTTTGTTTATTTTAAAACAAACGTGAGAGAGAAGAGAGCAGCACAGGGAACCAAGGAGCTCAGAACACTTCCACATTTAGATAGGAGAAGGAGGAGGAAGGGCTGAATATAAACTTGCAGAAACCGATTTTGTTCCTAAGATGCTAAAAAAAAGTGGCAAAAATAGAACAAACAGCAATAAAAAAAAAAAACAACAAGACTGCCTTTTCCATGGCACTTCACAAGTGTTAAACCTGAGTAAAAACCCAACTGAGCCTCAAAGCAGAAGAGAGCAAACCCGTCCATCTTTGGGCAGCACATCTCTCCATAGACACAGCGGCAGCAGGCAGGGAACACGGGGAGCCCCAGTGGGACATTCTCCATGCTAGCCAGCACTGTGCTGCCTTTGTAGGGATGAAAAGGGACCAAGAGGAGATAGCAGCACTGTGAGGAACTCTGCTGAAATCCTCTGGAGGCAGGAAAATAGCAAAGCTCAGAAACAGAGCCAGCTTCCTTTGAAGCAATGGTACAAATGGAGCCCACGCTGTGCTGCACTGGGGTTGTGACAATGGGAACACCCAGATCTTACTCACAAACAGCTCCTGCATTCAGGCACCTGAAACTTATTATTACAGCAACATTTCTAAAAACTCCCTTAAATCACAAACTGGAGGAAATTCTGGGCTCAGTTCTGCCGAGAATGCAAAGCAACACACAAACTTATTTCCACATTCATTGAAACTTTGCAGGGCAAATGCTCACAATGCTGGCTGCTTGGAAAACTCACTGCTTTTCTTCCTCAAGATGTGGCATTGTGGAGGCTTCAGAATAACTGAGCTTTTATGTGCTGTTCAACTGCTGAATCTATTCTAAGCTGACAGCCTTTAACACCATCATTCTCTACAGGACAGACAGAGCATCACTACAAGCAATACCACCTCCTTCATGCGCTTTCAGATGCCAGCCTTCCCCTCCCAGCCAGGTAACTTCATCCTGCCCTTCCCTTACCCAGCTCAGGTGCTTGAGCCCAGTGCTGGGGGCTCCTCAATCTCCCCTTCCAAAAGGCTCTCAGCAGGAGCCCTGCCACACCACCTGAGAGCCGATGTGCTGGGGTGCACAGGCCTGATGCTCTGTGCAAAGAGAGGAGGAAATGGAAATGCTGGAACAAGCATTTTGGCACAGCTTCTTGGCTGGGCTAAGGGTTTATTCCTGGGATGCTGCCTTCCTGCAGACTAAGGAAAATTAAATTTAGCACTTTGCAAATAAATAGGTTAAGGCTGAAAGGACACTGTTTAGGAACTTAGTGCTCACAGCAGCCTCGGAGATTATAGATCCATCACCATCTATTACCTTGGTAGTTACTGCTTTCACTTTGTCTATCTTCCCCACTTACAGACCAGTCCCTTTCATCAGGTCCTCTTCTGTTCCAGCTTGAAACTGTCATCACTAGAATGGAATTGTATGAAGAGAAAGAACTTTAGGCTGCAGTGTGACTCTGCCAAAAAAAGCCAAGGACATCTCCTGCACCTTCCCAAGACAAGGCAGTGAGATCCTGACTCCAAAGAAAGGCACAGCTGCTTATTCACATCTGGAACCCCTGGGCTCACATGCAACTGTCAGCTGGGCCCTTCCTCTCAACGCAAGGACCAGTGAGCCACCAGCCAACTGCTCATCCCTGCGGCAGCTCCATCACAGCTCCATTGCACACAGCACAAGAACCAGTCGTTGCACCACTGACACAATGATAACCAACACCTCCCTCTGCCAGCATCTTTTCTATCTGCCTCATACAAAAATCATCTACAGACAGTCCCTTGTCAGACAGAGGCATCCCAGAAATGCAAAGTGACAGCCATCGCATAAAATGCTCTCCAGAGCCTTCCATTAAGACAGACAAACCCTTCAGTTTATGGTTGAAATTTATGCCAGCTCCCCAGAACGTGGTTTGGATAGATCCACTGTTATCAGCCATCCGCTTTTGCTGAAACCGAATACAGATTAGGAGCAAATTAAAATTTGCATGCTTTGGTTTGATATATTTCCTCCAAGATACAGGCAGACAAGCTTGTCTTCTTCCAGGCACCAGAGATGCCATCAAAAGGCAATCCTGGGAGCTACCAAAGCTGGAGGTCATCTTCAGCTCTCAGATTCCCCCACGGAGGAGGAAGCAGCCACGTGATTGTGCTGCAAACCCTTCCAAGGCAGATCTGACATAAAATACCTGTCTGTATTTCTTCCTCAAAAGATATTCCCATGCAACAGCATATGTTAGATCCAAAGCCTTAAAACAGTACTCAGTGCCAATAGCCACGTGGGTCGGGATGAACATTTTCTGGGCATGGAGTTGGGATGACAGTGCAGTTGTTTGTCTGAAACAAACACAAGAACAGATGAACTTTCTCACCATTTCCACACGTGTGAATAAAGACAGTTGGCACACTGCTAAATACTCGCATTAATCTGCGTCCGTGTGAAGTATTAATTATTTAGGCATGCAGTAGGTGAGCTGTGAGGGTCGTTGCTCTGCAGCACAGTGGAGGACTCCACCAGAATCACAGTAGCTTGTTGCTGGAGCAAAGCCCCTCCGAAGGATTTTCAGTTTACTTCTGCATTCTGTCATTGCTCCATAGATAACACACCATGGCAAGGACACCTCATCTAATAGAATCATACTGCAACACCAATAGGACATGCTATGATCTAGAGAGCCTCCTTCAGACCTTGTGCTTGAGACTACAGCATGCCCTGAAGTGCATCAAATCTGAAGAAACGCTATGACTGAATGCTTGCTGTGCCCTCTCCAGCAGCAACTGTTCCAAAGAGAGGTGGGAGGCCTTGCAGCAAAGCAGGAGGCACTCTCACAGAAGTGACTTCTGCTTTCCTAAAAGCAGTTTCTCAAAAGGAAAATGTAGCAGACCTCTGTTTAGTTAAAGGTCCCAGGGAACACACAAACAAAACAGAGGCTGGGATCCCCCCAAGAGCAAGCTCTGAAATGTGGGTTCTCAAACTGGCAAGATAGTTGGAGAGAAACTGAATGGCTTATACTAATGCATGGTTGAAAGCCATGTAGGAATTGAGCATTTAAACTCCAAAGTATAGAAGCAATGCAAGGACTATGCAGGAACATAGAACTGTAAGATGCAGGGTTACCCCAATGGTGGCCCTTTGGCTGCCAAAGGGGACCTGCGACCATGACATCCCATTCGCTGCTCCTCAGCACTTCCCCAATAGATCCTTGCCCACTTGCATGCCAGGCCTTGTGAGAAACAGCCAACAGTTGCATGACCCAAATAAAAATTCAGGACAAAGCCTTTTAACTTTAACATCCTAAGTGCGAGGGCACAGCGCAATCATTTAAACACATATATAAACTCAAATCCTTTATATGAGCTCCAATTCAGCCTTCAGCTAGATAACAGATGTCCCAAGACCAAAACACCCATGGGAATCTTTTGCTGTTCATCATACAAGCAGGCTTCTATGCAGACAAACACGCTCTCTTCTCTAACTGTATTTTCCTCCAGATCTGAAAATCTTTTGCCCCAGTCAGGCACGGGCTGATGTTGTAACTCCCAAAGCAACAGATACTTATATTAATTAATATATAAATTAATTATATTTGTATTTCAACCATACGCTGCTTACTCAAGAAGGAAGAGAAGCAGTGGATGGCAGTCCCTACTTTGCTGGAGGCTCTGAGCAGGCTGAGCTGTGCTGCTGTGAGCTGGGACACCCAGGGCAGGTGGGTGCTCTGCTGGGTGCTGCCAGCTCTATCCCCCCCACTGAGCTGCCAGCTTTTCTTAGAAGTCTCACAAACCTTTCCTTGGAAAGTAAGGCTCAAGCAGACTGTGGAGCAGCCAGAGGAGATGGAAGAGATGCCAGGTGTCCAGAAACTCAAAGACTTCCCACCCCACAAAAGGCAGCAAACCTCCAGCAATTTCTGCTTCCTTTTCATTTGGAGCTTTGAACGTTACCATATGCAAGCAAACAACAGGGTTACGGTTTGCTGACACGGCTCTGCGTGTTCTGCAAATCCACAACAGAGCAGTCAGGGAAAGCAACAAGCACGCATCAAAAGCAGCTTTGCAGAACACCCATTTCATGTGTCGGCAGCGAGGCCTTTGTATTCCCCAGCCTCCCGGGCTTGAAGGCATCGCCTCTTCCTTCAAGAGTGCTGATCACACAGCCTCTAAGAAGAACATCTTTTGAAACTACCAGAGAGCCAAAAAATTAATTAATGAAATAACTCAACAGGAGAGATTTCTGCCTGGAGGAGGCAGGTGCCCATAGGCTGGCTGCTCTGTCCCTCCCCAGGCTGCGGGATATCCAAGGGACACCTTGCTGTTCATGGCTAACAGAAGCCTGCTGCACTGGCTTTCATCCCCATTGTTTTCACATGCAGCCTTCTCCAAGCAGAACAGGTCAAAGAGCTTCTCACAGCCATGTGGAAGCTGACAGACAGCAATGCCCTGAGACCAGGTGACAAAGGAAAGCAGAAGGTTGAGCAACCACAAGCAAAGCTGTTCAGCGGTAGAGATGGGAACAAGAATCCAGCAGGGTTTGTGCTAAGCTCCTCCGTTTTATCTACTGTTTTAGCACTGCCTTTATCTCACAGTGCATAAACACAGCACTGCCAGCCCACATGGCCCATGTAAGCTGTTCAAACACAGCAGCAGAAGGATGCAGCATCCTGCTCTCCTGAGACCTAATGCACGGCCCCAGGCACGGCGACAAAAGCAGCTCTTACTCAGCTCATTGCATCACCCGGACACCAGGAATGAAGGAGAGAAGTGGAAATAGAGGTAGCTACTGTACCAGGTGAGTCAGACAGCATCTGCCCTGCTTCCTGCTGACAGCATGGCTGTCTCAGGCACAAGGATAGGGCTCCCAGGCCACAAACAGCAGCTGTCTGGACGGGGGCACTCAGTTTTGCACGACCTGCCTCACTGCCTCATGCTGGGTGTGCTGCTACACCAGCCTGGATGCTGAGGTTTAATTCAGTTCTCACCAGTGACCTGCGCTCCTTGCTGTGTGCACAACTTGTCCTAGAAAGCATGAGCTGCCTCTACTGTTTCATTAAGTAAGATGTACTTTAATGAAGAAAAATGAGACGGGGAGGAGGTGAATCACAAGCTTTTTTAAAAAGCCTGTCAGCACCCTGATAGTTTGGTTACTTCGTATTGCAGAAGATCTAGAGACAGGCTGGGAGCCTTCAGTGGGGCTGGTCAGTGTCTGCCACGTGCTGGCACCCAGATGAGACCATCAGCAGAGCTACCAGCAGAGCGGCAGACTCTCAGGCAGTATCAGTGAGTAACCTCATGTTTCCTGAAAATAAGCCTTGATTTTTGAAGCAAGGGGTTGTGCATTTGCCTCACAATGTAACGTATCAGTCATTTCAAAAGGAGAAAAGCCAAGCATTTCATTTACTGCACCCACCAGGGACACAAATCTGCGAGCCTTCTGAGTGGCTCACACATCCCAGCCTCCTGCTAGTTGGGATTGACACAGCCACTGGAATAAAGCTCCAGCATCATCAGCATTAATTACCTGCATGGCTGGATCCACCCCGGCAGGCAGACATAGCAGGGAAGGGGAGCAAGTGGTGCCAGCATGCAGAGCAGCTCCTGCTCCAGATGGGCAGGTAATAGGGGGTGAATTCCCCAGCCCAAAGCTGCTCTCTGGTTCCCAATAGCACAGTGTGTTGCCCTGAATACAGTCTGGTGACATTGGCAGGAGCATTCTCCCCATTGCACTGATGGGAAACAGAAGAAGAGCATTAACTTTTCTCAGCTAGATCAAGGTTTCAGCGCAGCCTGCAGAAGTCTCAGAGCAACATCTCTGCGCTCAGAAATCCTGCATTAGGAAAACAACTTTGTCAGATCTCCCCAAATTCCACCACCCTTGAGGTGTCTGGTTTGATTAAAAGGCAAAATAAATAAATACCCTGCCCTAAAGGGTAGGCAGTTGTTTAGGGAAGCATATTCAGAAGAGAAACTATATCGGGAGGGGGAAAAAAGCATGAAAAAGAGTGGACTGAAATGAAGACAGAAACAAGAATTGAAGCTGGGTCCTGACATGAAATAGGTTTCTAAAACATCTGGAAGAACATGAAACGTAGTAAGTTTAAATACAGGATTTGATCCTGTAGCATTGCAGATTGCAGGACAGCTCTCCCTTTCGAGCTGCTGATTAGAGCTGAACATGCAGGAATCCATGCAAGGTATCACCACTGCACGGGCATGGCCGGCATCTCCAGCAACCACACGGGCAAACAGGAAACAAAACGTAAAAATAAAATAACTTGTAATTAACAAGAATGAGGGGGTAGCACAGGCCTGCAATCTCCAATCAACCTCTCGCTGCCTGGCCTGCTCCACCGATGAGCCCCATTGTTATTTCTGATTGTGTGTGCAGGAGTGCGAGACAGTCGCTGGAAGGAAAGCACTCTATCGAAATTGTGATTTCTTTGTCCTCTCAAGACTCATCACGGCTGAGGAGGAAGAGAGGATATCTGAGTAGATAGAGATGCAAAAAGAAACAAACAGCCAGAACGTGCTTCTTAAAGACACTCCACTGGGTTCAAGGAGGAATTAATGGGAACTGCAGGGATGCCAAGCATGAGGACCAGACCCAGAGCTCCCAACAGTGCTGTCGGCCTCAGCTCCAAACAACCACTTAGGCAAGTTATGGCAATCCCTGCAGTAACCCTCCTGCTGATTTTGAGATGTACATTGTTAGTGGGGCACTTCGGCCAACCTGATGCTAAGGCTGCACCAACATCTCAGCAGCCTCAGGGCACAGGACATCCTCTGCATGCTTAACCACCTCAGTTTTGTCTCCTTTCAGCTAGCAGTTTGTCAGCACTGTTTCATACTTGGAAAACAGCCTCCGGGTTCTCATGCTACCCATCCTCATTCCCCTTCTTAAGGAGGGACACTTAAACCATTACTTTCTGTTCACAGAACAGCTCTCTCACATTTTGCACACCTTGCTGTGATTTACCTCTCTACCTACCTCAGGTTTCTATTCAGCCCCAGTTGTTGTTAATGATAAGAACAGCTGTAAGGCCATCTCACCTACCATCTTGCCTCCAAATAGGCACCAAGGCAGATGTTTAGGAAAAGGAGCATGGAAACAAAGCGAAGCCAAACAAGCCTGAATCAGTCTGTCACTACACACCAACTCCCACCTGCAAGCTATCAGTAGCTGAAGTACTCCCAGACCTTCAAGGCTGCACTGGGACCACTACTTCTATACATCCTCATGAATTGCAGCTTGTATCTGTCCTTCCGCCCTACCCTTCTTCCATCAAAGAATCCCCAAACCAACACAGCCTTTATCCCCTTCGCTCTCTTAGTCCTGCCTCTTTAATACACCGTGAACCACATCAAAAACATTCACTTTTCAGATTGCCTTGAGGAACTCCTTAAGCAGGTGTGCATCAAAGCTGTGAGTGCAGTGGCTGTTAATTTAACAGGCTGCTAAAAAGCTGTTCATTTTATTACCATATTATCAGTCCAACTGGACACCAATAAAGGTTTTATATGGCAGAAGTGACAACCCCAAGGCTGGCAACATTCTCATGCTCTATCATGATACTTCTGTTTTTATTTGCTGTCTGATGTCTTGGGCATTCTCTTTCAAGGCATGAAGCCTACCATCTTGGGGATGCTCTTCAATGAACTACCGCTGGTATTTGTGCTTCCATTTGATAATATTGGCAGAAAATAGCAACATAGGCAAGAGCTGGAAACAGACAAATCTGTTCTGTGGAAGTCTAGGCTCTGAGGGCACAGGAAATACAACAAACCATAAGCTGCTGAGCTGCCTAAGTGCAGCTTTTTGGCCGGGACTTTTAATAAGCTCAGACACACCACTACTGTGATACTGAAAATAATCTGATTTACTTCCTTACCAAACAACTTAGGCCCAGATATACCTGAACCAGGGAGAAATCTGAGCACTTTCTGAGAGCACAGAGAAACCTGAAAGATTCTGAATGCTGCCAGAGCTCACAGAGCTGTTATACCAGATCAATTGCCTTTTTGTTGCAGAATCCCATCAGCAGAAGTGACCAGCTCCACATTCATGCCACAATGGTTGAAGCAGTTTACCTGAAGCACAGTGAATTATAAAGCAAGTGAAGCATAAAAAAGATTTCTCTCTGATGACTCTTCTTGCCCTCTCCTCTTCATTCAAGTCTTCATTGCCAAGCACTGCCAGAGGATGAAGCTGAATGTTGTCAGATGCAGCCGTGACAAAACTACATGTACAGACAACCCAAAAATATAACCAGCAAGCACAGGGAATTTTGCTTCCTAACCACCACAGGAAGAGCCTGGCTTGGCTTCTCAAACCCTACTTAAGGTAAGTGTAAATATTTAATGCAAACCTAGGCATTACTTGTTTATCCATAAAGATACCTCACCAGTTCAGAAAACCTACAGAGCTCTGCTTTCAGCACCGCCTTGAAGCAGCAAGGTCTATAAATCTGAAAGATTTCCACTCCTGGTTTTAAACTGATTGACATTAAACGCTTGGGCCCAGACTCTGTTCTCTGGGCACACAAAAAGAAAAGGCCTATGATTTATTTTCTCTGCGCTGTTTGCCCATTTGTACAAGTGTCTCCAAATCATCTCCTCTTCAAATTTGACCAGTCTTTCTGTTTACCAAAAGACTTTGTCTGAATCAATTGCCATTGCCTTTCTAAAGACCTCACTTCCTTACTCTCATTCAGGGTCTACCCAGAGACGATGGTAAACAGCCTGAAACAGACACTGCCAAGAAATGACATCCTGATTTGCCGCTGCTTAATTCCAAGCTGGTAAAACCAATTTTGATGTTCTTCAGCAATGCTTGCTTGTTTTAATAAGACATCTCCAATAGATTGTTACCAAGTGAGCAATGCAGTTCTTAGAGACCTCGTGGGTGGCCTGGCCTAGACTCACAAACCGAGCAGCACGTGGAATGCCAGGTCTGTATTAAGGCCCAACACATCTAATGTATCAACAACACTAACTGAAGATGAAGCTGTTAAGTGACCCAATAACTATAACGCATTGCTTCCCACAAAAATAATCAGAAACTAAAGTGCTGGTGAGGATTCTGTATGCCACTTTTCACAGCATTTAATTAAAAGAATGAAAAAGAGCAAACGAGTGAGAGTGAGCTGTGAAATCTGAGATGTGCCTCGCTGCCTACGCACTCTCACACAGAGGGTCTGCGAAATCACTGGAACATCCTTCAAGTTGATGAGCTCATCTGTTGTATCCATAGGGATTGCCAATAAATATTGATACGCTTTCATTGGAATCCAGTGCTCATTTAGGATGCAGTCATTTGTATTCTCGGCATGGCACAGCGATTAACCCTTTCAATGAAGCTGTGATTCCACTGAAAGCAAATTGGCTGGATACATCCATTCTACTACGACAGCAGCAGCATGCCTCGTCGCTTGGGAAAACCAAGCACATCTTTCATCTTCATTTAGCTTTGAAGGGGTTACATTACAGTAGCTCCTATTACATCCTCACCAAAATTAAATGCCACCAGCAGCACTACTGAAAGATGTTCTCAAGTTTACAGAGAAATGATGGAAGCTTGTAAAGTGCTGCGGGACTTCTCCAGTTTAATTGTATAGACTTTGTTCCATAAATTGCTCAAATGGAATAAATACAAATAGCGTTCTTTGCTTTTTGACCTCTTTGGGTTAATGAAATGCACACTAACACCCACAGAAAGCTCAGCAATTCTGCTGCATAATCACACAACATCACCAGAAAGCCACAGTCATGAAGCAAGACTCGGTCCATACGTGAACATTACCAGGCCTGGACTCTGAGAGGAAGCCAAAGCTACGACTGCTCTCCCTGGCAACCCTTACCTCTGTTCACTGGATGGACTTGGGAATAAAGTCTTGAGTGAGCAACAGACAGCAAAAACAGCATTTAAAGAGGAATCTGTACCTCATCATTTGCTGTCCTGTTCATAAGTTATATCTATTGCAATGACACAAAGAAGAACTTGATGCTGCTGGAGATGTACTAGTGAGAAATTAGTTCTTGTTCCAGTGGGCTACATTCCCTTATATTTTCTAAACTTCCAGTTCCTTCTTGTACACTCCACTTCTGTAACGAATGCTTCCAAAATCCTCACCCTCCTACTGATATACTGGAGGGGAGTCAAGTGGCAAGCAGGAATGGTCTTAAAGCCAACTGTGTTTGCTGCCAAGCAGTAAGAAGCTCTCCTAGTAACCTGTTGATATGTGAACCTAAGTAGTAAAGATGCAACTTAACCTCTAAATGCCTCCAGTGTCACACCTCAGCTCTCTAATGTATCAGCTCTACCCAAACTCAGACCACCTGGCAGGACCAGTACAGTATCAGACACACAGAAGACATTGCTATTGAAACTCATCTGGGCTGCTTGCACAAAAGGCACTTCAGATGCACGGGGATGAGTTGCTGCTCAGAAGGGACACCAATTTACATAAAGATGATGACATGCAGACAAGCTAGAGGGTAGCTGAGACAGTAAGGTCATCTCATAGTGAAGTCGGGATGAAATCTTGATGGTTACATAAGGTTTTATTGCCACAAAATAAATAACTGATGATATAAAAAGGTGAAGTGCAAGGCCAGACGCCTTCGGTATTATGCATGTAAAGCCTCTTCTCTTTACTCTTGACTTACACTGATATGTAAGTGGGAGACCAGATTCTAAGGAAGCGGTTTTCTTTTAAAAGAAGAAAGCATCTTTACTTTTCTCATAAGCAACGACCTGTCACATCACAGCATGGCAACGATATTCCAGCCTAACCACTAAGAAAAAAGAAACATGTCATGCTGGAAACCACGAGCCCAAAGAAGCAGGAGCAGCACAGAGAGCGCACACCTACCTTAAAGAGCAGGCAGTCTCCTTGGTGCTCAGCGTAAATGGAGGTGAGTCGATACTGGTTCTCAGTGGTGATGTCGATCTGGTACCCAGTGAGTGTGTAACAGACCTTGCGAAACTCCTGGATCTTGGTCTGAAAGATCTCCTTCAGACGCTGGTTTTTTAGTTCTGCGCTTTCCACTTGCTTCTTCAGCTCTATTTAGGGGAAGAAAGAGGGTACGTTGTCATACGCTATTGGTGTAGAGACCTTGTGCCGTATTGACAGTGCTAACCAAACTAAGTGAATTGAAAAAGGTTCATTATTTTTTTTAGAAGTGAATTAAGAAGGCAGAGTAAAGAAACAGGCAAGCTGGAATCCTCTCCTCCTGGCCCCAGAAGATCAAAAGATAATAAACTGGGGAATAAGGAAAAGAGACTTGTTTTAGTAGGATGGATTTTCCTTTTGCTCAGCTGGCTCTTCAACAGCATCCTACAAAATTCAAAGCTACAGCATCCATTACCCCCCCCCCCACACACACACACATCTCATCTTTACACAGAACCCAAGAGAAGAGCGCTAAGTTACAGGGAGCAAGAAAGTGGAAAAATGGCAACAAATGCACCTTTATGGTCGCATCAGGAGGGATCTGGCTATAAGGGAAACCTCTTCAAACACACACTTGAAGCGACTGTAAGCACTTTGATCTCAAATTGACACGACGCTTAGGAATCCCTCAAGATACGGGAAGGGGCTTTTCCTGTGATAAAGAGCCTGAGGAGTACCAGTGTCTCTTTCCATTTGCTGCCTTACCTGGACTAGTCCCCAGCAGAGAGGTCCTGGGAGACTGCCTGCCACTCACCCTGCAGTTTATTGCTACAAAGAGACCTGCCAGCACTGTGAATCCTTCAAGAGGATACACAACAATTACCATGAATCTCTCACCCAAGGTGCCTTCTGAGTAATTAAACGCTGATTTATCCCCCCATTAATTACAGAGATTGGCTTTACCTTAATATACGCTAGAGATGCCTCCCAAGTCAGCTTGTGTTATCAACACCACAGTCCAGAGTTAGGAAGAAAAAACCCCTTCTTTCTAACAGCAAACAGACTTCCTTACTCAGATCACTCTTTGTCATTCTGAGGTTTACAGCTTTGCCTGTCCTGCAGTTAGAGAGAGAACTGCAGCACACTTGGGCCACAGGACAGCTAGTTTGCACTCCAGCACTTGGAAAGCAGGAATTTCACTGCAAGACAACAGCTTATGCATGAATCATGGATTTTGGCTGGGCATATGCAGCCTGTGCTGAAGTATTACTGCTTCCCAAGCTTGCTAGGAAAGTTTTTGCTCAAGTATTTACCCAAATGTGTTTCCATTGACCTTCCAAGTGGAAGCACAGGAGGAATGGCAACGGGTGAGCCCACAGAGCTGCTGTGATTCAGCTCCCAGCAGCTGCAGGAGCACTGGCAGTACAACTCTCATCTTCTGTACTGCTTTACTTAGGCTCTCTGGGTGGGACAAAAGGATCATTCAACGCGTTAAGTTAAAGTGCCTTAAATGCCACCAAGGATGCCCTGCTCAGAAGTACTCTGGCCTTAATCCAATTTAACTTAATCCCCAGGCATGGACAGAAACTCTTTAATGGTTAAAGAGAACTCCATGTCCCTTTACTTCTGAGTGAGAGCATCCATGCAGGGTGGGATAATGCTGGCCAACCAATTACCTTTGGTTAATTCAGCCCCACCTTCCAGAGCTGCTCATAAAGATGATGTACAAGGAAAGTATTTACTTCAGGCATTCCCCCCCCCAAAAAATATACCTTACTTTATCAAGGGGTATCAACCAGTCTTAGGAAACATCACATATCAGTCCATTTACTAATACACTGCTGTACAAGAAAAGACCAACTGCTGGGGGATGTGAAGCATCTTTCCTGACCACCCATCTTCCCATTCCTATCTAATTTATCAGTGAGCAATTAACTCGGCCCTTCCCTGGATTGTTACAACCTTTTTCCTATCATCTCAGCGGGGTCTGGTCCCTTGATTAATTGAGTAATCAGCCTCTGAAATCAGGAGGTTAATTGGTGGCTCTGACCTCAATATTCTCACAGTCTTCATTCGGCTTTGCATTCTGAAGACACAACTGTTAAGGACAAAATCCTATACATGAAAGTAAAATTCAGTGGCCACACCGCAGTGGTAAATAACATCTCACCACCGATCAGCGATGGCACTGCTTTTAATATACCTCACGTCCAACACTGATATTTTTTCCTAATAAATGCAGCCCAGCCTTGGAAAAATAAATCTGCCTTTTTGTACCACCTCCTGAAGGCTGCTTTTCCTGATGTTATAACCATGGGGGCGGGCGGTACCCTAACTCACCCAACAGCTTCCAATACTCACAGAGAGTTAGCACCTCTTCCACTGTTTTCTTTCCAGTCTGGTACTTCTAATGGCCATCAAGAGCACCCTCACTACCTGCTGGGTTCAGCCTTATCACCCACCTCAGAGTGAAAAAGGATGTACTCTAAGATCAGTCTCTCCTGCAAGAAGCTCTGAGCTTTCCAACTGAGCTGCAGGTCTCTCCAGCTGCACTCCCTGCAGCATGCCCTGGCATCCCCACATCCTCCTGGCTCCCATTCCAGCTCCTGCGGCAGTTCTGGTGCCTCACCGCATCAGCTGTCCTGGCTGGAGGACTTCATCTGCATGAAGAAATGCTATCTCCCTGCTGGAGATGCTTCGTGTCAGCCACTGGCACAGGGCACTGAGCAATGTAACTGCTAATGCAGACACAGCTGAAGTTGCCAGCACCAGTCAGGGACAGGAGGAAGCCCCTATCATCTGCCCAGTAGCTCCATCAGCAATTCCCAGCAGTGTTTCTTTGGCTAAGCAGCTTGGGGATAGGCAGAAGTAAAGAAGCAGGCACTGGGAAATGATAGGAATGCTTTGATTTGTAGCTGCCCCTGATGAAAGGCCCACTGAGCCACGACGACGGTGAAAAGATGGCTCTTCCTTTATGCCCAGCTAAACTGGAGTCATCAACAGCTCAGCTATAGCAACTGCTGATGCTTACCCTCATGCAACATTTCTTTCTCCTAGGGTAATATATCAGCAATGGGCTACTTCCAACTACTCCCAGACAAACTGAGGACAGCCCCCAGGACGGAGAATAACTTCCTGCTTCCCTTTTTGGACCTGGCTGACACCACCACAAAGCTGTAAGGACTCACAGGACAGCAACCTGGTAGGAAGGCAGCTTGAGACACAATAAACACAGGACAGGTTCCCACTGCTGAAACAAAGCCACACAAATCCATCTGAGGCACACCTGGGTAATTGTCAAGGCTTCCCACTGTGCTCCTGCAGGAGACAGCATTCCTGCAGGCTCTGCATCACCGCCAGCCCCAGGCAAACCTCTCAGACAGACACTCTGGGGATGCTGGAGATGGCACCAGGTGCCACATTTTAGGCACAGGCTTCCTATGCAGCCTCACTGCTGAGGCTCTATGCAGGGATTGCCTCGGCACTGCAGATTCCCAGCAGCCAGAGCTGCACAAGTAGCACATGAACTGACCCGAGGACACAAACTCACTTGCTGACATCTCCCCCTACCATTAAGTTATGTGCAACTCACTGTTAGCTCTGTTTCTGAATTCAGAGATGCGATGGGGCTCATTCTTAAGCCTCACCTAATACCAATAATTCCAGCCACAGTTCTAAGCACAGTCAGGAAAAATTGTTTTAAAAGTCATAATTTGCACAGAGTGCAATTCAGCTTATTTCAGACAATTGCTTCAAGCACAGCTGTAGAGGTGACTGAGCAGAGGAAGATCCTCCCAGGACAGGTCGAGGTGCATTAACAGCAATTTCTGATGACGTTACTTTCCACCCACTCTTATCTCCCACCTACAGAAAACTGAACATCTCAATCCTTTAAGATCTTTCACAACACTCGGAGCATTAGGCTTAATTACATCTTTAAAAGACAGTGTTTGAAAACTCAAATGCCTGTATTTAGAGCACTCACTGGAGTTCCTACGTTCAACAATCGTTATGCTCACAAGGAACACAAGGTGAGAGGTGCAGGTGTGATCTGTAGAAACCAGGGATGGGGAAAGTTGCGCCATAAAGATCCCAAAGCATCCATCCCAGAAGTGTTTGAAGTGGAGGAGGACTCAGGAAGCACACTAAGGTGTCATGGTTAACCTGTGACATAAGGTTTGCCAGGCTATGCCCTGGATGGGGGACAGTGCCTTGTACTTTGCCTGGTGTTAAACACAAAGAGGAGAAAACAAAGAGGAAGGGAAAATATCTACAAGTTGTTCTGCCTGGTCTCCTTGGTATTCGGGCCACACACCTGTATCAAATGCTGCCCATGATAAAGAGTTTGATGGCCATGAAAATTCTCACTGAAAAAATCATTAATCTGTTACAAAATTAATACTGCCAAATGATTAGCTTTTCCTCCTAATGACGCTGCTTCTTGAAACCACCTTGTATTTTCACACACTTACATCGGCTTTAAATGAATAATTCAAACTATTTTGGATAAATAAATAAAATATGAGCTGGGCTTTTTTTGGTCTCTCGGATTGGAAATGTCACTGCTTTTTATTCCATTGCTCTTGCACTCCTTACATCTGACAATGCTCACAGCTGCCTGGAAATACCACAGCTTTGGCTCCTGCTTTCAGTTCAGCTGGGTCAATCAATAGCTACAGCAGTCTCCACACCAAAGGAAACCAAATCCACACTTAACCTTTTCCCTGAGGAAAGAGGTAAAACACTGTGGCTCTCAGCACGCCACAAGTGCCGTGGAATTAAATGTACCACTCGACTTTGTCAGGGAAACATAAATTGGTTCTGCCCGTCCTCCAAGACGCCCCAAGCCGTGCAGCTGCATTAATTCACTTGTGATCCCAGCTAATATCTCTTGGTCCCAGAAAGGCCCATTCGGGGCCCATTACAGGTTACTTTGCCTTAGTACAGCATCTGAGGCTCAGCCACTCACTCACAACCTATGGGATGAAATGCTCTGTGCCACACTGATTCCAGTCCATCCTGCTCCTGCCAGAGTGCTTCAGACAGACAGCACCCAGCACTGCTACGTGGCCCACCCATCACCACCCCACTGCTCCCCATCTTATTCCTTCCTTACATCTGTGGCAGGTCTGTGTTTCCCACCCACCTTGCTGCATCTCAAGCACTGCCCTTCTGCACGGGAAACCCATCAAACCATTCCCCATTCCAGCCCTGAACTGAAACATCCTCCAACTTTGCTTTATGACAAACATCAGCTGAAAAGAGTTCTGTGATACTCCGTGAAGGACGCGATATAAAAAATAGATTGTATTGCATTCAATAAAGACCAGCAGAAGAGGGGCTGAAGCATTTTCTGACGGAGGCGGGTTTACGATCATCGCGCTCTAGAAATAAACCTCACTGCTGGATTTTATAGGGGTGCTTCACACGCTGGGCTGAGAGACCACGCTGCTGCAGCCCAGCAGGCTCAAGCTGCACTCCGTACAACTTGCAATTTGTGACATTACAACCACAAATTATAACTTTTCTTTAAGGTAAAACCAGTTTTCTATTCAACAGACTGCAGTGGCTGTTCAATTTTAAACTTAAGTGGTATTTATTTGATCAGTGAACATGGGTTTATTTTTACACCGTGTATGTGCCATATGGCTCGAGGCATCTCCCAGCCCCCTCCTCCAGCCACCAGCTACCCCTTATGGAATTATGGGGAAGAGCTCCCAAAGGCAGCACAGTATCAATGCCATCGTGGTCCTTGTATTGATTAAGAACCCTCCACTAAGGAAACTTCCCCATTTATCCTTCAGCAAAGATGGATTCCTGAAGATCCCACTCCAGACACATCCTATCTATCTATGCAGTGCACTTCTTGGAAAGAAGTCCGTGATTAACCTTCATCCCCAGATAATCTGCACAAAGTGTCAGAAGGTATCAGGAATTGAGTTGGGTTAAAAGAAGCGGGAGAGTAGGACAAGAAGCTATGAAAGAGGATGAGCTACTTTTTAAAGTACCTGTACATACACATAACACACATTAGCCTTGAGTAAGGGGCTTGTTGTTTCATATTTTTTCCTTTTCCTCTCCTGTTAAAGCTGGGATTACAACACAGGCTTGCATGACTGATGAGCACACTTCAAGTTGACCTACCTACAGGATTCAGCCTGAGCAGAGGAACCACGTGGAGCAGAAGGCTGTCCCAGAGGAAATCCTAACACAGGTTCTGCTCAAAGCTCCCCTGTCCTTCCATCTCCCCCTTCTTGGGGGAAAAAGTTTTGGAGCTGGGAAGGCAAGAAGCAAGCTGGCTCTGAACACCCAGCTCTGCTGCTCATCAGTCACCCCTGTGGCATGTCCACATTGCACTTGGTGAAGACAGTGCAATGTAGTATAAAGAGACCCTGGGTAGCTTTAAAATTGGTGGCTTAAATAACGCAAACAGCATGCATGCTGCAATAAAGAATTATTTGGGGATGGCAACATTCACCCCCGACGCAACTAAATTAACCTCAGGAGAGCTATTTAGTACCCAAGGTGAATTTCACCAATTAGGATGATATGGCGCAAACATCTTGAGAATCAGAATCATCGCACCAGGCATAAATTGTGAACCAAGCAGGAAGACATCTCCCCCCCACCCCTCCCCAAATGATGATAAAGTCTCCCAGCCACATTTCCCTTCCATATGGCAATTAAAGCCCAACAGCACTTCCCAGAACAAAGCAATGTCAGCTGGAGCCAGTCATTAACTTCAGATGCAAAAAACTGCCTCACCTTAAAAATACAAATACATCACACCACTTAAATTTGCAGGAGAACAGCTATCCTCTGCTTCTGGAGCAAGGCAGCAGGTAGCAGGCCTGCTTTCCTTTTATGCATCCAGAACAGATTACCTGGAAAAGTCACAGGGACTCTTTGCAGGCTGTAGTTCAGGGGCGGCTGGCAGCAAGAACAGGGGCTTAACTTGTGTTGCTTGGTAGAGGAACAAGAATCACTTCAATTGGCTGCTTCCAAGAGTGGCTTTGAAACCGCCCAAGTGCCTGCTGTAAGAATTAATCCTAGGAACTATATAATTAACATATATAATACACACTTAATTACACAGGGTGGTCTGCGGGAGTATCTAATAGACAAATTTATCCCTGTCCAACCACCTCCCCTCCATGCTGCCCATTATTTCGTTTCCACTGCACAATTGTTACCACCACCCCAAAACACTGGATGCTATTTAAACCTCCAAACAGCATCGAACATCTGTTATTAAAACAAACACGGGGAAACCGTTCCAGAAATATTTGTTTCTTCCTTCTCAAAGTGAAGACGTTTTGCAGGAATTGAGCTCTTTCAAACCGCAGTGTGGACAACATTCAATCATGCACTGGAGAGCACTTTGCAGTTTATCATCCAACAGTGCCTACCAAGGCTACAGACAGCAGCTTTTCACCACTGGCAAGAGGCAACTTCAAGCTTCCCCAGCAGCATCGCCCTTTTGCTCCGACTCCAGGAGTTTCCCATGTCCAAATTCTGATGCCAAACCCTATGGAAGCCCTCTCTCAATGACAGTGCCCAAGGCAGCTACTGACTGTATCTCGTCTCCCCCCCCCCATCCCTTGAGTTACTAAATCTGCTCTCACAACACAAATATCGCAGCTTTACAGACAGATGGATCTAAAGATGGAATGAATAAACATTGAAAGAGATTCTTACAATTTCTAAAGTAGCTTTTCAACAGTACGTGGTGTAAGACAGTCCCAAAATGGGACAGGCACGATCCAGGCACTCCCTAGTTCCAATTTGAGACACACAGATTGAGCTGTAAACCCTGTAGATTCCCTACTTGAGAATGGCTGTAAACAAGCACACTCAGCTGTGTTGGACTAAGTCCCTTCCTACCCATGAGTTGCCTTTCCTCTTGACAGACATCATACACCATTACAGCTCCAAAACCTCACAAAGGTTGGAGACAAAGCCCAGTGCCTCCAGCCCCTAGGTGAGGCAGCTCTGCTGAAAGGTCAGCCTGCCATTTCATCTGTTTGCATGGCCTGGGCTAATGGAAACACTTCTGCTGTGAGCAGCACGAGGGCAGGCTGGAAGGCCGGGAGGAAAAACGCACACCATTTTTACCTGGCCAGCAGGGATGCAAACACAATTGCACTGCAACAGATAAAGGCAAGGCTCTGCAGCAGGCCGCCTTATTTGTGTTTTTAATGGGAAAAGATTGCAGAGTTTTTTTTGTCTTTTGTTCCAAAGAAAACTAAGCTCTAAAAAGCCTCCACTCACTCCTATTCAATCCTTTTTTTCCCCCTGTTTGTCCCCTTAATAGTGTTTGGAAATGTTGGCATTGCAAACATATTGCTCCTGGCCTGAAAGCACTCTTGATGCCAACTATTCAAACTTTCCCCAGGCCCTTCTTTCTGCCCTTTACGCTCCTGCAGCGGGCCCCAAAGGCTCTTACTCTGCTTCAGATTCACACCAGATGTGCCCTGGACCTCCTCTCACAGGGCAGCAGGTTCTGCCCTGTCTTTATTGGTATATCTTTCTTGTTCTACTTCATTTTCTGATGTCTACTTTATGAAAACAATCTTTTAAAGATGATCTCGCACAAAACGCTGGTTCAGCATAGAGAAGCAGAACAGCAATAGGAAAAAAGGGGCTTTCAAATATCAAAGCTGCAGGAATGTGACACAGACATAAGGACAAGCAATCTTTTTTTTTCCCTGGAGCATGAAAGATGTTTGGAAACAGAGCCATCTCCTGGATAATCAGGCTTTCAATCATATTATTCCAGCCTTTGGAGCTCATATTTCCATTGCAAAAGCTTTCAATGTTATTATAGATAGGGAGGGTTATTTCCCTTAAGGCTGTGCTGATGCTCTCGTGCAAGAGATGAAGACTTGAAGTCTCCAAGCAATCCCCAACAAACCGTCCCAAGACTGGCAGGACCACCAAAGTCATCTCCCAGCAAGAAGAAAGGAAAAGGAACATCATCTCATCGCTGAGTCCTGCTTCCCAACTGTGAATTATTCATCACATGCGAACTTCCAAACCAGTTCAGTTTTAAATTTTTAAATATTTAATAATTGGGTATTAAACATTCATGCAATTTTATTAGAAATTTTGGAAGATGGGCACTAAGGCTGTAATTGTTAAGTTCATCATTGGGACTGACCAGCTTTGCAGAGAGCTTTTCTAGCTTCCTAAAGGGGAAAAGAGGAAGACAAAAGGAGTATTTATTGATCTCTCCAACTCTAAACCACAAACCAAATGTTATCTGTGCTATTTACTTTCCATAAAAAAACATCCCTTTAAGAAGCTGAGAAACAAACATGCTAGAAAGTCTTCAACTGCAGAGTCTGAAGAGTTCTGTCCAAGTGTCAAAGAGAAATACGTCTGCCTGGGCTTAGCCTATCTGACCAGAAAAGGGACAGCTGAACAGCCTGTATCCACAACAACACAGAAACAACAGACTCTTATAACTCAGGGCAGATGTAGGGAAAGCTCAGTGAAGAATCGACCTGAACCGAGGCAGATTTTTCTCCCTTTTTCTGACAACTGCTGAGAGGGAATGATGGGACGCACTGCTTCCCCTGAGCTGGTCTGACAACTCGGATTCATTAAATATCCATGCCTGCTCCTCTGCGTGCAGCTCCTGAAGATCATTTTTTCCTCACTCCTGCCTCCTGCTCTGCAGCAAACGACATTTCTTTAACCCTGATCCATGCTGAGCGAGCACCCATGTTCCTGTCCTCTGTATTACGAGAGCACATTGCCCACCACGCTGGGAATTGTATCGTCTACACTAAAGATGACACAAAAGCCCTGGAATTGCATGCAAACAAACAGCTCTGTTCCTCATTTCTTACCATGACAGCTCTGACTTTCCAACAACTGCATGGGGTCATTTCTGCACCAGCTTTCAAACAAAGGGCAGCTCTGTGCCACTGATGTCTTGCTGTAGCAAGCAGTTCATCACCTTTCCCAGGATGAATCTAAAAAGACACCAGCAATAATTCCCAAGGAGATTATTGGGTGGCTACGTCCCAGCACAGCAGCTGGAAGGTAAAGTGACGTAATATTCACTGGGAAAACTCCTTTTTCAAGTCAAGAGAACAGGAAACATTCAAAAAATGAACAAAATTGGAAACAAGCAAAACTAGAGGAAGAGCCAAATCTTGCTCCCTTCCATTTTCTTCATCCCTGCGTATCAACATCAGGAGCACACCTCTAGAAGAACACTAAAAGCTCCTATTGTGACATGAAATGGCTGGACGTTAACTTTAGAGACTCATCTTGGGAAAGAGCTCATCAAAAAAAGTCCCAGAGGAAGAACGACTCGAGCACCAACTGCAACTGCAAAAATCCAGCTGATGTCTTCGTCTTGCATATTTGGATGTTCCTACAATGAAGCATGGAGGTCTGAACATCTGCCAAACAGACAGCCTCTTTCTTCCTGAGATTGCCATGCAATACTTTATCACAGAACCCAAAACCCAGCATTGCTTGGCTAATGCTCACCAGTGAAGTGGGGCAAGGAGCAGAAGCTCTGCTTCAAGTAACCAACTATTAAATACCCACAGCTATTTAGGACAGCTCATTTCCAGCTACATGTCAAAGACTAAAACAAAAACCTACCAGTCTGCCCCCAGAGATAAAAGCAGAGGAAAAAATCCTTACTAAGTGAAATCCTTTTGCTAGTTCTGACCCAGCTTGTTATCTTCACCTCTGTAAAAAATAAGTGCTTTTTGCCAGTCTGATGCAAGCATCTTCTGAACCTCAACATTCCTGTTCAGATCTCTGTTCTTCAGAACCAGACAAGCACAAAACTGGGTAAGTTTCCTGTTTGTGATGATGGGAAAGAAAGAGTTATTGCTGCACTTTTTGGATGTGTATCATCGAGTTTGGTCCCTTCATACAGCCTGCAAACGCGTTTAAAAAATGATGAGCTCTGCCCATTTAAAGTCTAAGAAACATCTGCACAGCACATAATGATTCAAAACAGAGCCCTTTCATGCTTGTTTCTTCATCCCATTTTCAGTAAGCTTCCCCACGTCACCTAGAAGGCGTAGCCCAGAGTCAGGCACCATCGTGCTGCCATCCATTCACACAGTGCCTTCTGAAAGCACAGGGGATCAAAGCTGATATGTAGCAGAATCCAGCCAGGGGACAGGATCCATCCAAGAGGAAGCGAGGACATGCAATGACACTGCAGTTAATCCAAAGGGTCATTCATAATATAAAAGAGCAGGAGGATTTTCAGAGAGAGAAAGTAGAGATTTGGGGACTGAGTGGAGCACTCAAACATAAATCAAGGAATAGGAAGAGATGGAAACACGTTGTCAGCCCTGCAGCCTTCCATGACATGGTATGGCCCTACCACACGTCCTGTGCATCCTTAGAGCCCTGTCAAAACGCAGAAGATAGACTGAATACAGCAGCCTTCAGTTCTTACTGAAGGGACAGGAGTGGGGACTGAGTGCGCACCTGGCTCTTCCTATCAGCAGCAAGGTGGGCAAGGCCACCTGGGAAGACTTTGACTCACAACAAAACAACTTGTGATTAGATCTGATGAGACAGAAGCCTCTACTTTTTCTCAGGAAGAGGTGTTTTCACGGCCTATAGCTCTTTTGCAGCAACAGGGGAAGGAAAAAAAAGCCACCACAAACGAAAAACGACAGCTTTCTGCCACAATGCAGAAGGCTCAGCATCTCTTCCTTCAAAGGAAGAGCACTGAAGAGGGACTCTATAGCTTGAGAGATAAACGGGAGCTTTTGGCACAATTCTGACTGAATAAGAATAATAAAACGCTCTGACGGAGGGCTTTGGGGTGGAGGAAAGGGGCAAGGGAAGTAGAAACATCCTTAATGAAAACCTCATTTAGCAGGTTTTTGGTTGGTTTTCTTCTGGGAGTCGCTTATAGATTCCACTGAAGTCACCAATTCTGGGGAGATGACAAACTCCTGGGATAAAGGCTGGAAAATCCTGGTAGTCGTGTCACATTTAGCAAGTCAAAGATATGTTTGTATAAGGCTGTAGAGGGCTAAATCCATTTTACATGCTGTATGTATTATTAATTTCTGACAGTGGGCTTAGAAAAACCTAATTCGCTGGAATACGAGCTCCCTTTGAGCGGAGGGAAGCCTTTTCAAAACTCATCTTTTATTGACTGAGTCATTTTTGAGTCAATCTGTCTGCTTTCGGCAAGACAAGAGTTTTAAATCTTCTCTCTTTTTCTCCTCCTTTTTGAGTCGTGGCAAGTCTATTAAAACCTGCTAATGTATGCAGCAAGGCCTCTGATTTGAAATGTAATGAATTCTTCAGATAGTGGCAGATTAGGGGGAGAAGACGATAGAAACAGCCAGAGACACCAAAAAAAGAACTCTCCAGAAAAAGAGGAGGAGAAGGGTGAGAAAGAAAGAGAAAGATTAACCCTTTTTACCCAGAAGAAGAAAATCTTTAAGCCCCATTAATAGAATCGGTTAAAAAAGCAGAACTGGAAGAGGCAGAGCATCTTCAGGCATGCCTGGGGCTGAATGAGACAAAGAATAAATGAATCTTTCCTCACAGACTCTCTTGTAAGATTAGGTAATTCCCTAAGTGAAAAACGAATAACTTAGAGGAAATTAGCTCCATCCATATAAATAAGCCTTCATATTCCAAACTCGTCACCCAGAGCTTCCCAGGCGAATGCCCTGAAACATTTCTGCTGTTGTGTAACAGATGGTTTCTTCCTCCCCCTCCTTGGTGCGGTTCCAACCGCAGTATCTTTCAGGTGATCTTGTTTTAGCACAGAAATGAGCATTTTGGGTGTAAATCGTAAATCCCGTTAGCAAAACGACGCTTGGCAGCTCCATTGTATTTGGCATCTTTGAAGCGCCTGGACAAACATTACAGAGTTACACAAATGAGAGATTAGCACTGTCTCCGTTTCACAGATAGAGGAGCTAAGGAAAAAGAGAGTCAAGGATGTTCCTTAATTTGACAGCGCTGATGTGGTGACAGCCCGGGCTGAGAAGGCAGAATCTGCTGAATCACAGCGCAGACCTGTCCTGTTAGCAGTGCAATTCATAGCTCAGCCTCAGATGTGATGGCTTTAGAGAGCTAAGCTCTACAGTGAACTTCTAAGGAAACAAAACCTTAAGGATAAAATGAGAAAAAGCAGACGGATGAAGCACAGGTGACCCGGTGGATCCTGATTAAAATTATGCTCAGCATAACTGATGCAGGTGAGTAAATACAGGAGGCTGAGGAACTGGGGCTGTCAGCCTAATGGCCCTTCACTAATGAAAGGTACTGAAACGTTGAGAAATCCCAAATAACAGAAGCAGAATTCTCCAGCTTAAGATGCAGCAGAGGTATCTAAGTCCACGTCTTCAAGGAGAAACTGTCTTTCCCTATGCATTCAGGCCTCCATCACACAAATCAAACCACAAAAAGGAAGAAAAAAAAGTTTGTACTTTATACTTTCAAGTTGCTGGAGGCACAGGGAGAGCAGAAGGTAAGCATGAGCTGGAAAAGCAGCAGAAGGAAACCTTTCCAGCAGGACACAGGGCATGCATAAAGGTGTTACCTGGGAGGCCAGTAGAGTATATTAGGGTATGACTCTGGGGGTCAGCCTGGCTTTTCGGACTGCTCCCAGCAATTGCCTGCCCTTGGAAGAACTATTTTCTCTGCCACAGAGAATAACAGCATCAGAATGCCTGTCCCACAGTCTCCTGAACTCTACCAATTCCTCAATACGATTCTTCCCAACCAGGAAACTGCCTCTTCCTGTTTGGCTGCTTCACGGCCCTGACTCAGGGGCCACAGAAGTCACAGATGTGAACTTTTGCAGCTCTGCATGTCAGCACATTCAAAAGAAGAGGTTACCCTTGCTTTTATGTATGCAGACCAAGCCTGACCCCCCAGCTCGGTCCCAACCCTCTGATCCAATAGCTGGCACTCACCCTCTGAATCAGTAAGGAAGCACAGGTCACAGCAGGGAGCACGCTCTGCAGAGGATAAACCATTTGTTGGAGGAGATAAGAAAGCTAGGCCTGGACAGATAGAGAAGGGGCAAGCCTTGGGCTGGCAGTGCATTTTGACTCAGGAACAGGGTCAAGAGCTCAGATTGTGGTATCAGCCCTACCACCCTGTACAAAGGGTGCTCTGGGCCCTACGTTCTGCCTGCTTCTCACCCTCAGGCACTGTCAGGTTAAAGACACACTTGTCAGTTTCTGCCACAAAGAAAGCTCCTGTGTGGCACTAAACAGTTCTTCTGTATTTCATGCTAGCGGTGGATGCGCTTTAGTGATGGATGAAGCAATCCTTGTATATATTTTGTATAGCTGTGAAGTTTACAGAGCACTTTGGGAATCCCTTGAGAGGCTGACACGCTTATTGCAGAAACACCAACTGCTGGAGCAGGCTCAAAGGACAGCCACAATTTCTCTTTCTCAGCTGCAATCTGCATCCCCTCTGTACAGCTCCCGATCCCATTTTCCTGGCCTGTCTGCCCAGGAGATCCTCCTGGCCTCTCAGCACTGCTCGACCTCTTTCATCTCTAACCCCTGAGAGCTCTGAATCAAACAGAAGCCGTGGTATAGCACCCAGCCTGTTGGAAATAAGATCTGTCAAGAAACCACGATCCATGCTGGTTAGCCGTCAAAGAGAATATTCTGGTACAGGAACAGAGCATACTAAATAAGTAGCTTTGATTCTTAGTACCCAGAATTCCACGCACAAATCCGCTCCCTTCCACTGCAGACTTCCAAAAGAATGGTTCAGAGCAGCCTCAGGTTTAGAGAAGGTTCCACTACTCTGTGCCATAAACTCTTCCCAGCAGGGATGGTGGCACTGAGAGCCAAGCAGACCACGCTGCTGGCAGGAAGGGCACTGCAGCAAGATGTGTAGGAAAAACATACATTGAGAGACAAGCAAGGAAAAACGGCATGATTAGAAGTTCTGTACGTAGGATGTGCAAGCAACAAGAAATAGATTTACCCAACTAGGCTAAATCAATGAATTAGTGCTGCGCTTGAAGAAAATGTTACCATTAGAGGCTGTGCTATTCAGTAGCACACTCTACGTTTGAGAAAAGTCTGCAAAAATCTTTGTGCCTCATCCCTAGCCTTATAGATTTTCTCTTTTCCTCTGAAGCTCTGAGTAAGGATTACCCATTAAGGTGCAGTGGCCGAGTCACATTCAATCTATTTTCTGTTAAAATAGGAAGCAGCTTTGGTCTGTTCTGCCCTCCTCTGTCCACTGCCCCTATCCATGTCCAAAGCATTTAGCTTTCCTTTTCAGCAGGCGCACAAGTTCTGAATACTGAGAGGACATCGAGGAAGATACCCAAATAAGACACTTCTGTCCCACAGACTTACTTCTTCAGCACCAAATGCATTTGGAAGAACAAGAGCGCACCTACAATCCAACTCTACTTCAAAGCCAGTAATAATATGGTTAGCAACGGAAGTCTGCATTTCCTGGTTCTAACCTGTGCACCATCTCATGCCCCCATTTTAAGACCAGGGATGTCAATAGATACGACATATTGGGTCACACAGCACAAGTGGATTTCCACAGCGGTGGCAGAGCAGCTCACAACCACACAGCACTGTTAACCCAACTCACTGCTCAGACCTGCCTAACAGAGCAGCACTGCTCAACAGAAGAGCTCAGAGGGCTGAGGGCAGCCAGGAGAGCCAGCACTGAGCTGCACAGACCTCCTTCATCTGCTCCTGGTGGGACAGAAAGGAGCCAATAAAAACAAAAGAAAGCAAAGAAATACCTTCACAGGAAGATGAAGGTGCAGAACTACAGGCAACTTAATGCATTCACCACCGTGGGTTTTTATAGAAACATGTTTGCTTTTTTTAAACCACAGAAGCTGGAGACGGTAAACATCTGTTCATTCACCCAATCATTCTCCCACAATGTTTTGTTGTAGATGTTTTCCTGTAATGTTTGCAGCTAAAACACAGCAGAACTGTGCCAAGGCTTCTAAAACAGTGAAACAGATTACAGTTACTACCAAAAAAAAACCTACCCAAAACAGTGAGTTAATAACCTAAACTCATTAAAACAAACACTCAAGAACACTCGCATCACTCGAAAACATCCCAAAACAGAACAGCTGAAAACACTTGGAAAACATTATTCCAGTATGAATAAAAGGTCCTCTGTCAGCACAAGAGCCACTGCAATACCTTGTTCCTTTGGACACTGCAGTCTTCCTTTCAGACAGCCACACGCCAGTTAAAACACCCAAGGGTTGATGATGCCTAAGAGCCACAACTGCTGCATGCAGAAGTTAACGAGCTGGTAGCACAGAGTGGCTGCTGTGCTCCAAGAACTACTCAACTCATCTGATGCTCCATGCAACTCATCTATATTAAGGTTCCAAAACAGAAGTCAGTTATGGCTCACCAGGAGTTACAAAGACCTTGTGTCACTGGACTTCTGATAGGAATACGTAGGCTGTGCTAAGATAAAGCAGTCAATGAGGGTCTGCATTATTCACGGCCGCTCATAGTAAGGAAATAATAAAAGTCTCTTCAGCTTCTCTCTGAGCTCTTTAGACTACTCAGAAAAAAAGTCACTTAATCATAACATCGTAAACAAGGAAGTTCTGCAGCACTATTTAAAAATACCTGAAATTGTTTCAGGAGCCCTATTGATTTGAATTAGGCAGCTGCATAATCACAGGGGCTGCAATTTTAACGAACATTTCAACAGGAAACACAGAGCTGATTATACGCATCAAAACAGGAAAGATGCAAAAAAGCTGCTGCTCTTGGCTTTTTGTTGTTATTACCTCAGTGCACGGAGTCAAACCAACTCTCAAAACAACACAGAGCTTACCTGGCCACCCCCCCTGTGGCTGCAGCTGCTTCTGCTCCTGGCTGCAGCTCATCTTCCTGTCTCAAGACGTGTCGTTAGGCACAGCATTTCGAGAAATAATTAGCGATTCAATCGGATTTTACACTGGATCAAGTGACTGGAAACTTCAATGCTGTGCTGCAGTTCTCCTCCAGCATACTTTAGGGCACGTTATATATACTTAATTAGCTAATGTTTATACAGTGCTTTGAAGAAATAAAGTACTATCCAAGGGCTAAGCCTTGTTTTCAGAAAGGGAGTAAGCAGTGTTGAGGCAGCATGGGCACAGAGTGCAAAAAGAGCCCTGAGGAACTGAGCACACCTTGCTCCCGGAAAGGTTTGGGACATCTCAGTGCATTCGGGCACTAAAAACAAAGCAGAAGTTGTAAAACATGGGAGGCTGCAAAGGCACTGAAGTGCCATCGCACTGATGTAACAACACCAAGTCAGAGCAGTGATGGCGTCAGAGAGGAGGTGGAACCTGCAGGTTAGAACTTCGTATGTATGAACTCAGGGTATTGATCATTACTTTGTTAAAGTAATTTGCAAGATAAAGATTCAGACTGAGTTGGAGGCCTGGATGAAACAAAAATGAATGCATTTTACTCCTGTGAAAACTCTTACCCATAAGAGTAGGAACTGATGGAATAAAAGCACATTGCTCTCTGTTATTAGGTAGGAAAGGAAGCAAGGCTCTTTCTGGATGCCTGCTAAGCACTGCAGAACAGAAAGATGTGCTCACCACAAGAGCCATCCCAGCAGAAGCAAGGGATGGTGTGCAGTCCTCACCAGGCTGGGCTGACAGCTGGACTTGATCACAGCGGTCTTTCCCAACCTTAACGACTGCATGTGAGCAGTGTGGGCATTGAGAAGAAAGAAAGCTCCTCTATCGGTCAGGACAAAGGCCCACATAAATTCCTGCAAAGAGCATCTGATCCAAACTCAGTCAAAAGAATTTGAAGACAAACTAAGAAATCCACTGAGTACAGCAACAAGTGATGCTGCAACCAGCCGTGCCAACGTGGTGTGCTCCCAGGAGTTCTGGGCAAGTGATGAGAACAAGTGATGTATGTGGAGAGCTGTAAAAATGATTGCAAAGGCAGCCCTGAGCTGCTGTGTTTGTTTTGTGTTGGCAGTGGTTTTGCTTAATTTGCCTATAACCAGGCTGCATGATTTCTTCGCAAGTCTAATTAAGCAGTTAATTGATGCTGGTGCCCTTTAGCATCTGGTATTTAAGATTAAGTAAATAATAGAGAAAAGTGCATGCGGCACCCAACAATAATTAGGCACATAAAGGGTTTGCTCCCGTACCTTCCTCATTTTAATGTTATGCATAAGTCTCTGAGGACAACTGTCTTTAATAGACAAAAATACCCTTGCACCATATGATGCTTGACAACAGTGTCTTGTCTCTTAGAAATGGTGGATTGTGGGCGTCTCTTTGATCTTAACCAGTTGGTCTTATTTACACTGTGCACTCCATGGAAGGAAGAGCATCACTGTCCCCATTCCAGCACAGAGTACATTAACTGGACAGACAGTTTGCAGTGCCACCGTAAGCAGGAGTCCAGCTTCCTCAGAAGGCTACGGATTAAGGACTGGAGCTATGAGACCTAAGCAAGACTTGCACAAAGAAGCTAAAAAGCTCTGCAACAGCTGATGCACACGCAGCCTCTGCTGCTGCCACCCCGAGCCCACCGTGGAGCATGGAGATCGCTCCCAACCTCCTGCTCCAGCAGCTACCAGCAGTCAGACTGCCTCCCTAATACAGCCCTGACTGAAACTCACCCCGTGCTAACAGAAGTATGAGAGGGTTTTGCTCTTTTAGGGCTTCCTAGCAGAAGGAATCGCTGCGCAAAGATTACCAACAGTATCTTTAAACTCTGCAAGCAAGAAAAAGACAGTGTGGAGGCTCATGCCCACCTCCCATGGGTGCCACGAGTCTTAATTAGCACCTCTAGCATACTCAGAGACCTTTGGACACAGGGTGCTACAGAAGTGGAAAATATTATCATTATTACGCCTGCTACCACAAGTGCTGGAATTCAAGCCAGAGACTTCACAGCAGATGGCGGAGCCGCTAGCATGGCTGGCTGCAGCTATAATTCCTCTCATCACAGACTCTCCTCATTGGAACAGGCTTCACCTCTTGATTTCTGAAGAGCAAAACAGAAGCTGCGCTGACAAGTCTGCATTGTACTGGTCAGCACTGCTTGACACGTTTAAACCAGCCGGTGCTCCAATCGCTAAGAAAGTAAATCATCCAAGGGACTTTCTAATTAAAAAGAGCTTCGCTTTCACTGCAACGCTCCTCCAGCCTGTCACAGCCAGCCCTCCCCTGAATCCTGATCGTTAGAGGGAAACAACAAAGAATTAGTCAGCTTTTGTTAAGTGTCAAACATTCCCACTCTAAACCATGCACAAAACAAGGAGAGACATTTTATAGCTCTCAGAGCAACTTTATACCTTTCTAAACACTATTTCTGTACCTCTGGCTAATTGCTCATTTGCCCTGATTTGATGGAGCTGCTTGGCTCGCATTGCCTTTGTCAGAAGAGAACAGCAGCGTTTAACACACTGCAATGAGTGGGATATGAGCAGTGCTAATTTTTATCCTTATTTATTTCTGCCCACAGGGTGAGCAGCCTGGGACTCTGAGCTACCCGAGATGTCACTAAGATGTCATCCCGTTTTTAGCCTGTTCCCAGGCTCTGCAAAAGCATCCTCTCCGTTTAACCTAGGACATCACCTTGAAGAAAACTTCCCATCCATGGGAACACCTTGCTTAAAATTCTTCTTTCCACCTATAACTTCCCTGGGACTCGAGCACAGGGTAATGCTCCCCTTCTTCTCTGCTGCTTACTTTTTTTGTTTGCTTTGTGGTCTTTTTTTTCCCCTCAAGTTGTACAGTATGAAGGATCCTACAGCAGAAAGAAGTGCTTTGAAGAGTAATTTCCACTACCCCTTGTGACACCATGGGAGTCCAAATACATTCTGCAGGGAGCTCACAAATGCACTGGCACACTTCCATATACTGAGGACAGCACAGGCACATTATTACGGAAACAACCTGGCCAGGATTTAATTCAAATTATGGGCTGCTTACAAAAACACCTGCAGCACCTTCAGTGCCTGTTAGACAGATGGAACCTCACTAGTTCTAACTTAGCCTTTCTTTTTTAACCACTTTTGCCTAACAAGACAGAAAGTTGCCCTAAGTTCTGCCTCATTTCAGTGAAGCCGTGGCAATATGGCAGTCTGAAAGGGGACTCACACACAGCCGTCATTATCAGCCTATTCAGAAAACTCTTGCTGAATCTCTCAGATCTGCACGCTGCCTTTGATGCCACTAGCGGTGAGTTTTGATGACACATCTGCGGTCTCTAGTGAAGGAGGATGCTGCTGCTGCTGCCTCTGGCCCTTCCTTGCAGAAGTCTCTGTTCTATTTAACTTAAATACTTCTGTTGCACATCTATAATGGTATCTGATCATCGCAGACAGTAACTTCACAGAGCGACGTACCTACCCAATAATGCACTATGCTATGATACTCCAACAGGATACATCAAGACTCTTCTTGTTCAATGAAGACTGAGACCTACTTAGCCAGGCAGTGAGGGAACAGGCAAGCCAGAGTCAGGTTCCAAACAGCTTCCCATCCATCTGACTTTCATCCATCAGGCTAAACTCTTATACATAAGAATGAATATGCCGCTTCCTAAGTCGGATTGATTTACTGCTCTCTGAGCACAGCTCAAGTCAGATCACCTGGCACTGCAACAGAGAAGATGTGGAAACACCGAAATAACAAGTAAAGACTGCATCAGCTTCTAGGTCTACATAAACCATACCGGGTAGCTTTAGTTTAGTCTGAATAATGGATTGCTGCCAGCTGTTAAGAAATCCCTGGTGGACATACATGTCCTTCCCCTGAGATTTAAGTCTTGCTATGATTGAAACCCATGCCTCTGCTACCTCGACATAAAACCACACCAAAGCCATGCCGAATGCCATCTACCTCCCAAGCTGTGCCGCCCCAAGAGCTCATTACAGCAGTGCTCAGGTCTCTCTACTGCAGAATCCCAAAGGGGCTGCACGGTTCGGGCTTTTTTCCAAATGAATGGAGAGGAACTGAGGCTTTTCTGTTTTGGATCCTGTGCATGCTGCAGCATGGAGCAGCCACAGCTGTTAACAACAGACAAACGTGAGTTAAAGCATGCGACCTTGTAAAAGAGTCCCCAGGAAGGGGTGATGCTTTGGACCCATTTTCCCTCTAGCTCATCCTCCTCCTCTGTTAGCAACCACTGCAATGCTGCCTGACATCAGCAGTTCAGGTGGGTATGTGTGAAGACCCCAAGAGAAAAGAGCTTCCCTATTTACACTCTCACATGGCACCACATTCAAAGGACTAGCATTACATTATCATACTGAGGTACTAATGTCAGCGCCACGATTAAGATGGAAAACTAATTATAAGTGTCTGCTTTCATACGCTGATTGCTTTCCAAATGAATGCTCTCCATTCCACAGAAACCCACTGTGGATTCACGTTTCCCCGAGTTGCCCACTGCCTAGAATGTATCTGATTAGAGAAGCCGGATCAAAACTCTGCTTGACCATTTTCTAGCACTTCACCATTTTTCTTCTCCTCCTCAGGAAGAAAAGCATATCCGTTAGTTAACCTTCCCATACGCTTTCTTTTTGTCGTCTAATTCAAAGAGGATTATGGAAAAAAAAGTCATTCGACTTGGCATGTGAATAGCTTTTTGTGAGCTCAGGGAACAAGCATTCATCTATCAGCACATCAGCACGTGTTGATAAGGGTAGCTATATGTGTGCGTGCTTATCTGAATGCAAGATCAGTACTGAGAAACCAGCATAAAACACCAAGGACAGAATCCATATATTGATGTAATTCTTAGTGGTACCAGCGCACTTGTGCGAATCTGCAATTAAATAAAGCTTATTCCTTTAAAAGAAAACAAGAAGTTAAGGATATAACTCAAGGTCTGTTGAGATCAATGGGCTTTTTTTCCTATTGCATTTGAATATAGCACTCTCCCTCCCATCACGTCTACTAGAATATTAGAAAAGAAATTACCTGGAGTTTGTTTGTGCTATTTTTAAGCAGACCAGGCCTCAGGCTCTGAGTCTGTTTCCAACACAGCAAATCCAAAGCTCTCCTCTCTTCGACAGCCAACATTTCACGTATCTTAAGGCATATTAGTTTCATACCAAATGAAGTCACTGAAAATATTCCATATACATGTGGGTGACAAATGAACTGATGCAGAAAGCGTAACTTTGAATCTCCTGACTTTCACCCAATTAGAATATCAACTTAATTGTTGGATCTGTGTAGCTTCTCTCATTTTAATATGTAAATCAGTCTCTATTACTCTATAGCTCAAAGAATGTGTTACTTGGCTTACTTGATTAGGCTGAGAATTGCTGGTCCTGCTGTCACTATGTTTACACTTTGGTGACAAGTTTGCACATCAAATTCACATAATGCAATGTCATCAACTTACTCATCAAATATAAACTTCTTAAATACAGCCATTGCTCTAGAATATTGAAACTGCCTTTTACTTCATCTGCAGCCACTAAATAATCAGGGCAAGTGAAAACAAATCAAGAACGTGACTGAAGAGCAGCACTGCCTGGGGAAAATGGCTTCCCACAGAGATGCAAGCAGGTAATCCAGATCATATATATAGCTCTTCTCCAGCATCTGAATGTTAGCTGCACATGACGTCCCTTTAGAGAGTGGAACGAGTAGAGATGTTTTACTTCTCAGCCTCTACACATCCACCCCACCTCATGTGGGATTTAGCTTTAAGGAGTCCCTATTCATCCTGCAAAGACAATCAAGCATCAGCTCCCAGCCAAGAATATCTAACTGGAAATTGAAACGTGGACTCCAGAGGAGGAAAACAAACAAAAGAAAAAGCAAATTCAGTAACTTTTGTTTTTTCCATGATGCATCTGCCATAACAAGCTTACCGCCATCTTGGGCAGCGTGGAGAGAACGCATACAAATATGTTCAGTATTTTCCCTTTCCCGAACCCAACAAGCATCCTTAACCAAGGGGACATTCACCTTGCCAGCACAAACCTTTTCAGGTTGTTCCTCAACACTCATCACAAAGTTTCTCAGCCAGATTTCCAATACACTCTGCTGCTCACAAAGGCTTCAAGCATTAATTTCCAGGAGAAACAATCCATTGCCAAGATGTAAAGATCTGAGCTCTCCACCCGGAGCGCTCCGGCAGGCTGGTTTTTCTAAAGTCAGGGAAATCGTGTCAGCCTGAATTTGAGACATCAGCACAAGCCTTTCTTCTCAATCTTGCTGATGAATGAAAGAGCATTTTCAATCGTGAACATCCGAAGGCCTTATGGCACATCACTCCTAATCAAAAGCTGCTCTGTGATGCAAAGTGCTTTAAGAGGCAGCTCATATCACAACCCCACAGAATCCAAAGGGCAGCTGCACATAATGCTGTGTTTCCTTCCCCCTGGGAGGGCTGCTGGACCAGAGACATGGAGCAGGAGCACCCTGGCTCTCACCTGCTAGGCTGTGTAAGGAGGGCCTGGCCCCAGCAGCCCGGCAAGAAAATTCAAGCACCAAACTCTACCAAGACCCACAAGCTGAAGGGCCTGTTGCCATGTCCCTGGAGGATAAAGACACTGTCAGCATAGCAGGATATACAAGAAGGCCAGAAAGGGCATTACACGCAGTGTGCCAGCATCCTCGTGGGACAAATGCGATGATGGTGCTTTTACAGTGATTTGTGAAAAGGGAAGGGGTCAAAACACAGGAGGGAAAGGTCTTTATGCTGCTCACTGACTTTTCTCCTTGCCAAGGCTCCGGACTTCCCCAGGTTACAGCAGAGGAACGTGGCTACGTGGGGACATGAAAGGACACACTTGGCAGCAGGAACAGCTCAACCTCACTACTGCTTTGTGGTTCACTCAGCCACTGGTGGACAGGGAACTCAAATAAGTCATCAGGCCTAAAATAATTGGTTTTATTGCTGATTCTCCTCTAAAGCCACATATGGTAAAGCCAGGAGGAGAAAGAGCACTGCCTGTCAAGCCCAGGATTCTCCAGGTATGCCCACACACATTCTCTTGACATGCATGGTCCCACAGAGCCCTCTAGCATTGCCTCCTGCCTATCTGTAACTAGACATTAGCTGCCTCTACCTTCCCTCTCTGCTTCAACAAAGGTGACCTCTCTTCTTTTTCAGATGTAACAGCATGACTTCACTGCACCGGTACTGAATTAAACTCATCCACTGAGGGAACAAGCAGCCCTCCTCCCCAGCATCGTTTTCTTGCAGTGCCACTCATTTCCACCACCACCAGATTCTGGGCTGGACCTGTAAGTCCAGAGACACATCCCTTGGGAGCCTCGTGCTGCCAAAGAAATTCTGGCAGATATTCTCGAAGTTGAATGATTCACTTTGGTCCTCTCACCACATATACTCAGTTGTTTTCTTTTCCATCTTCTCCTCCCTTCCAACTTACATTGCCATCTCTTTCTTGGTAAAGCAGCTTTTGCCTCCCCTCCTCTGGAGCAAGGGGTCTGGCTCTAATAAATACTTCCAATCAGCTTCTACATAGTGCCCAGCCAGAGGGTAGGAAACGCCTTAAAAGAAAAACAACTCATAGGAATGGTAGAGCTGCATGGATGTACTCTGCAGGTCTGCAAGCTGCCTCTTACAAGGGCAAGAGGACATAAGGCCTCGTGAACTCCACACAAACTGCATGGAATAGAGAGGCAAGGAAGAAAACTGGCAGTTCTGCTGCTCTTTGTCAGGGCTCAGTGCAGGCTCTGCTATAACCCTCAGCAAGCCTTGTATACTCAGCAACTACACCAGAACCAGGTTACAGAACTGATGATAAACCTCTCATCCCTGGACCGCAGATGAAGTCTTCAAGTCCCAGCAATGTCCCTCAGCACCTCTTGTCACAGCATCCCACCCAGCTACAGCATTCAGGCACACTCCAGGGCTCACAGCTTCGCAGCACCCATGGGTATGTACCTCTCATTGCTGAACAGGCTCGTGGCACGCTGCCATCAGCAGGACACACTGCTTTCAATATGCCCAGATCTGCACGACTTCCTATCTGTGCTATCTCTAAAAAGCTGGGAATCTATCTGAATGATAAATGCTACATATGATAAAAGCAATTCTTTTTCTTTTAAACCTGAGAACATTTCTTTCAGGCCTCTGGAGATACTACACTCTCATTCCAGCTAGGAATGCTTGAAAACCCACTGCTGAATGAGGACACTGAGCCTTCGAAGTGTTTGCCCCCTTGTGGGTGGGCTGCCCAAATCCACTGACACAGCTGTAATGTAAAAGGGTTTTACAGACCCTGCCCACCAACTATGACATCACTGTCAGTAATGAAGTGCAGTAGGGCTCAGCTTGGTTATAACCTTATAGGGAAACAGGTTTATTTAGCAGCCCCACCTCATCATCTGTAGTGCTAGGCTGGGACAAAGGGATGTGAATGATATGGAAGGAAATCAAACTAAGATCTATTTAAACAACCAGCTTATTCCCAGTTTTAATATACGATTCGGGTCTCAGACTGGTCGAAATGTCTCACAGTAGACAAACAGGCCCCATAAATGCAATAATGCTAATAACCAGCTATGAGGTCAGGGGATTACCCCTGAGCGCACTGCAACTCAGCACAAGGTCAGCATAGGGGGTGGGCAAGCTCTGAGCAGCTCCCAAGGTCTGCTGCTAATAACATTCTTCCTGTGTGCTTTGTTTGTACTTTGTGCAAAGCCATGCAGTGTTTGTGGTGTAGGCAGCGGTAGGGAATGACTTTTTTCCCCCAACGAGATCATGGACTGAAAGGACAGAACTTCATCAGCACACAGCAAAACACTGGAGGCAAAGACAAGCTCTTTATGAGCTTCAGAGGAGATTGGGATACACAGAAAGCAATTACTTCTGCTGAAATACAAGCAAGGCACAAAGGCTAACATCCTGCTCTTACTAGAAGTTCCTTAACATTTGGAGATGGCAAACGCCCCAGACCTTCACTTTATGTCTCTTTACAAAGAAGGCAATTCCTTCAGTACAAAGCTGGAGGGGGCTTGACCTGTTACAACTGCAAAGACAAATGCCACCTAATGAACTCCCTCTGAACCAGGAGCAGGCATTTCAGTGGTATTATGGGACTGAACAAGGGCTGCTGTATAGCTGCCTTGCCTAGGCTTGCTGGACCAGCAAGATGCTGGGAACTACCAGAGCAAAGTGAATGCAGGTGCTTCATTCACCCACCACCCATTAAGAACCACCCTCTGTCAGGTGAACTCGCGCCTCATTCGCAGGTACGGCCCTCACTGTACATGGATGTCCTACAGGCAGATGGTAGGAAGCATCAAGGCTCCCAGGCACCATCAGCTCAGCCAACTGTGGATGGAGAACAGCAACTTTCCAATTCCATCTGCTCCTTTTTGTCACCTTCTGTACTCGGAAACACATTCATCAGAAGCACAAGCATACTGGGACAGTGACAAATTTTACCATCTCTGGCTTGTCACTTCAACAGGATTAGATTATTTTAGTATTAATTCATTACCCAATTTAATTCCAATTAGTAACATTTTTACAAGGCACTGACATAGCTGTGATGCTGGAGACAGTCATTGCTTAGCATGCAATGTAGCATCTCTATTCAGGTCAAACATCAGCTCTGCAGTGAGATTCCCCTGTACCCATCAAGGAGCCCTTTTCCCTACCTTACCAACAAGAAAAAGAACACAGAAGCAGTTCAGACTGATGAGTAGCTTTCGGTTTTGGTGGAATTATGGTTTAAGGACAATAGCTCACTGCCAAAATTCTCCACAGGCAGATGAAGTCAGGGTTGATTTCCCCCTCTTCCTTTCAGTCTCTGAACTGAAAGAATACTAAAAGCACTTTTCGTCTTATGGGGAGAGGCTGGGTGAAAGGAAGGAGCGCACCATCGTCCCTATGGGATAGCAATAAATCATGAAAGCTAGTGGAAAATTTGCATTACTGCATTTTTCAGTCAGAACGGGCTATTCATATTCCTATCTTTGAGCATGTCACCTTTGAGATAAGATCACAAATGGAAACAATCAGCACTATTCTACCCGTGCTCCACTCCAAGAGGCAAGCATTGCTCCCATCAGCTCCCACCAGCTGGTACTGCCACCTACCTATTTGCCTGCAGACCAAACTCCATCTCTAGCAATGCCAGAAAAAAAGAACAACCCAGAGGCCCCACCAGCACCAAACAAGACAAAAATAAAGGAACATCTACACAGAACTGCCCCGGAGCAAAGCAGGAAATAAAGATATGGATCAGGAGGAAAAAAAAAGCAGAAGATACAGCCTGAAATACAGAAAGATTGGGGTGAGGGGGGGAGGGGGGAAGCATTAAGAGCACAGGAAAGAAATGTAGTACTGGAACAGATTCCAAATCTGGGCAGTGATTCTCTGCACCACCTTCCTAAAGCTGTTGCAATCTGCATCCCTGTTTGAGGCAGGAGGACTGAGAATCGCTCCCAGATGGTAGCCTGACCTTGGTGCACAGAGCTGTTACACAACCCAGACCTGTGGAGGCACCAGGAGAGAGAAACAAAACACCCATAAAGTTACAGCCCATTCCCTTAATGGGGCTGCCACAGATCTGCCCCATTAATACTGCACAAGCCCGCGTGCAATTTTTATACTTTGAAAAAGGACAGAAAGTTGTTGTAGCTCACGTTGTCCAAACCTCTCCTTTGCAATAGCACTGGTACCCATTTTAATAGAGACCATTACTGCATAAATGAGAAAAGGACCACTGAACTACGTGGCGAGTTGCCAGCTTGTGCTGCAGCCTCCAGTGGTTATGCTCAGAAAGATTTAAAGTCCAGCATAACCTTGATTTTTAATAGAGTCACATTTAATGAGCTTTAACGTCCACAGTCATAATTTCCTTATTACCGATCCAGGAGTTGGAACCGCGATCAGAAAAAAAACCAACGTGCCGCACTCCGGTCCAATGAATGAATTTAATAATGGCCAATACATTATTATCAAAACCATCAACATCACAGTCCTTAATGCCTTTTTTGGTTGGTGCAATTATAATCCTTTGTACCTGAAGCGCAATTGTTGCAGTTCACATAAGCATGCTGAACAGAGCAAACCTGACTGGCTGCAGGCCACCCAAATTCCTCACCTGAGCCAACAAGCTATTCAGGGTGAGCAGCAGAACAGGACGATAACATCTTACATTTCCCTCTAACTGTCAAAGAGGCAAAAATGCAAACTTAGCCACGACCTTTGCTGTCTTCCTGCTTTTATCTGCTCTTCCTACTCTGAGTTCAGCCCTTGGTCTCCCTGCATCCCACGCAGCACTGAGGGGTCTCCTTCCTCACAAGTTCAGAGCTGGGCTTGCTGCTTGCATGCATCAATTGAGTCAGATGCACACACAGGTATACAGGTATTGCAGTTGACGAAAGAGGGTGCAAGAAAAACATTGACTTCTGCTTATTTTGTCCAGAAACCTCCCCCAAACCTCCTTGAAAACTGCTCCCTTGTTATGCACAATAAAAGCTCACTCCCAAAGGCAGCCAACTGCACAATGACAAACAGAGCAGAGGAGCTTCTGCCACCAGCTTCTCATTTCACACCTTAAAAATACACTGAAATAGAAGGCACATGGCAGCTCTCCACCACTGCCATTCCTGTAGGCAGAGCTGTTGAGATCCTAAGACAACAGTGAAAGCTTCATCTTGCACTTCTTTTCCTAAAGAAGGCAAGCTGAGTTTTCTAGCTATGAGGATCCATGTTGTTATTATACCAGCCCTAGAACAGCTGTCACATCTACACTGCAACCACTGCACGAGCTAAGCAGGACAGAACCTATGCAGAAATAGATGCAGCTTGCACAGCATGCTTGAGGAGCTCTGCCCTGCCCCAGCATGGCAGCCAAAGCTGGCATTCCAACTTAAAGGCAGCTCAGATACACCATGCAGACTCATTATCATAGTGCCATAACATCCTCAGCGTCCCTTGAACATCCTCACTAACATACATGGGGTCTTTAACATCAGACCATGCTGCTGAATGCTCCCTGCACAGGAAAGGAGGGTTAAGGATTGTTTATAGCAGTGACAGTGAAGAACACAAGCACATAAAAAGAAAACAATCCAGATCCTTCTATATAACCAGATCTCAGAGACAGTCACCCACAGGGCTCCTCCATCCTTCACCTACAGCTTATTTTCTCATTTTTTTTCTTCGCAAAACACTTCCATAAGCACTTAGAGGCACTTGGAGAACGCAGAGGGCTCTCCTGTGACTGTGATAAATGACGGCAAGGGACTGTCACCCAAGTATCTCTGACCCTGCTAGGCTCTGCCACCAATGCTCTTTCCCAGCTGGAGTCAGAACGACACAGCACAGGACTGGGGCAACAGGAAAAAAAAAAATAAAAAAGCACCATATATAGGAGAAGCTGGAAATACACTGACACCCAGGGAGCTGTTTGTTTTCCTGTCAGAATCAAAGGCAAAAGAGAAAGCAGCTTTAAAAATGAATCCCTTATGAGCTAAAGACAAACCTGGTAACATCGCAGCACAGAAACGCCTCGTGAACAGCTAAAAGCAACTGCATGAAAGGCAGCAGAATAATTATGAATAACAAATCACAGAAGGCATACGTGAGCAACACACTCCCTGAGAAGAAATGGTCTAATTACTGCAGATACCCCAGAGGCTCATTCATCAGCTGCAGAGACACAGAGCTGACCTCACCTCTGCAGTCTCTGCCCCTGACCGTCACTCTCCATGCAGGGCTTAGGGGCAGTGCCAGCTGTGGGCTCTGCAGCATCAGCTGTGCCAGGCAAAGTGACAAGCAAGGGCACTGGGCAGCCACATCTACTGTAATCTAAACACCGGTGAAATTTCAAATGCTAATTGAAATATAAACACTATCCCTGAGAAGTGCTCACATCCCACGGGACCTCAGACTGGAAGCTCCTACAGGCAAAGATGGCCTTCCTTAAATGTTTGGGAAGTGTTTTCATGCTTGTGCATTTGTTGGAGCATCCAGAAACCACAGTGACAAACTGTCATTGTACCTCTAGCACATCATCAGCTCCTCATTTTAAAACCACCCCATCTGTACTTCCCACCACCATATTTCTAAGGCTATGTGCTACCATGTTCCACTACGAGACACTGAAGAAGGTTTAACAGGAATAAAGTACTTTTGTTTCAGCAGTGGGAAGACAAGCAAGCTGCTTTCAGAGCATTTTTGAGCCGTAGCAGTGAAAAACGTTTTATTGTGAGGATTTCTTTTCTCAGCCAGGGCTCTGCCTCAATGTGGGTCTCAAGTCTCTGACACACGTGGCCCAAGAGGAAAGCTCTGCCCTCCTCACCACATCTGAAGGAGCACTCTGACCTCTGGACACATCCCACGTACATGCTGCTGGAGCACATCAGGTCAGCTCCTTGCAGCTCTCTCCCTTACATTTCTCTAACAAAATGTTTTGAGGGCAGAGCATATGTGAGAGAATTACAGCAGTAAGGTCTCCTGGGCTCTGCAGCACAACTCGACTCAGCTCAGCCACCTCGCAGCCTTGTAGGTGATGGGTCACATTTTTTTGATATCCTTACCTTGATTTATGGAGTCTGAGAGCACATCTGGAGGTGCTGACTTTGGGGTTACTGCACTAAAAAAGGCTCACACGTGCTTGTAAAGGGAAGAAAGACTGCACCGGAGAGCCACAGATTCTGCGAAATGTATTTAGCTCAGTGAAAGATGTATTCTATTTTCACAGAGTATCGAATGTAACTGTGATTAATGGGGCACATATACACTGATAAACAATATTAATTTGTTTTAAGCCAGGTCTGAAAAGATTTCAACCACTTGCTCCCCTGCAGCTATGAAAGTTATTTCCTGCTGTTTGTACTACCTCAAAGGCTAGAGCAGCCCTGAAAGGAAAGAAATATTTCCTTTTGTTCTATTGGCAGCAGCAGTGTGGGAAAGCTGCTATGGTAGTATTTCATTTCTCATCAGCAAATGATATGGATTATTACTGTTCATCGTTACCACCTCCCCTCTGTACCAACCTGCCATTGGATTGTTACCACACACCTTCTGCATCAGCCCCACTTCTCTTCATTTTCCCATAACCACCCCCAGCAAGCACACAGCCTGCAATGTCTCCATCTGCTTTGGCAGTCACTTCTTCTGGCAATATGGATAAATAAGATCTTCATGCATAGAAGCCAACAGCCTACCTGCAACTTCCTGCAGTGACTGAAAGCTCCCAACTCCTTCCAGATTCCCATGGATGGAGCCGCCAGCTTCGAGCACCCTCACCAGCTCCCTCAGCCTCTCGCATTCCTCCTGCAGCTGCTGCTGCTCCTCCTTGCGCTGCTGCTTGGCCAGGCTTGCTGGGTTCATGCTGAAATGAAGCACTTTGGTTCTGCTGGGGTCATAGTCGCCCTGTGTGCCAGAAACAACAGAAGTAAACTGAGTAACGGATCCCAACTCCAAGACCGCCCAGCTGTACTGCCCTTGTATGAAGATGGAACAGATTACAGCATAAAGCGTGACACATATGCAATAATAGTGTGCTATTCCAACAGCCCTGACCAGCTGAACCAGGATTGCCCCTCTTCCTCTCACTACTCTGTGAAGAAGAATAAACCCACAACCTTCTACAGAGCTTGTTCCTTGGCTGACACCTCCATTGTTAAATTTAACTCCAGAAATGAAGTTTTATAGCTGTATTTTAAATCTCTTGATAGAAGGAGATCATAATGAACACGCAAATGCACACTTAAACTACAGCAGGACACCCAGTGCCAGCCTAATTTATTACCAGTATGAGCCAAAAACATCCATATGACTGCAGTGGTGGAGTCATTAGCAAGTTGTATCAGCTCACCCCAAGCAAGTCAAAAGATACTTCATTATACACTGCTCTTTTCTCGGAGGTTAGTTGTATTTATAGCAGTTTAGGCAGTCAAGTTCTAAGATAACAGATTAATATTTCTTCAAAGTGAGAGGAAAACACTGATTTTACATTTGTGATTTCATAGAGACAATTTTCACACAAACTATGGGAAGCCTCACAACCATAAAAGTAGTAAAGCGTCTGCTAATCTTGGCTTCCCCAGCACTCTGAAATTCCTACTGCACTGCCTGTATAAAAAGGCATTTTATATGGTAATATATTTCCCTTCAATTAAATCTCAGGACCTGAAGTGATTTTGTCAACATTAATTAACCATCAAGAGCAGCATGAGGCAGGTATTATCCCAATTCCATCATTTACTTTTCATAAATAGTGTGCTAGAAACATGCGTGTTTTCTGGGGGACAAACCAAAGCAGAGACTGAACAACTTCACCCTAAGTGCTACTGGTGGCAGACCCCACACTGCTCTGCTAACAAACACCTTTTGCAACCATTTAAAACACTCCATTCATGTACCAGAAGGGCAGCACAGCCAAGCTTGTACTCTCACCAAGATGAGGAGATGGCATCTATACATCCCATGCAACGAGTGGGTATGAAAGACTCCTAACACAAAAGGACTCGAGAACTTTGGACTAACTCATCATAGAAGTGGGAAAACAAGGCATAGAGAGCCAGGGCAGTGCTCTTCATGCCCTATCACATACCTGGTTCTGACACTGCTCACACCACCTCAGGGCCCTGTGGTGCTCAGGGACATCAGGGGGGCAGCTGGACCTGCAGGCCCACAGCAATGAGGCTTTGTGACCTCACTTCCATGGAGACAAACAGACCAGCAGAACCAAGAGAGAACATCATCCCACTGACAGCTTCAACCTGAAGATATTTAGATGGGAACTGGAGGAGCAGGACCTCACGTAGCAGCCTCAAGATATTTAACAGAGGGAACACAAAGTCTATCAGACCTATTCTCCACAGCAAAACACTGCCATTTACAAAGCAGTTCCCACTGCAGGCAGCCTAACTCCTGGTGCTATTCGCCTTTCAGGGCTCTCCCTCTGTCACACTCTCACAGCAGGCCAGCATGGCCACTCCTTACCCTCATTTGCCTTTTAAGAGAACAGATTCAAACCCAAAGTTTGTGGTGCTGTTTAAACCGGTTGGCAAAATGACACTCGGAGCTGCAGAGTGAGGCTGCACCACCACCACAATGTCAGGCAGAGATCTCTCCTTGGCTCAAGCAGGGAGCACCTGTGATCTCACACTGCACCAGCACTGCAGAAACTCACACGTAACAAAAAGACACAGCAGCAGGATCCAGGAGGGAAGGAAAACCCTACAAACTCAGACTGCTGCTCCCTTCCATGCTGAGACTACTTTAACATGCGCAGCACCAGCCTATTTGTTTTGCTGGTTATTTACTCTTAAAAATATCTCTCCGGCCCTTCTACAAAGTGCTGCCAAGAAGCTGCAGCGCTTTGTCTTTTTCTGAGCTTCTTCAGTCTATTTATCCTCTCCTTTTAAAACATGCACTCTTGGAAAATCACGCTCAGAAACTCAGCTCTAAAGCTCACCCTCATTTTCAGGGCTCTCCAGCCCTTCTGAGCGTGTCCGTCTGAAGCTACACTGAGACAGGCAAATCTCTTAAAAACCCTCTGTGATATGAAGGCTGTATTTGAGGGCTACGGTACAATGCATCTCATTTAACATTTCTGGGAGATCACTAATACATTTGCTATGCTACTCACACTGTTGGGCTAGGGGCAGTAGCTTTCTCTTTATTCCACACAGCACAGATCAAGCTAGCACATTTCTCCCTACAGCTAAAATATTAGTGCTGCTGGTTTATATTACAGTAATGCCTAAAGAAATCAAGTGAGACAGGAATCCCAGAGAGCTAGGTACTGTGCAAACCCCAGGAGAGATTACCATTGAAAGCCTAACAACAGAACATGAAGATGTGTATTACAAGGGAAGAAGTGGTACAGGCCTGTTCAAGGCCCCTTGGCATCACCGTGGCAGTGGTGAAAAGGAGAACACAGACTCACAGATGACCCCTCAGCCTCAAAACCACCCTGCTGCCTTATAGAGCTGCACCAAGCACGGTGCTCCCGGAGCCTCTGCAAAAATTACTGACATCACAGAGTCTCAAACAAATGCAGGAAGCTTCCCATGGAAATGGTGTACAGGAGAGCTTCAGATGGAAGGGATCGGATGCACGTGTACAGAACGCCTGACAACAGAAATGGCATTACAACTTCCAACGTTGAGAGTGTTCTTCCAAACTTCTGAAGGTTGGGAGTGACTCAGGTTTGCTCTGGGAAGAGTCACAGCTGGAAACTGCTCTACAGAGCAGGCAGCAAAGCAGCATTACAATCACGCTGGCATTTGAAGGAAATGAAAGCTTAACACTGGTAAGAAACCCAAGACTGAAGAAAGCAAACATCCTTCTCCTCCTGGAATCCTTCTAGCTCTGGAGAAAGGTAGATGGGTGGTTTTCTCCATCCAATGCCTTTCCCTCCATAATACGTTAGTCTTACTGATCAGAATTTCGTCCCTTCAGTTCTGCTATGGAAGCCTGGAAAATGGTGTTGCAGGCATGGGGAGAGAAGAACTAAAAGGTTTGTCTGCTTAGAATATTGTTTCTAATCTAGGAGGTAGAAAAAAGTGTCATTTGAAAAGGCGTTGTGGAGAATGGACTCTGCCCTGCACAAGGCTCTTTGAATAGGAGCTGGAAATCCCAAAGCAGCTGTCTGAGAGCAGCTCCAGCTGCTGCTGCCATGCTAAACCAGCACAGGCAAGGAGTGAGGTAAAAAAGCATCTCACAGTACACTGTAATACATGCTGAGTTTCTCCAAGAGGTGTGAAATGCACGTTCCAAGTGCAGAAACCTGGCCTGAGCATCAGAACCATCCAAATCCACTTGAGATCAAGGTGGCTACATATAGAAGCACAAAATACGTTAGGGATGGAACCAAAATATGACCTGTAGGCAAACTCCTCGATGGGATACAACAGTAAAGCACTGCCCTTTCCCCATCTCATCCCGAAACACCTTGGTAGGTTGTTCTGCTCATCACCAGTTCTCAGGGGGCAAAAATAACCCAGCACAGCCCACCCTTCACCCCTCTTTTTCCTATTACCTAAAAATTCGGCAACCGTAGAGATGCTGAAGAGTAAATAACTCCAACTAGAGAGAACTGCTGGCATTCATTGATTCTTCTTTCAAGGAATAACACTGAGCCAGTAATTCAGATTTGTCAGAAAAATGTACACAGAGTTTCCATTTAGAAGGAAGCAATAAATATCTTGATTGATTGCAACCAAGCCTGGTTGACACTTGGCAGTACAGTGAATTATTCATTCCTGGAAAGTAAGATGCTAACTAGCTGATTTGGTGCTTAAGGCAGCAAAAGCATTTCCGTGCTCTCAGAAGAGCACTGGACATTTCACAAAGCAGATCTGTTGACTCCGCAGGTTAATGTTCCACATCTTGTGAAATCATGTTGTTTTGCACCCAAGACATGCCCCGAGGGGACACACAAGAAAAACTCCTGCTCCCAACACTGAGAAGCACCATCCCACCACTTCTGATCATACAAACATCACGTAAGAGACACACAGCAGATGCACCACACAAGCACTGCCCTCAATGCAACATCCTCCAGGCGCAGCTTGGGACATGGAACAAAAACTCTCTATGATCAGAGCTACCAATAAACTTTCTGACAAAAAAACTACAGAAAAAAGTGTTTGCAACGGGCCCAATTTTCCATCTAGAACAGCCGTACAAAGCCAAGTCAGATTCTACCGCTCTTCTTCCCGCTTCCTTCTCCCAGTTCAGAAAAAAACAATGCCTTGAAGAGATAATTGTGTGGATGCTGCGTGTCATTTTTTAAACTTATGTTATCAGCAAACAGTCAGGATGTTGGTGTACCTGTTAGAGTTATAGCACAAAAAAACTTCCCCGGTAATCTTCCCATTAGGGAAGAGTCAGTCAAGTGACAAAACAATGAATGAAGACGGGATTGCTTTAATCTCTGAAAAACAGAAACTTTTCCCTTAGAAGAGCAGTTGTTCAGAAGAACAATGAGAGCTGCCAGTGACAGCACCTTGAAAAGGGCTGAGCTTCATCTGGCATCTCTCCTCGTGACTGCTTGAGAACTGCACAGTCCCAATTCAGGGATGTCTTTCTCAAGGAGCTATAAAAGCTTTCACTTTCACAGGCCCACAGGTAAGAACGAAGTACTTAAAGCCACACTGACTGCTTTTCATTTGATGAAACGTTCAGCGCTCAACAATTTCAATTAGGATCTATTCATCTACTGCAGATATTCCTCATCAGAAGGAGGAACTGCTAGCCAAGGGAATAGCCTCCATCGCCGAGAGTACATTTGTCTAACATCACTAATGAGACTAAAGAAGTTCATACATCCCAAGGAGGCAATGACTGTCACTGACAGCAAGCACTATCAAGGATTATCAGCTGCCCTCCCACTCTCAAAGGCTTCTCCTGCTTATTGCACTAGTGAGCATAAACCCATAGATGAGACCAACGTGCAGCTAAGTGCCTTATTTTCTCATAGCACCGATGTCTATCAACCTCAAAAGATTGGGCTTTCTGAGCAGCACAATAAATTCTGTTGCAGCATATGGACAGCTGAGTTTAATCGCTGCGCACTTGCAATGCAACAGATTGTGCTTGCCCCTGCTGAGAAAAGGCTGTTGATTGGAAGCTCTTGCAGGGAAGGACCATTTCTTCCTTTGCACAACTCTCACGCAGAACAAGTGCCACCCAATTGCCAGCAATGCACACTGCTGCTCTCTCAGATCAGGTATTTCTTTCCATGCCGACTCCATAAGGGAAAAGCCTCCAACACTGCTGTACCGGAATAGAAACAACTGAAGGAGATCAGTAGATTGTATCAGCTCTAAAGGAATGATGGGTCAATAGTTACCTTGGAAAAACACCCCGAATAATGACTGTATCTATCCGTAGGAGATAGATGAGAAAGTTTCTTAAATACAGATACAATGTGTAAATAAAGGAATTAGGGCAGTGGTGGGAGGGGAGTGCTTAAAAGGCAGCCAAGTAGGAAGGCACATGAGCTCCTTTCTGCTGCCTCTCAGAGGCAGATAACGGGATAGAGGCATGGAAGCCTTCCTCAAGGCTTCAGGTCTCTGTACAGCAGCATTGCTCTTCAGAAAACACATGGTATTTGTGAGTAAACAACTACACACACACACACGGGCTCTGCAAACAGCTAATAAATACTGTTACTTTTACTGAATCATCAAAGTAGAGAAGTCACAAATCATTACAAGTCTTTGTTCAACATATTTATCTTGTAGCTGATGCGTATCAGTCATTTATATCCGGAATCATTTGTCATTAGTCCTGCATCAATACCCCTCAGAAATCCTACTCTAATCTAACATGGAGAATAAAAACAAAACAATGGTGATCAATGGAGTTGAATCCAGTTGGCGGCCAGCCACAAGCAGCATCCCAAGGGCTCAGTGCTGGGGCTGCTTCCGTTTAACATCTTCATTGATGATCTTGATGAAAGGATTGAGTGCACCCTCAGTAAGTTTGCAGGTGACACCAAGTTGAGGGAGTGTTGATCTGCCAGAGGGAAGAAGGGCACTACAGAGAGACCTGGATAGACTGGATCGATGGGCCAATGTGAACAGTATGAGTTTCATTTGGGCCAAGTGTCAGATCCTGCATTTTGGTCACAACAACCCCAGGCAACCCTACAGACTTGGGGAGGTGTGGCTGGAAAGCTGCCTGATGGAAAGGGACCTTGGTGTGCTGATGGACAGTCGGCTGAATATGAGCCAGCAGTGTGCCCAAGTGGCCAAGAGGGCCAATGGCATCCTGGCTTGTATCAGGAATGGTGTGGTGAGCAGGACTAAGGAAGTCATCCTGCCCCTGTACTCAGCATTGGTGAGGCCTCACCTCGAGTTCTGTGTCCAGTTTTGGGCACCTCAGTACAAAAAGGACATGGAGGTACTGGAGCAGGTCCAGAAAAGGGCAACAAGGCTTGTGAAGGGCTTGGAGAATCAACCCTATGAGGAGAGGCTAAGGAAGCTGGGGCTGTTTGGTCTGGGGAAAAGGAGGCTGAAGGGAGACCTTATTGCTCCCTTCCAGTACCTGAAAGGTGCTTACAGTGAGAGCGGGACAGGTCTCTTCTCACTGGTGACAGGACAAGGGGAAATAGCCTCAAGTTGCACCAAGGTAAGCTTAGGCTGGATGTTAGGAAACACTTCTGTACAGAAAGGGTAGTTAAACACTGGAATAAGCTCCCCAGGGAGGTGGTTGAGTCACCATCCCTGGATGTACTTAAAAACCGTTTGGATGTGAAGCACAAAGATGTAATTTAGCAGAGGGTTGTTAGGGTACTACGGTTAGGATGCAGTTGGACTTGATGATTTTTGAGGTCTTTTCCAACCTGAGTAATTCCATGATTCTATGACTCAAACCAGGAAAAGAAAAAAACAGCAGGAAGGCAGAATTGGGATTTATCACCTTGGCAGACACCTGCAAATCCCCCAGCACTCACAGCTCTCTTTGCAGTTGAGTATTAAGGACAGTCAGCCTGGCTACACAGGTGAGCACCTTCACCTGGCCTACCTTGACTTGATTTTTACCAGCTTCCTTTTAGAAAGAAATTTTAGAAATAAGATTCTTTTTGGTGCTCAGCTCCCTTGAACAAATACAGGAGGCACTGCTCCACATGGCACAAGGCAGCCTCAGAAAGCTTAATCCTTCCTCAGGAAATGCCATTTTAATGGAAATTGTTTCTTGGCTTTGCTCTTCCAGTTTCTTTGCTCAGGCTTGTTGAAGTGATTAGAGCAAAACCCAAAGCAAACCGCATCCCAAGGAAGTCCCGTGTGCCCGGCACGAGGCAACACACAGCCCGGCCCCACATCCCTCTGCCACAGAAGGCAAATACAGAATAAGATCTCTACAGAGCATGGAACAGGAGCTTTGTTAACAAAAGTGGATTGCAAAGATGAGACAGAGCAAGCTTACAAATAAGCAACCACCACCACCTGCTCCTCATTCCTCTGCCAGAACACACACACTTGAAATCAAACAGCTGAAAACAAGCAGAAGGTGCTGGATGTTGGGGCAGGACTCACCAGTTCCCAGCAGATCACATGCTGGTACCTTACTCCTTCTTCCTCACACTTTTCCCTATCATCTTTGTGTATATATCAGCAGCACAAGCACCCCTGACACTCAGGCAGCAGAAATTAATATGGGCAGCCTCTGCAGCTCCACTCCTGCTCCTTTCCCCAAACACAGACATCTTTCTTCTGCCCCAACTACGTGACCTCCAGTCTGCACACTGTGGGTCAAGCAGCCATTCTGCTGTGGCATCCTAAGCAGCCATGTTAACCACTTCCAGAACAGCAGAGGTAACCACGATCCCTGTGACAGTCTGTTACTTCTCTCCATCCTCAATAACTGCTGTAGTTCCCACCAGCACATCGGCTTTCAGATCCCTACTCACATGCCATGCCATGGATAATTATCCTGCTCTTTCTCCAACCCCTTCCCCACTCCATCAATACCACCACCTCCAACACCCAGATGAGCTGCTCTTTCCCCAGAGATCCTTCTCTACCATTTTCTTTTTCTTCCACATCTGATCTGCCACACACGTACTCATTGATATTCTTCCCTACGGCCCTCTTTTACTGCAGCATCTACAGAAAATTAGCAATGAAGCAGAGAGGAAGTTGGAGTTAAGATATATTGCAGACAAAAAGCTCTAATCACCCTAATCACACTGCTCTAACACCAGACCGCATCTTTTGTTACATCATGCAACATCTTGGGCACTGCCGCAACACGAGCAGTACAATAAATCATCTCACCCATGCTGCTAAAGCCTTTCAGGTACAGTTTTAAGAAAGGGATTTTTTTTTCTATACACGCTTCCAAATGCAATTCTCCCTGGAGGATGCAAGCCTATAATTTGCATTGAGTAAAGGCGTTCAGATGAGATCTGAGACACAAATAAATGCAATGGAAAGGTTAAGAGTTGGGACAGCAAGACAAGGAACGACACGGAGTTGGGATCACCAAGAAGAAATACATTCAAGCATTCCCTGTCCTTTCAATTCAGCATTGCAGCTCTTCCTTTTATTGAAATTGAAGAACATCGCAGTCTGCTGAAGGACGGCCTGTTACCACCCAGAGCTCCGAATTTCAGGATTTCTCCTTTTTCAAGTCAAAGATTTCTGTCTTTCCTGAGAACAAAGTTCAGAAGAAGTTGCTGTTAGTTACACTCTTGTAGCGTGCAGAGATCTGTAATGGTTCAAAACCTCTGATAAAGGCAAAGGAAAAAGAGGCAACATTGATTTAGAAAACAGCCCCAAAGAGATTATAGCTTCCATTTTTAAGTTTCCTTTTTCCAGAGATAAGAATTAACTTTACAGTGAGAAATGCTGGTTTTTACAGTGAGAAATGCTGGTTCTCATAGATCTAACTTCCAAAAAAAATCATTGGCAACTTCCTCATACAAATGAAGTCACCTCTGGTTAAGAACGCTGCTGAGAAATGCTAGACCAAAGCCCATTTCTCCAGAGAAGCATACAGCTTAAAAGAAGTCTACCACTTTGCTCTGTTTTCTTATTGTGCATGCAATGTGCACATACAGATACTGTACAAATAGACCAGGAAGATGGAAGATATTGGAACTGAGGGGTTTTTGTAGCATTGACTCCAATCCAGATATCCAACCAATCAAAGCTTTCCCTCCCAACAATGCATCATGGATCACACTTTAATGTCTCCGTTATTCTGTGTTTCTTTGTAAAGCTCTACGTCAGAATAAATGGAGATTGGTTTGCAAGGGGAGACTGCAGAGGAGAAAAGCATCACAAATCCCTGTGCTAGCCTGGGACCCTTGCTCCTCTAACAGGAGGGAAAGAGTCAACGTGTAGTAGCAGAGGCTCCTCTATAAAGACCTGAGGTCTTTGGAAAGGAAAAACATCCCTGCAAAATAATATTTCCTAGAGAATACACCTAATTATGAAAAAGCAAAACCTCTAAGAGTTAAGATGCTATCTTACATAAAGAGAAAAATGAAAAATAATAGCAACGTAAGAAGCAGTCATCTTCATGATCTGATGTGGGACACAAAGTTCAGCTAAGCATATAAAAGCCTAGGAAATAAGTGACAGGGAGAGCTGCCACTCACATTGCTTGTTTGTTCATCAGGCTGGCTGCTGAAGCGATAGCATTAACAGCAACACCACACAACTTCCCAAAGGCCTCAAGCACTGCAGCACCATTAGATCCTGTATATGCACTAAATTACAAGTACTACTGTATGTCCTTGCATGCATTCTCAGACCTGACAGGGTACGAGGCAGCTTCAGTGCCTTTTGGTGGAGGGCACAGGGCAGCTAGCGCTTTCATTAGCAGCTTCCCTGCCTCGAGCTGGGAGCTGCTCTGCTTCAAGAGTGAGCCAAGTTCCCTTTCACATCGTATAGCAGCTCTGACAGACGCGAGCGGGTTGGAGGATTCATTTTTGACAGCCTCTGAGCAGCCGGTCAGTGCCTGAGTGGGTTTTACAGCAAACGTGCTCCAGGTTAAACAAGCTCCACTGCAGCCTCTCACTGTGAGATGCTATTGCCTCCCAGCCTCCTTCTGCTTCAGCCAAGTAGAAGATAAAAATGAGGAAAACAAATAAAATGTGTCCCTGCAACACATCAAGGAGGAGAAAGGCTAGAGAAAAATTGGCATTTCTATTTCTTTTCTTCCTCCCCCCTTTATAGCCACAGTCTCTTCCATTCGTCTTTACACAGATTCTGCATGGGGAGAGCTGACCTTCCCCTGCACCAACATGACATCTGACCAGATACCATGAGAACATCCCTCCAGTAATAGAGAACTCTGTATAGGGAGAAGCAAGAGAGCAAGCAGGGAGCTTCCATCAGCTCAAAAAATAAAAATGTATATACATGCAAGTTCCCCCTTAATTATCCATGCCACTACCTACGTTACCTACCAGAAAGAGTCACTACAGTGGCAGTTAAATGTGTTGAATATGCAGAACCCTCATTTGCTTGCTTAGCTGTCTCTCAAGTCAGAGACCAGAGTTTCTAAAAAACCCAGATATCAGTTTAGAGGGTACATTCAATTCCAGCTCCTCAGGACAAGCGTTAGCTTTTCCTTCTCACCATCTGGTCAGGTTACCTTCTTTATTTAAGTATGCTGTAGGAACTTTTTTCCTCTTCTCCAGGAACACGGGACACATCCCCACCTCCTTCCTCCTAACCCCGTGGTGGCAACCGACTTGTGGTCCCTACCCAGTCCCAGGAGGATCTTGGTCCTCACGTGAAAGGGAATCACTTTGTGTCCTCCTGTTCCTTGAACATTAGAAGTTTCTACAGGATTAGGATTAACAAACATTAGAGAGGTCCTAGCCAGTGAGAACAGTGAGGTTGCAGAGCAGCTTGCTGTGCATACAAAGAAAGCCTCGACTGGAAGAGTCAGCAATGCAAGGAGAATTAAAAAGCACAGTTAAATAACCCTAAATCCTCATGCATATTTATAGACTATACCACATCAAAACTAAATCAATACTCCACACCAGTTACATATGGCCTGAGAAAGGAAGAGCTGGTAACTTGTTTTTGTTTTACCCGTTGTACTGATGAGGCCTGCAAAGTCCCCAAAGGTGAATAAATTCATGGACCTAGGAGGGGAATTTCAAACTAGGCTTCATTGCAGGAAGGAATTTCAATGCAGAGGGCAAGAAGGAACAGAAAGGAGAGGCGCAGACAGCACAAGGGACCCAGCTGAGCGCAATGCCTGAGAATGAAACCAGTTTGCAACCTTCTGATCCCATAACAGAGAGAACCTTTCCTGACACAAGGGGAGGTGTTTTGATTTATGCTGCACCTCTGCAAGTACTATTAGCTACATCCCCAGACATTACATCCCAAACATTGCATGTGCAGTGTGCAATTGTCCACATGGGGGACATACATCAGTACAACCATATGCTTCAATGCACTGCCTTGGCTTCCACTGGGGGAGAAGGATTTCCAGCTGCCAGCGAGGCTTCAACTGCTACTCACTCATTTCTTCTTAAATGCAGTTTGAACCAAAGATATGGGAAAAGGTTTAGGAATGTAACACTGGAATCAATGGTCCATTAGCAAAACGGCTATCAACTTGTTAAGCCTGACTTGCATCAATTCATCTCCAACACATCTTCCTTACCCAAACTCAGAGTTGAGCCAAAACAAAATTTCAGTCCATCTTGAAATAAAGTCGGTAAACACAAAACCACCCAGACACTGGTGCATGACTTCAGGGTCTGAAACACCTGTGCTGTCCCTCATTTGGTTTTATTACATCAGTTTTACTTCACCACGCTAATGGACTGACAAATAATAAGCACATTTTGCACTGAGACGTGGAGGGGCAATGATTTCAAGTTATACTGCCAAGTCCTCTCAGAGTTATGACTGCTAGGTCAACCTATAAACTGTTAAGACCCAACAAAAACCTCATTCAAAACACAGTACTTCCTGCCACACAGAATTCAGGCTTGGATTCTATCATCACTTTCCCCACCATCAATATGAATCATAACATTTTTATGAAAGAAAATTGTGACTTGAAGAAATTACAGCTTTCTGGTGCTTCCCACTGGGAAACCAGCTCTTCAGCCTTCGGCTAAGAAGTCACCAAGGCAGAGAGGGCAGCTGAGCCCCACACCACAGCCACCACAACATGCTGTGGCACAACTAGTTATTTCTACGCCATTAAGTTGCTTGTACCCCTGGATGGTCTTTGCTGTGCATGGGATTTATCAACAGAAACCGAAGAGCTCCTTCCTAAAGTAGATACTGAGCAGTGAATGAGCACCTCAATTTATCCACCCAAGCTATTCATAAGTCAAGAAAAGTCAAAGAACACAAATGGCATGAATTTATACATTTCTACCCTCCAGCAGGTCAACAGCCAACAACACAAAAAAGATCAAGAGATAAAGGAAAAGCGTTTTTGCTGTTGGTGATTTCTGAAGGAAAAAAGAAATATTGTCTTCTCCAATCGCTGTGAAAGGAGTACAAATCTCTGCCATCTCCTTGCTTAACAGAGCTCAAAAATGTTTACATTTCACTTGGGAGGAAATATCTGTTTCCATTATTTCACTCCACTCAAATCATTTCTTCACTACTTTGTTCTCCAACTCAGAACTTTGCATCAGATGAATTCACTTACTGATGTTTGCAAATTGCTAATCACCCATTGGCAGTATTGATCCACGCATTTCACACTTACTACAGTCAGAATGAGACGGCACTGGCTGATGTATAGAGTGTGAAAAATGAAAAATGCCATTAAATGGCTTCCCTCATAGAAATCAAGTTATCTGCTGCCTCGTTCACTTTTTGTGAAGCTTCCAGAATACAGCAAACTGAATCCCCTTAACTCCTAAGACAGGACTGATACGTAACTCCATTAAAAGATCAGAAAAAGCAGGTAACACAATTTCATGGAAAACAGGTCTTGTCAAATACACTTGAAGAGATTTCAAGTCTAAGTAATTAAGATAACTGTGTTGACATAACAGAATGGGAATTCTATAAAATATTCGCCTCAGTATCAAAATCACATTTTCTTTTAAAACGAGTACAAGGCAAAATACGACTACAGCGGTTTCCAAATGGACCGTGAGCTGATGAACTAACAGTGACATTTTCAAGTTATTTCCAATAAGAATTGCTTTTCACCAGCAGCATGCAGTGCACATCCTCTAGGATATATAAGAAAATAAATTCCTGGCAAAATAAGTAGATAACACAGAGGCAGAATCATAGGAAACAACAAAAGCACAAACATAACTTAGAAACCTGACTGTTCCCCAGCACAGCTTTCAATGCATCGTGAGACATCCCAAGGCACAGGGTACAGCCTCAGGTACACAACAGAGGGCACCTTCTGGAATGCAGTGCTGTGAGAAGGGCTCTTGGCCTTGCTCAATAACCAATGGCTACACTGAACTTAATGCCATGGGGTGAGCAAGAATCTTTAGGTAGCTATGTAGAAAACTGAGTAGGACCAGAGACACAACACTGCCTACAAATACAGCACTGAAGAGCCCACTAGAAAGATCGTGCATACAGGAGAGGTGTGCATGCATAGGTGAATGCATGCATTTTATTGAAAATTAAGGAAAAATGTCTTACCATGAGAAACGAATGGGAATCAAACTATTTACTTCGCAAAAGGCAGAAGCAATTTGACCAGGTCCCTGTTGGATTTGCCCATGTCTCTGTTGGATATCTAATGCTAGATGGTTCTTTAATTTAGCAAACAAAAGGCAAAGAAAGAACCCGACAGCTCATATTGAAATCAGCGAGGAGGAAATAATGAAAGAATTTTAAATAGAGGTGGCTAATCAGGTAAACCAATATGTTGTCTGTTGCTTAGTGTCTTTAAACCAATATTCAATACCTTATTGAAAACAGACTGTTGAACAACCACAAATTACTGGATAAATTTCTGCTAGTATTTTTTTGCATCATATAGCAAATCAGAATGAGTACTTTTTGGCCATAAACCTCTTAATTCAACCCATTCCACTTCCTCCAGTTAAAAAAAACAAAAAACACCCAACACCATCCATTGCTTTCATCCATTCTCTCATATTATTAATTCCCTCTCTTACTTTCTAAGCCTCCAGACAATTCTGTAACTTCAGCATTTATTCCTCTTAGACATAACAAGAACCTCGATGTTATCAGTGACAGTTTAATCTTTTTTCAAGGAGAGTTTTAATTTGTAGATAAATTATATTAGAATCAGTGTCTCTAAATACAAAAATACTTCCAAATCTATGTTCATTTTAATACTTCTGTCTAGCAGAACTGCTCAGGTTCTCGGGTGATGGAGAAGAAGAATGACACTTAAGATTCAGCCACTGCAATTGTGCTTCTTTCCCCTAAAGGAAACGTCATTATGACTGTGAAAAAGACAACTTGAACAGATGCAGGCTGATCCACAAAGGTGTAATCCAGCTTACTGAAACTGTACGGTTTCAGAAAAGGGTAACTTGGTCATTAGAATGCAAAACAATCTGGAAATGGAAACAGGTTTGTCACATGCCACCTTACTTAGCCTTAAATCAGCATGTCTATTTCTCCTTGACACGGCCTTCAATTGTCCCTTAGTTACAGGAAAGGCACACTTCTGCCCTCTCAATGGGCAGCTTCATGGTCTGTCTTGCTGTTCTTAGCAAAAAGGGGCTCAAGTTTTGCTACGACTGACTCCTACTTCTGCCTGACAGCTGTCTGCGACTTGGCCTGTCAAGGACTATCCATGTGTCCAAATTTACACAGGTACTGTTCTGCATGGTTCTGAAACCAGGAGTAAAGTTAATTTAAGCACTTTTACTTTCCTTGGAAGAAAGAGGAGAAACATAGATGGACTGAGATGTGAAAGCTCAAGAATTAAACACAAACATCTCCACATACAATTCTTAACCACATACACCCCTCTCAAGCATGTGCATATAAAGTTTATTTTACAAGGAATGCATACACACATTCCTCTTCTGCTGACAGAGCTTTAACATACTATTTCTCATGCTTCCATCTCACATCCTGCTGCCAGTCACCTATCTATCTTCCACAGCTGTTCTCTGAAGGTATCATCCATCACCTACTTTTGTTGCACTGTGCATCTTTGGAGACAGTGAGGCACCTGAAGGATTCCAGAGCAGGAGCAGAACTGGCAAGCAGACAGCTTGAACAAACTTAATTTACTCCTGTAGAATCAGATCGTTCCCGTTGCATGCACATGTCATGATAAACAATAAGACTATTGCGGTTCTTCATGTCCATCAAGCAGAGATTAAGTGGATAAATAATGTTTCTGCCCTCAAGAAGCACTCTGAACAGCACGAGCTGACACACTGAGAAAGTCAACTTTGGCAGCCAGCTACAAAGTGATCTTTTGCAATAGATAAACCCAGTCCACTAATCCCTACTCCTCCCCCAGCTGCTTCCTAACCAGTGCCAGTAATTCCAACTGACATTAGAAATAACTTACAGGAGACCATAACATGGTTGCCTCTCTATGTGGAAAAGAAAAAAAACAACGCACTTTGTGTATTACCACACAACATACCTGCTTACTCAGCACTGGTAACAAGCACGTCCACACTGAACTTCTGAACACTGATTTTTAAATCCACTGTTTGGAACGTTACTCCCTACAAACAAGATCTCAAATGCTGAGTCCCCAAACTCTTTGGGGGGGAAAAAAAGCCAACATGACCGTGGACCAGAGCTGCTGATTGTTGGTCTGGCTGCTGCAGGGGATCTGCAAAATACAGCCCAAGCAGATCTCTCCCACACATGCACAGTCCTTCAAGAGCTGTGACAGACACCCCAAGAACTGCAGCAGGAAGTGAGCAAGAGGGAGAGAAAGCAAGGGATGGAGGTCGTTTCAGTTCAAATCACGAGTGAAGAGAACTGAGAAAGCCTCTCCGTGGGACTGCTCTGCTGCAAGACATCAGCAGATCCCCTCCCAAGGTGAGCAAGAGAAACAGCATGAGGTAAAGGAAGATATTGCAGGCTCCATTTAAACAGCTCCATCCATTGCAGTCACATCTACCAAAACCACTTGAAACATCCATTTATCACCTCCCTACTTTAAAACGAATCAATACCACTGCAGGATGGCAACTCTCTGTGCAAGTGAAAAACAAGATGGCCTGGAGCCCTTGAAAATTCTCCCTGTTCCTTACCAGCTTGATACCAACTCCGCCACTGTCTGCATCACGCACAGCAGCGCTGTAGCACTGCCCTGAACAGTGCAGCAGCTCCTTTGCTTCCAGCAGTTCCACGAGCCTTGAGCTGTGAGTAGAGAAAGAGCCCCCTCTGCTTGCATCTCCACAGTCAGGAAAAGCACTTGTACAGAGCCTAAGTGCTTAATGAAAGGAAAGCACTCCTTTGCCAGAGGAGTATGTGAGGACCTGTTAGGAACACTGTAAACTCAGGAGTATGTCTGTTAAGAAAGTATTATTAAAGAGAAGGGTGCCTACTTGAAAAATAGAGGAAGGTACAGCCTCCAGATGCACACACAGAGCTCCAGCAGCAATCGGCATCGTGTAACACACAGTCATCGGGTGGCTAAAAGATAGAGCTGAAAGAGAGAGCCAGGCTCCAGGAGCACACGCTGCTATCCAACTCTCCAGACAGTTTCAGTGTTCGGCAAGGAAAGCCAGGAAGGAAGTTAACCCACCATGGAGAGTCACAGAGTGAGGGATGGAAGGCAGCTCAAGTCCAACCATGGAAAGGAAAGATGAGGAACAGCCCTGCACTCCCCCCACCCTTCAAGTTTGAGGACACAGAGGTTGAAGTGCCAAAGTCCATTTGAATTTTGTCACCGTAAGACCCCATACTGCTGCATCTTCTAGAGTAGATCCACCCATTGGGAACTGAGACTCCTGGCTCATAATGCTTATTAAATAATTCTGCCCTCTTCCTCATCCATAATCTTGCTATTAACATACATATTAAAGAAAAGCTGAGGAACCACAAACATTTTTAAAGACAAAGCACTCTGTATTAAGTTTTACCAACCTCACGTGTAAATCAGCATGTACAGACTGGTAGCCTACTATATATTATTCATTTATTACATCCATCCAGTGCTTTCTGCAGCAACATGCTATCTGTAACAGGTTCACAGACAGCTCCAAAAGACGACTGCTGTAGATTTCACTTAACTCCTTATCTATCTGCTTTAAATGGATTAAATGACTGTGTCATTAAAATGCTTGAAGTAACACTTTGATCATAAACTCCTCATCATTTTACAGTTATTGAATCTGATCCCTAATTAATGTTATTCTCCCATATTTTTGTCTTCTGTTACCAGCCCGGTTTCCCATCAATCCCAGCTCTTCGATCCCAACGCGGCTGCTCTGTATGCCAGACCACTGCATCCTAACAGCCCTCAGCTGAATCTGCTGATTGCCCAACCCAAAGAAGCAGATGAAGTGAAGGGATTTCATCTGAGGTGGGGTCAGAAGGAGAGAGAAAATAATCCACAAAATACAAACCATGCAAAACACTTCTTACTTATTCACTGTACAGCTGCACGACAGCAATTCTTTTCCAATGTCCCTTCCTTGCAGGGAAGAGAACACCCAGGGCAAAAGGGGGAATTGGCAGTGCATTCTCTCATTCTTTGAAGAAAAAAACTTTTGTTATTTACTCAGAAAAAGAGCGAGAGGGAAAGAAAGCACTGCTGAGGTCAGGGAGGTTTCAGCCACAGAGCACCGCCAGGTTCCACTGGCCTAAGGAAGGACGTGCCAAGCAAAGGATGCCCCAGCACAGCCAGCAGACAAGAGCCACTAAGCACAGTGAGCAGAAAGCTACTGATGACCCTGGAAAAATACGTAGGTCAAGTGAGGAGCAGTCAGTGAAAATGAAGGCAATGTCAAAATGACCCAGTCCGTGAGAAAATGGGGCTGCTAGTAGTCAAGAACAAATGTACAGCAGTCTGCAACAGCTGGCAGACCACAGAGTTCCACTGAAATAATCCCTCCACATTTCAAGTTCCCCTCTAAAGTCAAACTACAATAACAGTGACAGAACATGGTCCTAAATCCAGCTCCTTGCATCTGTTTAGTCCAGACAGACCACAGGAACTTCCTAAAGGTCCACACAGGAGGGCTGCCTGGGGAACTCTCCAAGCATTAAAGTTGGCACTCAACTGGGGCCATGTTCTGCTTTAGATGTTCAGAGCAGTCCTTTTTAAAAGAGAGCATCAGTACCAGGTCTTCACACACATTTTCTCTTTGAGAAGATAAATTTTCTGAAAGACAGCGGACTTATCCAGTCCTATTTGTTTAGGGAAACATATTTTCATCAGGCACAACAGAAAGACAACATCTTAACAGTTCACATCTGGAAGGACTCCATAGTGAAAGTGGCTTTTGTCCTTCAGTAATCAGCATGAGGAAACGAGACGCTCCTTCAAATGCCCAGTCACAGGAGAGCAGAAGTACCAACCAACCAACCAGCAGCACCAGGGAACAGCGTGTCTGTGTCAGCTGTGAACTCCACTGAAGTCACACGAAAGTGTTAAACTGAATGCTGAAAAGACACACATTTGATACGGAATAGGCCTATTATGTCTACTTGCATAGTCCTTGCCAATGCAGAACACTGATGTTAATCATTCTGCGTCCTAATTATCTTACCATTATAGCAATTTCCCTGATGATCATCATTTTTCCCCCCCTTCTGCTGTTGTTCAGTGTTTTTCAGTGATGCAGGCTGCATGGCTTGGACCACCTCTTCACCATCTGAACGCTTCCAAAGAATATACCACAGGCTGGGTTATTATCTCTCTCCATCATTCCCTTGGCTTACCAAGATGTTCTTAGTACTTCTAAACAAAAGGATGCAAAGAGGAGGACACTGCTCTGCTTCTGTCAACTCCTGTGGCTGTGTACTGAAACTGAGAGGATGTGGAACCCTCCCAGATGTCAGTGCTCACCCCTCCTACACTCATCAGGCAAAACAGAGCAGAGCAGCACTGCCCATGGTGCGACAGCAGGGAACAGCATCCTCACCACAGCCCAGCTGGAGCAACACTGCCCTAGTAATTGCAGTAGAGCAAGAATGTATTTATTTTCTTCTTCACACCAGAGAGAAACAGAGGCAAGATTTACCCAGTAGCTTCATCCCTACCCAAAAAGTGATGTACTTTGCAGCACATTTCACAGTGATGAGAGAGAAAGCACAGACAAGCTCCTCGAACCAAGGAAGCAATCAGTTCTTTCTGCCTCATCGACACCATGTACATACAACAACATTTTAATTAACTTCCCCTATCTCTGACAGGCATCCTGGGTCACACACAGAAACCGTCGTTTACTTCCTACCATCACAAAACTTGGGAAACAAAGAAAAGGGAAGAAAAAAAAGAAAAGAGTAGGAATCCAGTCCTCTCTTCTTCCTTTTTATCCATGCAATTCAATTACTTGCCAGACAGCGCTAAAAATTCACTCGAGTAGAATATATTCTGCATTTGCTGTGGAAATCTTCTGGTGATCTTATCTGTTATCAGTTCAAGCTCAAAGCTCAATTGTTGTGGGTTTTTTTCCTGCTGGCACAAGGAGATTTCATGCAGCACCAAAATCCTTTCAGATGGGGAGAATCATGTCCTTACGTGGAATTTACACGAGCAAGAGAGGTTCGTGGATAAACTGAAGCAATATGAAGAAAGGCCATGGGTCAAGCTACTGGATTCTGAGGGCTTTGAGTTAACTGCTCCAAGCAGCAAATTCAACGTTATCTTCATCTGACTGCATCAAGAAATAAATACTTCAGAAGCTGCCTTGCCCAGTAACTAGTTTTCAAGCTATCAGTGCATAAATCGGTAGAAGAGCATCACCTTCAACATTCACACACATCTAAAGGGCTCAGACTCTTTCTGATCCCCTGGAAGCGTGCAAGGAGCATTAAGATGAACAGAATGGCCAAGGAGCTGAGGGAGCAGGGGACAAAAGGGGAGGCTCACGAGGAAGGCATTGGTGAATTGGCCAACAGCTCTGTTTGGGTGGACCTTCAGCATGTTTTCCCTGAGGTGCTCGAGAGAACAGTCCATGCAAAATCCCAAGGTGCACACACGGGCTGCTTTCTGGGTACCAACAGGAGCATCATACTCAGAAGATACCAGAGATTGAGAAAGCAGACAAACCAGAAGACAGTGCACCTTCAATCCTCAAATTACTTGATCCTCAAGATCAGTCTCCACATGCTACCTCAACATGGCCACTACCCAGCAATGAAACCATTCTGCATGTTATACAACCCCTGATCCTTCCTACCACCCAGCTCAAAAGGACCATAATGACAGGGATTTTGTCATCCATCCTCCCTCCCTCCCCATCTAAACTTCTGTGAGCCTTATGAGAAGAGTCTGACAACTGCTATGGCTGCAGGGAACCACCCCAGCCTACACCCCACATCTCTTCCCATCCTGAGCAATCCCTTCCCTATCTGTTTAACCACCTTTATCCTCTGACTGCATTCTAATACTTGTATATAACATATACATCTACATAAAATTAAATCTACTGATGCTGCAATTAAACTTTCATGCTGCCTCACCATAGTTCTATTAATCATAACTGACAGATGTCTAATCATACTTTACCTTGCACACTGATCATACCAGCCTATAAGTGATCCCTGGATCCTAAGGAAATCACCATGAGGCCAGAAACTCTAGCTGTGATGGATCCAGAGGGAAAGCAGATCCACAGCAAGCTTCCCTCACTGAGACCACTCTGCCAAAACTCTTTGCATCCCCTTCCTCATAAAAATGAGAAAATGTCTGTAATTACTATGATTGCAAAGCCTGGTGCATCACACAGAAAGGAAGAGTACATCCACTGGAAAAAGACCAAAAATACATGAGAGGATCTCTGTGGAACCTACCCTTGCTGAGCAGCTTTCATGTTGCTGATTTTTCAAGTTTTTCATCTTACCGGAGCCAGAATCACAATGAAATCCTTTCTCAAAAGCGGTGCCTTTTATTCCAAAAGGTCACAATCTCGACCAAACATCTTCTGTTGTGTTTGACATGCACACTACATTTCGGGGAATTTTTTATTTCATTTTGAATGCCCTGCCAAAAACGCAACGAACAGGCACAGCTTCTGTATTAGTTAAAGTATCTGAGGCTTAAACATTGATCAGGGGAAGCGGCAGCCTTCCTGATGCGCCAACCTCCATGCTTGAGTAGACAGAGAAATGTGACAGATCACCTGGGAATCCTCCCATTGGTATCTAACACAACAGGGCTTTATGGACAGCACCGCTCCTTTGCGGACTGTTGTCAAGTTTCCCTTCTACTATCTGATATAATTCTTCAGGGAAAACTCCTTTTCTTCATGCAATTCTGTTTCCAGGCTCCAGACAGGCAGTAGGTCAGCCTGCTCAAAGGAAAGGGTTGTGGGATATCTGAGATACCAACATCTCACATCCCTGAATCCCCCTTAGCAGAGACCACATTAGGAGAACACGTCTTTCCAAATCACACTGCTCTTTCCATCACAAAGCATCTCCCCATTTTCTCTTGTTTATCTTAACATCATTACTATTGCTTCCCACTCTTCGCCATGGCAGGAAACAGGCGGATTTTTCTTCTCCCCACTGCGATAAATAAATAAATAATTGGCTGAACTCTGACTTCATTTCTTCCCCATAATCTAGGTAAGGCATCCTGGCCTTCTGTCTCTTGGAGACAGCGCAGAGTTTTCTGCATACCAAGTAGCAGAGGAAAAATCCCATGCTGTAACCAGGGTCTTCTTATCAGATGAAGGGAACTGTTGAACAATATCATTGAAAACTTGGACTTTGCACAGACCAGTGGCAAAACGCCAGACTATAACCAAAGTGGCAAAAGCAAGGACAGCACGAAACTGTAACCTACTGTTTTGTTTTCATCACAAATTCAGAAGTAATTGGGTCATCAAACAAAGGCTGAAATGATAAGTAATGAAAAGCTAAAAGCCAAATACGGAGAGAGCTTTAACTGAAGAATATGATGTTTAGTCATAGAAATCCAAGGACACGCACAAAGCTTCAGTAAACAAAACCTTCCCATGCATTATTTTCCCTATCTGGTTCAAAACGACATTGTTTTGTTTCTGTGACATCGCACCAGAATTCAAAGCAGCAGAAGAGCTATAGGAAATGAAGAAAGAACAACTGAAATCTAGATTGTGCCATCAAATGTCTACACAGTGAAAGCAGAAACTTATAAAGGGACAATCACTCTTATTTCCAGAACCTTTACTTTTCCTACGCCGTGTGATAAGTAAGATTGGAGGAGCTAAGAATGCGAAGTCTCCGTTTAAAACAGCCATGCCTGTCTATCCAAGCTGGGTTTTCCCTCACATCCTGATTCTGGGGAACCAGTGTGATGCTGTTCTTGCTGAAGAGTCATCTGTGCTTGGGCTTACTAACATCTTATCTTCTATCATTGGGTGTTCTTGCGGGAGCATTTTATAAATAAAAATACACCTGCACATTTATTTGTAGCTGAAATCACACCTACTATACTACATTAACAGAACAGGGTCTCTGTCATCACGCTTTCTGTCCATGACAGCCATACACAGACAGATCAACCCTGGAATTACTGCTTTGCTGACCCCCTACCACAAAACCAACCCTTGCATAAGTCTGAAAGCCTCAGTTTGTCCTGCAGTAACCGCTCAGACAACAAGGCTCATTTCAAACCAGCTTTCTCCTCCCGCAGCAAGACACAGCTCCCCAGCATTTGCCTCCTGCCACAACCCACACAATCCAACAGCAACTTCCTCCTTGGTCTGGTAGCATCCTCACCTGCATTTGTACTCATCTCCAGTTATTCCAGTCTGGCACAGATGCCCCCTTGCAGAGCTTATGCTGCACATACACTGGAGCAGCAGACTTTTCCAGAAGGCCATTTCCCCTTCCCCAGCTCTCTCCCTGTGCTGCTGCTCAGGTAGCAATGCTCAGTGCAGGGACCTTTTCCCATTTCAGAGCTATTCAAGAAGTCTGGTGTTTGCTCTTCCTCCCCTCTGCTCACCTAATGAGCCGTGCAATGCCACACAACTGCTGATATTTTCAGGGACAGTGTAGAAGAAGTACATTAATGAATTTATTATGGATTTTTTGTGTTAAACGTATTATGCAAATGTTAATCAGTTTCTGCAGAACTTCAAGAAACGTGCTGCATGAAATAAACAATATGGTGTTAGCTCTGACAGTACGATTTAGAATTCCAGTTGTTTAATATTCAATGTGAGAATCACTGAAAATCATTTTAAAGGGTACGTTGGTAAAAGTTCCCTGCACAACTGTGAACCTGTGTGCTCCTGGTCCCCAGTGCTAACAGACATCAGCAAGCCTGTACAGTGCACGACCTTGTTTGACAAGACACCCACTTTGCACATCATATTTATCAGGGCCATTAAGGCCAACAGACAGCTTCTCCTTGAACTACTACAACTTGCTGACATGCTTATGCTTCTCTGATCCCAAGGAACACTTCTAATTCCTATTAATTCTAATAACTACAATGAATTCAGAATTAGCACTCACAAATATTTGCATAGCCTCAGCTAATCCAGTGCCATGTAGTCCTCAAGCCTTGGAGCATAAGTGGCATTGCACTCCTACTGCTTCGTACTGCTTCTACGATGACCTCCCATAGCCCATCCACATGCACAAGATCCAGCATGTGTTCTCCTGCAGCACAAACTGCAGGCACACTGTAGGGGTTGTTCTCTTCCTAGGATTCATTGAGGCAGCACTTTAGCACAGACCCCTAACAGTTCACACAGTAAAGCAGATCAACCATAGCTTAGCCTAACAAGCTCAAGAAACAAAGTGATGGGACAGCAAAAAGAGTTGTGCACCTACTAACCAGCAGAGTACATGCTCAGTGTACATCACTGCCTCACCATGCTGTTTCTCTTGCTACCCATGGTGCCAGACGCACTCAGTCCTGCATTCAGCCACCTGGCTCTGTGCATATTCTCAAGTGCTCCAAGTGTTCCATGCAGGCATCCCAGACCTCTAATTTGTCACAGATGGATGCTCGTGATGTCTAAGCTGTAAGCATGCAATGGGGCATTTAAGTCACAAGGAGACTCCTGAAAGCGTGAAGGCAACAAATAGATTCTCAGCTATTTGCAGCTATGAGACTAAAAATGCTGTTGGGTCAAAAACTAGCACCAACCAAGGCAACAAATGTTCACTACAAGTGTTTTTTTCCTGCTGGTGCTTTGAGCACAACTGCACTGACCCCAGAGTAGCCTGTCAATGCACTCCAGGCAGATACACGCCTTCTTACATCAGTGAAGCTTTGCTGCAGTCTGTCAAGTTCAGAAGATAAAGTGTAAAGGATGAGGCTAGTGCTGATAAAAATCCAGCAGGAATTTGTGGATAAGATCACAGCCTGCTCAGCACCCCCAGCCACTTTCATGCAGTCCCATGAAACTCAATGTTCTGGCTGAATAGGACAAAGTCAGTACACTTACACCACGATGGAACGCAGACCTGAACTTGCACCTCCTGCTTAGCTGGCCTTCCTTCCACTGTGGTTCCTGCTGTACGTTCTTATGTATTCTACCATTAAATCCTGCTGAAGTGCACACAGATCTATCCTATGCCTTGCCAAAAGCAACATCTGACTGAAGAGCTGCAGCAGTGGTGCTGAGCTTGACCATCTGAGGTTTTCAAAGTGGACAAGCTGTGCCTCAGAGGCTAATACAGAAAGCACCAAGATAACCCAAAAGTTCCACAAGCATTTGAGAGGTCAATTAGGAAACCTTGAGAGACTGTGTGCCTTGAAGTTTTATAACAGTGTAAATGATTCATTCATCATTCTTCACTGGTCACATAATGAACAGTTAGATTGCTAAATGACCTCAACTTTGCCTTGGGCTCTTAACTCCAAGCTAGTTACTGCCAGACCGCCAAATTCCTAACTATTAAATTAGCCATTAATGCTTAAAGAGGAGAAATGCTCTCTGTTCACAGGAGATCACCCTGAGGAACCTGCTCTGAGCTCAGCTCCCAGCACTGTTTTGCCATTCCCTCAAAACAGGACCATGAGCTCACTCTGGATTCCCCAGCACCTTCATTATCCACAGACATTTGACCCCTGGAGGATAGTTTAATACAGCAGAGAGCAGCCACTTGCTCTGCCTGCAGAGCCTCCCCTGCTCACAGCCACTGGCTTAAGGGAACCAACATCATGGGTCCACACTGGCTTAGGCAAGCCCATCTAAACAGCCTTAAGCAGACCAATAGAACTGATTCTGCAGACACTCACCTCTGTTTCCTTCAAACAATTTTAACTTGCTCTCTGTAATTCTAACAACTATATCAGATACTCTTCCTAAAAAAAAGAGTCTGCCTGCAAAACTTGCTCATTTCTTATCTCTATGCCATTACAGCTACAACACAAATAGCACTGAAGCAGACAAGTGGTTTATTCTTGAATTTGTGCAAAAATAATCAATTTAAAGCCTGGAAGAAACTAAGATTTAATTTAACCGGATTAAGATCTTAAATTGTAAAATGGTCAATAACAATAGCAAAGGAATAAATAAAGTCAAATTAGCATGAAAAAAAAATACCCCCAAAGTACCTCTTGTGAAATATGTTTTTCTTGGCAACTCCTTTGTGGACACTGTAATGGACAATTTAGTCTCTTCTATTCCAGCAGCAAGATTTAGACTAAATAGCAGCTTCTGACGAGGAAAATTTCTGATGTGTGTTCCCATACAATATAGACCTAAGTAGGCCCAGCCCTAGAGCCCTTCATTACCAAAAGCAGCTTTAGCTGAGGCCGTCTGTAGAGAGCTTTAGGTCACAGAGCAGACCACCTCAGAGCATCCTGATGCTGCACCCAAAGCTGCCCTGTGTGCCAAACCCCCAGCACACAGAGGTTGAGGTGAGCCCAGCTAAAAGAGCTGGCACAGCGGTCTGGCTAGCTTACAGTGCTCAAGGTAAATAAAGCAGCCTAAAAGTACGCTGCTGTGTCTCATACAAAAACATTTCTCTTTTGTTCTTCTTCTATATTAAAAAAAACACTGTATAAAAAAACAGTTCCCCTCCTGCTGTGTAGGGTGGTTTTCAGACAGAAACTCGTAAATAGCTAGTCACTTCTTTCCAAAGCACTTTGAGATAATGGGCAAAATAAGCTATTTCAATATGTACTAAATACATTACTGACTAGCAGATAGGCTAAATACACCAACGACCATGACTACAGGCACTGCTTTCAAAGTTAATCAGTTCCAAGCCCATGACAAACTGTGAGCCTTTCACACAACCAGAAGACCCTCAAGGAATCTCATGAAGTCTCCAGCATCCTCTTACAGTGACTATTTATATTTCCTTCACTTGCATCATCCACAGGTGATGCCTTTTACTCAGAAATCAGCAAAACAAGGAAGACTCCATACACAAAAAGGGAGGAGGCTGCTACCTTGGTTGTCAGACTAAAGAAAATTTTCAGGTCCGAATACATCCCAGTGTAAAAAACTCCTTGTTTTTGTTTTAATCTATACAGATCCACTTATCAGAATCTAACTAGAGCCTCATTTTTCCACCAACCAGCTGTGAACTAATTACAAGGACTTCTAACTAGTCCTGCTCCTGTACCAAGCATATGGTTCCAATTAAGTCAAACTGCAGCTGATTTTAATCAATCTCCCTTAAAGCAGTCAAAGTTGAAGAATCTCTTCTCCTTCAGCTCTAAGAGTAGAGGAGAGCAGGAAAAGCAGGAGAGTAGTATTTGCATAAGGAACACTTCACATCCGCTGGGTTGCCTGTAAACACAAGGCTCTGAGCAGTCAGAAATGCTAATTGTACGCTCTTCACAAGTCTTTCCTCCCACTTCATCCAAAAAGCACTGATTTGATCGGTCCCTTTTGTTCCTGGCCAAGTTGCACGTTACCACCAGCAACTTGGGAAGACCATCCAGATCGTTTCCTACAACTAACAAACCAAACCTCTCACTTGAGATCTCAACAAATCCGCCCACCACAGGCCAAGCAGTTAAAGCAGGTTTTGTTTTCCCAGATTAACGACTCAGCCTATTTTGCTTCATTCAAAAGCAAGACAGTGGGGAAGAGGAGATAAAATTGTTGAGTTAAACCTGCTCTTTTCATGCGCTGTTTGAATCCTTCTGCTGAGCAACCGTTTGGATCTTTGTGCTCAGATAACATCCTGGGTGACAGGGGAGGCACCTCGGCAGGGTGTCATTTCCCTACAGCCCCAGCCTTCCTTGTGCTTCTGTAATCTGAGGTTTTTATTAGCAGTAAAGACCTGAGCAGTGAGTAATATCCATGCTAAAGTCTTTATACCAGTGAAGGAAAATCAATGCAGCCCACGGCTCGGTGTCAGGAGCCAAGGGGTTTTGGAAGAGGGGGTGTGTGGAAGTAGAGAGCACCTTCAGCTGTAATTCATGTTGTCCCCACACAAGCAAAGAATACAAAGAGATGTCAGATGTTATATACACAGCTGCAGACAGCTATCGGTAGCTTTGTTTCTTTATTTGCTAATACTGAGCTCCAGAAGTGTGAATCATACACCTATCTAATGCAGAACTGCCTTTCCACGTGCCCTCTGGGTGCTGTGCCCAGCCCCGCAGGTCACAGAACAGCCCACAGCTACCCAGCAACTATAGTGGAGATGAGCAAAAGCCATGTGCTTTTGTCCTGAGACACAGCAGGATGTAACGAGGCAGCAAATATCTCTGAAACCATCTTTCATCCCCACACATCAATACAGTCAAGCCCTGATGTTTCTGTCCAGAAGAACATTAGGTGTATCCCTCAGATCTCATTGATCACACGTGGCTTTCTGAGCTCAGACAGACTTCAGTCCAGTGTCAAGCAGTCAAAGCCCTGGTTCTAAATCCCGTCTCTTCTAAATTCACAACCTCAATACATCCCTCTCATGCATCTTTCATTCAGTACATACAGTTCCAGAAAGTTGAAGTTTTCTACTACAGAAAGATTTGTTCGGAATCATCTTCCTTCTACTTTGCTTAATGTCACCCCCAACACTCACACCTTTATTTAGTTTGGTAGCATAATGCAATGGAAAGCAGAGCACAAGGTCCCACGCTGCAGCAAGTGAGGGTTTGCTCAAGCACAACAGCCATGTGCATAGAAATAAAGGGAAGAAGCTGCTTACTTTCACATAGTGATGTCCATAGAGATGCCTTCACCTCCACTGCCAGCCCTTACATGAGGTCTGGGAGGGGGCACATCCTGGTTCCACCCTTCTGTCACTCAGCAGCATTACTTACACCTGAGCCCCCCTGGGCCAGCCCTGCCTTCCCACCAGGTGCTCAATCAGTGCTTCAGGCCAGGACTCGGCGTTCCCACTACAAGTCCCTTGCTTTTCACATGTTCATAATTACAGCCATTTTTCTCTTTCAGAACAGTTTCCTTATGACCTCTGCATCTGAAGTTTGTCTCTTTCTTTTTTCCCCCTCCCTTTGTGATAAAGGGAAGTTATCTTAACCCCATCATTTCCCAGCGATTTCTTACAGAGATGGGAATAGATATCAAACTTAGAAAAATCTCAGTGACCTTCTGAGCGTGCGATAACATTTCCAGCATATTTCTCCCAGCGCTGATAGAAGAAAGGAACAAGCACAGCCTCCCAAAAAAGACCTGGGGTTCACTCTCAGCTTGGCCTACCGAGATATTTTATACTCCAAGTAAATGACAACAAAATGGGAATGCTGATGCTTTCTCCCCTGAGTAGTTCTGAGATCTTCACCATTCAGGTGGGCACAAACTGATCAACGCTGACACTTGAGCATTTGGTTTATATATTCCTGATCTCTTCTCTGCTCCTCTGAAGCTGCTGCTTTTGGCAACCACCTCTCAGATACAAGTGGGAAGCCAAGGAAGAGCATCTTGTTCTCAGTCTATAACCACAACCACTTCATTTTTATACCATAGAAGCTCAACTATTGAAACAGTAGCTGATGCTGATCTCTACTAATGATCAGAAAGCAGACAATTAGCAAAACCACACTGAAGGCTTCAGATTTCCCACTTTGAAAGTAAGCCTTAAAAACTTGATGTTCTAGCATCCACTCTGCTCACAAAGAAGCGAAGTGCTTCTACCAGGATCTCAGTGACACCAAACAAAGCATCAGTGGAAAGATTAAAAGCCGTATGCAGAAAGAAGCAGCAAACTCACCCAACTGGGGAATGGGCTCTCCAGCTACACAGCATTCCTTCCCAAGAGGCAGCCCAGGTCCAAAAGGTGCTCCCCCTTAGTAGCTGGCCCATATATGAGCCCGGTGGAGGGTCTATACTCTGGGCTCCACCCCTTCTGACCACCTGGAGAGCACAGCTGCAAACTGACCCAGGATCTCTTGGCCAGCAACACCCCTTCACCAGGTGCTCAATCACTAGTTCAAGCTGTCCCTTAACAGTTAACCTACAAAATCTTAAAAACAGCTTCAGCAAATAAAGCAGAATGTCTCTTGACATCAAGAAAAGGAGGAATTTCTCCGGTCAGGCCTTCCTGGCAAGCCAACAGCCATTGTAAGACAACAATGGTAGATTAAATGTGACTTGAGTGCGTTGTAACCCACACCGAAACCAAAGCTGCTGCTATGTATTTTGGAGACCTGAGCATCCAAACACCAGCCCCAAGCTTTCATCTCCTGATGACTGAAACCCAATTAAAGGAGAACCAAGTGACAGGTTTCACACTAAACATGGCTCAGCAGAGATGCTCAGCAGCTCTTAGCTCCCTGTTTTATCAAAGCTGTCACTTCCCCTGTCTCTAAGAATTGGTAATAAAAAAAAATGTGATTCGCCTCTAATGGGTGTCAGGATCAAATCAATGATCTGTCTGAAATGGGAGTAATTTCAAAACTACAAGTTCTTGTTTTTTTTTTCTTTTTACCACAAACCAATTTACACAAAAATAGGGGCAAAAAGAGAGAAAAGAAAGAAAAATTAAGAGAATGAAATGCTACAATGCTGAGTTGTTCAGCATATCAGAGAGAACAGCGGGGAGAGATAACACTGTTTATAGCAGGATGGGCTTTGATTAAACTAACATGTTCAGGTTCTTGTTCTTTCCAGCACCTTTTGACAGAAAATGCCATAAAAGCTGGAAGCAACTCTCATGGCCCTTTCCTCACACAGGAAAGCTGTTACCAGAATGGGAGCAGCCTGGACAGACAGTCACACAGTTGCTGCAGGCTCCCTTGCCTTCCCTTTCAGGAAGGTAAGACTTCACTGACCCAGCCAGAATGAAAAACTGAACACCTGCCATACAGAACAGCTCCTACCGCATCAAAAGGTAAAACGTCCGCAGCAGCACAGCAAAACAAACACATCTTTTCATCCTTCAGACTCCATAACCCCTCTCTGTTCTCTGGTAATATTGCTGTCTTTTCAACAGCACTGATGCTTATGGGTTTGAAAAACTGATATCTAATGAGGCCACAAACTGGTGGTCTCCATCTCCATCCCTGGGAACAGCAGTGGAGTCTCCAGTACAGATGGATCTCCAATTTGCACAACTCCCTGCTGTTCAGCCCTGTGTATAAGCTGCTGCTTGGCACCAAATGAAGTTGTGAACTGATGACTTAAGGTAACGGTGGTACTTAACATAGAGCAGCTTTTAAGGCTTTCTTGAAGAAAAAGAAGAGGTTCTAGACAAACATATTGAAAAAGACAACTGCACTTGTGTGACTGGATCCAACACCAACAGGATTCCAGGACACTCAGATAAAGGTACATTGGTGCAGTTTGCAGAGTCCTCCTATAAACACATTGCACAAGCTGAGGGAAATCAACTTGCATGCTGTACAGCTCAATCTGGCACAGTTGTTAGAACAGCAATGGATGGTACCACACTCTCCAGCCACACCGAACTTCCCATTTTCCTACCTGCATAGTTAGCTTCTCCAGTTTCATTTCCAGAGATCTGTTCTGCTCTTCCAGCTTGCCGCGTTCAGCTTCCAGCTCCTCAATCTTCAGCCTGGAGGGGAAAGGAAAGACAGTAAACACTGTGTCCTTGCCCAGTCCCTCCACAAATAGGCAAGTTAAAAGATGAAATCACACACAGTGGCAGATGATTCCTGTGTTCAGCATCACAGAGCTGCACTGCTGACACAGTTCAAACTTACCACTAAAAGATCCAAGTTCGCATGATTAAAATAAAATCCCAGAAGTGTTTTTGTCAAAATACCCAACTTGAACATAAAGCAAATTCAACCCAGCTACGTCCTGACCCACAGAACGAGTCAAGATGATCATGTTCAATAACCACCAACAGCTGAAATCTCCATGCATGTGTCAGATCTCTTTTTGATCTGATTTATACTTTTGGCCTTTGCAGCGCTCCTTGGCAGTAAGTTCCAAAATTTAATTATGTGCTGTATGAAAAATTAGTTCATTTTGTTTTATACTTCACATGTGATTATTTCACTGAACGCCTGTTACTTCTGCTGTGAGAAGCTGTGAATAATTGTCCCATCCTCCCCACTCTGAACTACTTTACAGATCTCCCCTTTCGCTTCCTGAGGAATCTCACTTCACTCTTTCCCCACATTAAAGGCTTTCCATATTTCTGCCCATCCTTGCTGCTCCTCGGTTTTATACAGACTTCTTGCTATGAGAAGAGCTAGATCTACAAACAGCACTCAGATGTATTCAGTAGTGTGAGGCTGTTTTCTTCCCAACTCATAACCCGATTCTATCTGTATTCTTAACTTTATATTTTCAGAAAACTGCTCACAATAATGTAGGGCCCCTTTCTTGAGCAATAACAGCTCATTGAGGGCCCTCTGTTGAACAAGTCAAAGTAAAGGTGGTTTTTCTGATGCGGATGGTTTTTACATTTATTAACATTCAACTTTACATCCCATTTTATCAAATACTATAAGATCCTTCTGAACTACCAGCAGCCTGATGATAAGCAGCATCATTTCATATTACGTCAAACTGTCTCCTCGCTACTCACAAATCTCTTCTTTGTGCTGGAAAATTCTCAACACAAAGCATTCCAGGATCTCATGGAAAACCCTCCAAACTGTGAAAAATGAACATTTATTCTTTGCTTTTCTATCTTATATAACTTTGCATGACATAAATTGATGGAAGAAAAGCATATCAAGCTTTCCAAACCATAAAGATATTATCGCTGACTCAGGAAATCCTAAAGACATTACACTATGGGTTAGGAGAGCCTTGTGGCAAAGTACCCAAGTAGTTCTGCCATACATGCCGGGGCATCCAGAAATGGCCACCAGCGCAGGCAGTACAGTGGGGCAGCCAGCCCTCTGCGGGGTTAATTCTTATTAATCCAACAAAAAACCTTCTTTCTTATTTCATTTGAGTTTCTTTGAGACCTTTGGCTCAAAGCTTTTTGAAAGGTCAAATATGTTGTATCAACAATATCAGCTTTAGCCAAACGGTGGTTCAGCTCTCCAGAAAACTCTATTAAACTTGTTACGCAGGAGAAACTATTACAAAATGTTCAATATAACACTTCTGTTTGCATTTCAGAGTACATGAAATTCAACACTCTGAGAATCCAGCTTCCTCATTTCAACCTCTTGCGATTAAACGTGCATTTAATACCTATTAACATTGATCCCTGCATCCAATTTTCATGTGATGCTTTTCCAGTATATATATATTTTTTACCCTGTCTTTCTTGATAATGTGCACTTTTAAGTTATCTAAATTAAGCTGAAAACCTTTGCACCGTGACAATAAACAATATGTCCATCTGCCATCATCCACAAGTTATGCAACAGAACTTTCAGGTGCAAGTGAGGAGTCATCTCCCCTAGAAACAAGGCAGGAGAAGGAAACGTTGCAAACCCTTCCTTAAAAGCCAGCTGATCCACATGTTCAGCGCAGAAATGTCTTCGTTATAAATATGCAGCTTCAATTGCTTAAATTATTTGTAAGCCTGACCCCTGCTGGTAACTTTCAGATAGCATAAAGGATCGGTGTTTTCTCTCTTGGACGCCTCTAAGACACAGACAAGCAGCTTTTAGAGTTGTTGAAGCCATTCAAAAGATCATCAATAATTTCCAGAAGAGATGCTAAGCTCGCAGGGATGGAGGATGCTGAAGAAGCGGGAGACTGAAAAGGTTGGAAAAACTGGAAATTCAAAATGGAATTAATGCTGTTAATGGCGTGTTACTAAATGGACTGCTGAGCAGAGCGCGAGGACAGCAATGCTCTTCAGTGAGGAAGAACATCAAAGCAGCTCCTGAAAGGTCAGAGGCGGACACAGGACTCCCATCAGAGCCTTCTTCATACTGCACAGGTTGACTTTTTATTTAGAACAAATTTTCCCCATCCAGCCCCCAAACAAGCTGTGGTGCTGCTGTCTGCCTGCACATCACTCTGCACACAGCTCAGGCCCTTATCTAAAAACCATTCACAGTCATTGCCAGAAAACACTTGTGAAGGACCTGAGGGACAAGCAAGGAGTGACAAAGGAAGGTTTAAGCAGTTACATTTCTAAATATTTCCCCTGCAGTTTTAAGATGCATTCATTCCATCCTGCCCTTTCTATCTGCCCAGGTGGGCAGCAGGCTGCCCCACAGCACAGCAGGCCGCAGCTCAGCCCCACTCACCTGCAGAGCCAAGGCTCTGGGTGGGCTGGGAACACTGCTGGAACCTCTTTGTGCCAGAGAGGTTTTCAAGACTCACTAGTGCTTTCACAACTTAGCCCTCTTCTAACCTATTTTTAACAGTGTTAAGTGTCCTGGATCTGCAGTGGGAGAGCATTAAGAGCTGCTAGGAAACAGTTCATGCTGTTCTAGCTTTGCTTTACAAGCCCCGGGGAACGCTCCCCAATGGATGGCAAAGAGAGAGGAACAAGGGAAATCCTATCTATATATAAACACAGTGAAGCATTTGCAGCTGTTGGTTAAGATACAGCAGTTAAATATTGAGAAATATTTACATGCTTGGCACCAGAGTTTTTCTTTTAAGTGAATTCAGGTACAGGGCCAACCACACACTGCTTCTGGATACTCCAGCATCCAGGCAGGCAGCCTCACTCTGCATGCACCTCGCATGCTCTCTATCGAGGGACGTCTGCAGGAAGATCAGTGATGCTATTTTATCACCAATTTGCATGCCTCCACTTGTCACACCTGGGAGTTACTTTCAGGTGGGCAGAACAATCCAAGCTACATTCATGTGAGAAGAACACAATGCGGAGTACAGAAACAGCGGGGTACAGCATAACCATCTATCAACTTAATGTCTGTCCAAGAACGAATGCCAGCGCCCACTTAAAGGCAGCCTTGTGGCATTAGGGAGGAAGAAACAGTTACTTTCCAAAACATTGACACCTTTCTCGACTTCAGGGATACAGGGAAAATCATCATTTGTAAAATTTACCAACTTATTCTCTTGAAAATACCTAAGCTGTGAAAAAGATCTCCTCATATTTCTTGAAGACTTTTCCTGCTTGAAATGCAGATAACCCAGAAGCAAAGGTTCCAAAGGCAGCCATCTCCTCAGCCTTTTGCAAGATCAGATTTAGTGCAATACAGATAAACTGGTATTTGCTCAGACTTGCAGATTTTCTCCCTTCCCGAAAACTGTGCTTTATATCGCCTCCACTGCACGTTTCACTGTCCCAAATTAGAAAACTGAACACAAAAAACACACTGTGGCTTCAGGTCTGATGAAATGACACTTGTGAGAGAATCAGGAGACGTCACGTTATGCGTGCTCAGTCTGCCTAGTGAGCAAGGCCAGGCTGTTTGTTCTAGGAAGAAGCAAGTAAGTAAATAAATAAATAGACAGAAAGAAGAAGAAGAAGGTAAGCTGTATGATTTCTCAACAGCATCCATGCATTTCTGAACATCCCATTCAGTCCGGGTGCCAACCACTGACAACTCACCACTGCCACTCCTCCACTGTCTATTTGTTTTTAACGCTCATAGATGTGGCACACGATTGCCTGTAGCATAACATGGGTATCGCCAAGGAGGACATGTCTCACAGAGGCCCCATCTGTGAAGAGGACATGGCCATGTGGAAATGCTATTGCTGAACAAGAAACTACTGAATGGAGCAGAAAATATATGTGTTGGGAAGGCGCTATTAAGGGATCCAGATGGCATTGAGATGGTGTTAGGAACAGAGCAGACAGAATTCCAGCAAGTGTGACTAATAGGCATTGGCAAGAACATGAATTTCTTTTGAATTACTGTAACTCTACCCAGCCACTATATCCACAGAAAACATTTAGGATTTACTGGGGTTGTAGTTTGACAGCAGAGAGAAAAAGTTCAGATTTGTTCCAGCTGAAAAGGTCCTTCAGCTGTTGCTGCTAAAGTCTTTGGTGAAGTTCTTCTTTAAATAGACTTCTTTTATGTACAGCTTCTGAAATGTTAGTTCCCGCACAGCTATCATCTTCCCTCTAAAAGGTGTTAATGCCCAAATGCTCCGTGCTTTGCTATACCCCACAGTACACGAGCTCAACAATTTGACCACTTTTTCCTTTCGTAAGACCTGCGGAATATAAACAAATGGAATTTCAGAGGGAGCAGCAAGAAGTGTGAGGAATGACAGCATTAGCACCGGCTTTTATGGCCTCTTCAGAAACAATGATGCTGGGAGAGAGTTTCACATTTCGAGTTATAAAAGGTCTGACGAAAGAGCACTTTGTTCTCCAGAGGAGGAGGAAAAACTGATGAAGTCTTTCAAGCCTCTTGCTGAAAATTTACTTTCCATACTAAAGAAAAAAATGAGACAAAAGTATTTTTTTAAAAGCTCTCATTCACTCACAAGAGGTGAATGCAGATTCAAAGGATTGATAGGGATTTATTCTTTTTTTTTTCCTCCCTTTACGCCTCTCCTTTTGTTTTCAGAACTTAGCTCCTAACCACAGGGTATATACGGAAATGCCTGAAGCTCACAGCCCTGCTCTGCAGACTCCTCTTGCTGCTTCTCCTGGTTTTCCTCCCTTTTTCACGTCCCTCCATGACAGCAGCTAACTGGAGTGGCTGGGCCCAGTCCAGAAGAGCAGCCACATCGTGCTGTAGGTTAATGAGCTTTCAAAGACCACAGTAAACTACAGAAATAGAAATAGCTCTGTCCTAAGCTGTGGGATTTCTTTCCCCACTAACCAATTTGCAAAGTTTGTACACTTCTTCCCCATTTTCTGCCAGAACTAATTTCTGGCAACAGTCTGTAGATGAAAGGAGGAGCAGTGGAGCTCATGTTGCCAGCTTCAACTTAGCAGCCATGTACAACTGACTAAACACTTCTGGCCCGATGACACAGCAGGTGGGCATGCACAGCAGACCCAATCCCTACGCACAGTGATCTCTCTTATCCAAAGTCTTTCAGTTCTTCCACCACAGCTACCCAGCTGGTGTTCCAGGGGACACATCCAGCCATGCCACATGAAGGGCTCTGACGTGGATCATGAAGAATTATTCCTCAACCCCAAGCATGGGGGGAAGACAGTGAGTTATCATGTGCTGCTTTGACAAGGAGCCTCTTCTATGAAACACAAGCTTGACCCAGGTTCATGTCCAGTGCCCAGAAAATGCCAGAAAACACAAAATAAGGCTGAACCACAACCTTTGACTGCTCAAGGCTAGGACCATAAACAAAAAGCTTTCATTTGGTGTTGGTCCTACTATGCAGAGAAGCATGCGTGCTGCTGGATGGAGCGTATCAGAGTCTGAAGAGAGTGTAGCCAAAACATGGCTAAAAGAGCAAGCACTGGCTTACCAGCTTGTGAGCAAAGACTGCTCCAGCTCCAAGAGAACATTTTTTCAGTCATTTGCTGTTAGAAACCAAGAGCTGAGCAATGAAAAGAGTGATTAAAAACAAACAAATGCATGCTTTTTTTCGAACAGCTTTGTAGCTAAATGACTAGCATCAGGGCTGGGGACAAGTATTTAAATCAGCTCGTCTACTGTAACAGCTAAACACAATTCATTAAAAAGCAACAGCAAAAAAGAGCAGGGAATTAGATCCAGGGACTGTGGTCTCTGTGCACCCATAGCCCCAGGAGCACTGAAATGGGAAAAGCAAGACAAAGTATCAGTGCAAAACCACTCCAGAAGCTCAGCTGCTTTGATTAAACAGCCTTCAGTGTACGGCTCAGGACTGGAAAATAGCTCCACATCATTAATGGCTTTGCTGGGAATAGGCTTGTCTTTCTGTCATACTTTGTAAGGAAGCTTTGACACAATTTCATGAAAGGAGGGGAGAGATGAGATTAGTATCAAAGAAATTCTTTTAAAACAAAAGGAGAGAGTGAAAAACATGACCTAGAGGGCTTGAGGGCTACACATGAGCAAACTCTAACACCACGACACCATAATGAGTGGGTAATTGTGAGTTCCACTTGTGCCTGCTCGGGAAATAGATTTTAATTCAGAACAAAGCCAGACATCTCCATTCTCTCTGCCAAGAGCCTCCAGCAACACGAAACAGCCCTGGACCACGTGGCAATCCGGCTGCTCCCCACTACACACACTGTCCCTGAAGCTGCTCCATTAATAGATGGCAAAAAATGCTGTTCAGTGAAGATAAACACTGAGTAATGAGCCTTCGAGGGGGAAACAAAGAGACTGAATGTCTCCTCCATGAAAGGGTGCTGCAGCCCATAGCAGCCCAGGGGAGGAGAGACCAAGGAGATGCTTTAGAAACATTCTGAAAACCTTCAGCTCCCAGAAGACAGCAAGCAGGATGCTGGCTTCACTGATAGAGAGGCACAAAATTAATCAGGAACGATGGGTTCAATGCAGCTGCGGAGGTGCTGAATACTTCTGCAACAGTATAAACATCAGAGGGGCTGCTGCACCTCACAGGGAAAACATGAATGAGCTCAGGTTAAATAAACATCCACAATAAGCAAAAGTAGGTGGAGAGGGGTTTACTATGTTGAGAAAGGAAAGTTAGAGCATACTATCCTCTACCAGAACTCACATGCACGATAGAATTAAAAAAGGGAGAGGCATGCCTTGGGCCTTCAAAACCATTACACCACCTTGAGGGAACTATACTCCAGGAGTGAGTCCCTGTGATTAGGTTTATAGCCTTAAAATGTATTGGAAGAGCTTAGCCGAACATGTGTTATTTTCCAATACCTTCCCTCTGCTATGGAACTGGGCTTTCAAAGCCATAAAACAAGCTCCAGAGGCAAGGCACAAGAGCAAAGTCATAACACGCAGGCCAGTAATTTCTGCTTTCTGCAAGATTCTGCTTGCTGCAAAAAACCCACTTTCAGTCCTAAGAGGCAGTAACACTTTATAGTGATGGAGCTGAAAATATAAAAGAATTAAGAAGTGAAACTCCAGCCAAAGTCTTACATCAGCTGAGAATAAAAAACTCCGCCTGTCAAGATCTGATTTGCTCAGCTTAAATAAAAGGAACTTTATTAAACATTCAGAAACAGATGAACTTTTCTATGCTCAGTATTTATTGTTGTCACCTGGTTTAGAATGGAAGCTGTAAATGCTTTAATAAATACATGGAAAGGTTGTCTGGCTTCCCGGTAGCTTTTGTTAACACTCGTGTATCCTCTGCTGAAATGCTGTTTTGTAACTTCTCTTTCACTGAATAACAACAGGTACCCCTCTGCCATCTGCAGCAATGCACCAGGGGAAACAGTCCTCTTTTATATCCAGTGCTACATGCACATCAGTACTACAAAAGCTCAGTTCTAAACCTCTTTACATACATGCCAACGGATCCTACGTATACAGTCCACATTTGGTCAACATAAGAAAAAGAACAACAGTGCTCTTTCCACAGGGAAGGAAGTCAATAAAGGGAACAGCAATATAGGAGCCAGTCTTATTAAGCCAGTCTTATGAGTGCAGGAGACCCCAAATAGATTAAAAGGGAAGATCCTGACTCTCAAAACATTAAAAAAATAAAGCTTGTAAAGTATGTAAATGCAGGAAAAATCAGGGGCTGAGGCTTTCTGCTAACGCTTCACAGCTTTCTTATGTCCACAAAAACAGATAGGAAAGTAAGAAGTGTGCTCAGGAAAAGGAATACCATTTCAGAAATAGAAGGAGAACATGTTCTAATCAATGCTACTTCGCTGCTCCTTGAATAAGAGTGCCTACGTACACAGCATGGCAATGTAGCGTGATGAGGTCTCTTATCTGGTGCTCCACCACAGGACAGCAGTAACATTAGCTGACAGTGAAACTAGCCTGGATCTTCTCTTTAGTTCCACTGAAAGCTGAGGAACCTTCCCAGCTTTCCCCTTGTTTTGCTCACCTCAGTGTGTCAACCTCCTCCTTGGTGATGAAGGTACTCTGCTCTGCGGTGCACTCTCGAGACTTCAGGACCTTCATCTCCACCTCCAGCTGCAGAAGAGAAAAGGTCTGAGTTACCCAGTGCTAATGGGAGAACAGAGACATGAGAAGAGCAAAGGAGGAAGGAACCGTGACATCTTGCACAGGTCAGACCCGTCTCAGGATACTGACACCTCCTCAGGCATTTAATGCCACAACCTCAGTTAACCTCTCTCCACCCCAGGCTCCCTTTTGTCTTCCCCAACATTTTGTCGGAGGCAGATGAGGCACAAAAAGTTGACTGCTTTCTACCTAGAGCTTCTGTTTCTGTTTTAGAGATTTCCCTGACCCATCCTTAATGCATAATTGGATGCAGAAAATTATTAGTGTGGTATTAGGAGCTATCTGGTACCCAAGATTAAGTATTGACAGTTCAACCTCATTTAGCATCAATTCCTCCCGTAAAGAAACCAACCACAGGATTATGCTGTCTCGTCCAGGACAAGGCTGACACACACACACTGAATGGAAAACACCAGGGAATATTTCCAGCACTTTCCAATATACATTTCTAGCTCAAGTTGCTCAGGTAGGTCTGGTGGAACAAAGAAGCAATTAAAAGTACTTTGTGCCTTTGGATTTCTTTGGGAAAAACTCACAAGAAAATACTTCAAAATTCACAAACATGAAAACTTCTCACCCAGACTCAACCATTCCCAGGTTCTTTGGCTGTGCCCCTAATCCAGCTATCAAGACAAGGCACAGATGATTAAACCACGTTACTTCTTTCCAGACCTCTCAGGAAGCAACTCATCACAAACTGTAAGCACAAAAAGTACTCGAAGGACACACAACTTCTATCCCAGCACCCCCTCCCAGCTTAGCTCTCCTCATTCAGTGTTTGGAGCTCCTTGTCCTCTCTGTCTTTTGCAGCCGATAACTAATTCCCCCCATAAATCTATGAACAAACGCCATATTTATGTCATGCAGAAGGAAAACAATAAGCAATTCAGCCCTAATTAGGGCTCAGTATCAGAAAAATAATCCCCTTGAACAGCACTGATTGGAATGGTAGAGAAAAATCACACTGGAAAGGTGAACTCTGTGCAACAGAAGCCAGTTAACAGAAATTCCCCAGTTTCACAACTACTGCTCAGCCAGAACTGAAATCTTGACACTGGAAGGGCCTCTTTGCCCTTCCATATTTGCCAGGAAAGGCAGACAGAACATGGCAGCACTGTTAGCAAGAAAAAGCAGGAAGGGGATGGCTGCATTGCTCTCCCTCCCCTTTCTGAGGGCACAGCAGTGGAGCATTGGAGGAGGTGGAGCTGAGTTTTTGGCCAGATTTCTCTCTGGCAGCCCAAAGCCCTGCATTCTCCCTTCCCTGTCAAAAGGCATCCCCCAAAAAAAGGGAAAAAAAAATAAAGCAAGGCCCACCTGCATCATCAGGCTGTACAAATGTTAATGTATATTAGCTGCCTGATAAGATTATCACAGCCAGAAATGCTTCCTTCAATTTTCTGATTACCGAGCTTATCTCTCCCAGCGCAGCCCATCACAGATGGCTGAGGATAAAGCAAGCTCTCCAGATAGTTCAGGAATGTGAATAAAAGGTACCGGGATGAGGAGCAGCCTTCAATTCCACCCTGCTTCTAGCAGGAAAGCACTCATCATATCTCTTGGTTCCCACGTCTGCTGAGGGCTGGATGTGCCTGCTATTTGAGTTTGCTGCTGCTTTTGGACTGCATGCAGACAGCATTTGAAGATGGAGGGGCTGGTAAATATGTTATTTATCGCATGCTAAGCGGGCTCAGCCTTGAGTCCAAGTGCCACCTGCTCACAAACACGAGCAGATAAATCACCGCTGCCTTGCAGGTAGATGGGGGTGGGAAGGGCCAGTGAGATGCTGCAGCTGTGAGAGGGGGTCACCTGTGTTTGCTGCACAGAGAGGAAAAATGGAGTGCAAATGGGGAAGGGATATGGGAGAGTGAATGCACACAAGTTGAAGTGAGTGCTGCAGTGAAAAGCATCAGTGCAGGAACGCCTTGCTTGCAATAGAGCGGTGACAAACCCATGCCAGGTACACTCCATAGCAGCACAGTAAGATTCTGCTGGGTTTGTCAGAGTGAGGAGGGAAGGGCACAAGGTATGTAATGCATTTGAAGCCATTTCTGTGCCCCCCAAACTCTCATGGACCAAAACTAGTGGGCTGTAAACTTGATATCCCTGGGAGAGGTTGGCACAGCTCTAACGTCATGGCACCAACCAGCCCTGGCAGGGCAGTGCTGCACGGCACTGATTGGAGCTGCTGGAGAGACTTGAGAGTTCAGATCAAGGCACAACTTTGTGCCATTGTGAATTACTGACATGAAAATCTCATGAGTCTTTTATGAAAAGAAGAAAGAAAAAGAAAAAAAAAAACAAAACAGAACAGTTAAGGTATTAAATATTCCATTTAAGAAAACCACCCAACAAAACCCTGTTGCTTGTTTCTTTCAGTTGTTGGAGTTTCAGTAAGGAAAATGTCCCTGCCAGCCAATCTCACAGAGAATATTAAAAACGTTATTTATGTCTCTTTCAGGGCAAAAAGGAAGTTGGTCGAGATAAGCTGAAGCAGCTTCTTGTTGGCATCCAATTCTGCTTTTCTGAAGGCAGCGGAGCACAAGCAAAGAGGTCCTCGCAGAATAAGGATGAAGAGAACAGGAAAGAGAGCAAAGGATGAGGAATCTGTTGATTGAGCCTTCCTTGTGTGCAGCTGCACCTGCCTGACATGAAGCAGTACACTCTGTGCAGCCCATGGGCAGCGCTGGCAATAGCCTGGCATTGCACTGCATCCCCAGGCACACAGGTCTGATGGTCTGCAGCTGAGACAGAAAGCAGAGAAGAAGCAGGCAGAAAAGCAGCAAAACTGAAGGAGGAAATAAGCAGCATGAAGGCAGTACGAGCACAAAGCCATGCTCTGTGTGATCTTCAGCTCTGCCCGTTCACTTGTCCTCTTGCTACAAGTGCTAAAGAACAGCCCAAAGAATGGATCCGAAATGGAACAGCCTCTTGTTTTTTGCTGCCTACTTCCCAGCACATTGCTTGTGCTCTATCAGTTTCTAGTCCTGATCTCTCTTGTTTCCCAGCCATGCCTTCTGCAGCCTTTTCCCACTTCTTGGACTAATTCAGTCTTTCTGTCAAACTCCTCCAGTTTTTATCAATTATTCTTTGCAACTGGCTGAGCTAAATTTACTACAACAAATACATTAAGTTGGTAGAAATATTTCCCAGTAGAGAGGTGGAAAGGCGGCTTAAATTCCTGCTCATTGCTGTATTTCCCCATTTATTACCAAACGACCCAGGTCAGCTTCAACCCTTTAGCTCCTGTAGGCAGCACAGAGCAAAGGGAGAACACGCTGTATCATAATACTGCTTTGCATCTCTTAGGCTGAAAACTGCACAAGAGGGACCTGCAGCCCTTCAGAGCCTCGGGGTTAACATCACCCACGATCAGCCCCAGTAACTGCTCCATTACACAGAATCTAGCAGTGTTCTAAAATGAAGCCAAACTTGGGTTGTTGTTTTGTTATTTTTCATTATAAAAAGCCTTAAAAAAATCCAAGTTATCCAAGGTTTTCGTGACAACAGAAAGGGCAGAATAACGAGTGGTGTCCGAGTCCATGACTCGTGAATAATACACATAAACAGGTGCTTAACATTTTGCCCATGCAATGTTCTCTTCTCAGAACACACTAGAGCCTCTTGCTCTCAACCTAATTTGATAGCATTTATCCAGTACCTTTTCTCCTCTCTTACTTCACGAGTGTGAATTTCAGCCTAGCTTCATTACTGTCAAATGAAAACGATCCGGGCACTTCTAGTATATAGCATAATTTCAGTATGACCACATACGCAAACAGCCCAAAAGGTCAAATGCAAATATTTCATCCAAAATAAACACTGTCGTGCCTGTTTACCATCTGAGAAGGATAGGAAAGAAAAGCACGGATTTTCATCTAGTTGCTTAATTAAATGGAGTCTCTTTCCTTCTTTCAGCCTCACTTCCCAACCTGCCTGGACAGGACTTCAAGATGGCGGCTCTCCTCCAAGTGTTAATGACATAGCAAACACCCACAGCACTGCAAAAAAACGTGTTCTCTTCCGTATGAATTATTTCAAGATCTTTGAGATGACAGGAGGGATATAAAGTTACAGATTCACCCCCTGACAGCTGGAAGAAACAGAACTTTATTTCGGAGATCAGTTTTGTCGGGGATATATATGGCATTTGTTACTGCTGACCCCCCAGCATGTACTCTGAGTCTCCTCAACACCACAGACCCACTGTTCCTCCCACTTGACTCCAGCAAGCCTCAGTGTTGGTAAAGACAAGCGTTTCCAAAGCATCCCACTCACCCACTGCCCACAATCTTCTTCCAATGGGATTTATTACAGATAGAAGCTTCTAAATTAAAACAGGCACCCTCATAAAACGTGTTTACGGACTTGTGAATATTGGAACATGCTGCCCAAAATAACGACCAAATCCCAGTTCAGGTGCCACGTTTTAAGCAGTGAAATTCATAAAGGATTCGATCTAAAGTCCTTCAGCTCATTGCTAAAGTCAGGATTTGTCCGATGAAGAAAAAAGGGCCAGTTCATTTTCTCACATCGTGTACATGTATTTCATAGAACACATGCTGGAAACATATAGCCATTATTTGAATAATGAGTGCATTTTAGTGAGGGGCTGATACAGCAATCTTATCCTGATGAAGTGTGTCTGCACGTCATTCAGCATTCTTGGAGCTGTAAAAAGCAGGAAATGCTGAATCCATTATAAATGTCTAAAGGTTTAGTTAACAATGGGCTGATGCAACATCCTTTGAAAGGCCTCCCTCAGCAAAAGAGCTGATTTTAAAAGGCAGAGATAAATAGGCACTGAATTGCACGGAGCCAGCATGGAAAGGTGAATTGAGAGGTTCTGTTTGACTACAAGTCTCAACACAATTTAGCAAGCTATTTAAATACATAAATATTTAAGTGTACGAAAACCAAGCAGATTTGGAAATGGGTGCTAAAACAGACAAGAGCAGAGAAATAGGGCCCTAAGTGTGACCCATATGCTGTGGTTGGAACACAGGCACATGCTGGTTCCACGGGAACCCACAACCAGTCACCGCAGCAATGGGACTTGCCTTCTCTCCATAGGATGCACAAGCACTAAGGAAGTTGTTTACCTCTCTTCCCACAGACGAACACAACAAGCTTGGTGACCTCCTGATGTCTACAGACTCACAAACAAGACGTCAGGACAGAAATCCAATGTACATTGGATGGTGAGCTTAATTTGGGTGTCCGGCAATGCTACAAGGCAGTAAAACACCATGCTGAGCGCTTCCATCAATCATTCTGCTTAGCAAAAGCAGCTCCTCCAGGCACCCAGGGTGGAAGGGCTGCTCCCCTTCAATGCCTGAAGAGAAGGAGAACGGAGCCTCACCAGGTTTCTTAATGGAACACACATTTCTAGTCTTTAACCCAACTTCTTCAAAGAACAAGGACAATATTTGTGAGACAAAATATCACTGGTCTCTCAGAAACAGGCCAAGCAGACCAGGTGCACTTCTGGGGGAAATTAGTCCTGGATGCTATTGTAGAACAAAAGCAATAAAGCCATAGAAAATCAGATACTCAATAAAAAGTGTTTCAGAACTACCTATTTCCCTTTTGGTCAAAGCAAAATAATATATCCTCTTTTTTTTTTTATCCTCTTTGAAGACAAAGGCGAGCTAGATGAGAGTTGCTGCTCTCTGTGGGTTAGCCAGTCTGTAACAAACTTGGCGTGCTTTTATCACTGAGAAGACAGGGCTAGAAGCAACCTTGCAGTAAACAGTACCAGAAAGGTACTCATGCATATACATTATTGTAGATACACACGAGCTGGGAAATGGACATATGCTGACTTCTGCTTCTCTCCAATACAGCCTGGATTGTGTTTTTTCTCCTCCTGTTGCAATAAAAAGAGAGCAATTTTTCAAGTTTATACTGAATGTCATTCTATTTCATTTCCAAATATAATCTCCCAGAGAGAAGGTTCACTTGCCCTATTTCCAATCTCTAAAGTTAATTCACAAATTTATATTCCTTTCTCCCACTCGCTCTCCTAAATTAAGAGGCGTAATTACTAGGAGCGCTTGCTACAAACGAATCAAGTGCCAGGGGAGAAGGAGCTGTCACTGCTGGACGCCGGCAGCAGCCACCCTCCCCTCCTTCCATCCCCCAAGGATCCTGCTTAGGAGGCAGTTTCTATCTTTCCCATTAGCAGGGGTAGCTCACACGGAGGAGCCTCGCCAGCCAGGACAATCACAGGGAACAGAATTAAGGCCAGGCTGGCAGGGATCAGCCCTCCCAAAGCAGCCCTGCCTCTTCTCGACCTCCCTGGCAGCAGCAGGTTTCCTTCATGACAGTGGAGGAACTCGGAGCTGCCATCTAAGCATTCAGCCCCAGCCTCATCCGTCTCCCCCTTCCCCGACTCCAGCACCCTCTCAAAAGGAAGATTGATTATTATAATCAGACTCAGCTCTGACACAGCATTTGCATTTTCAAAGCACAGCATAGTCATTAACTAATTCATCTACCCCAAGGGAGCCCTAACGAGCTTTCACCTCTCTCCCCTCTGATTCCCAATCTGCAGGCAGCCTGAAGCTTTTCCTCACACACTTCCCTCTACATTGTGCTGCACCAGCGTGACTTGGTGCAACTCCAAATGGGTCCAGCAAGCCAAACTGAGCCCTGCTGCAAAGGAGCACAGCCCTGCCGGCAGCAGTTGGGTACACAGGCACACTGCTCACAGCTGCTTACCTTAAGGATCCCATATGTAGTCACAAAGGTATAGGGTGCTACAGGGAACGGTTTGTGCCATGCAAAATAAAGCCAAGCACACAGAGGTCCCAAACTTCCCATGATCACTTAACACCAGCATCAGTCATCAGCCTGAGCTGTATGCATTAAGGAAGCATCCCCACATCATGTCCTCCAAGCCGTGCATCCCCTACCCACAGCCCGTGCAGGGAGCTGAGGTGCTCACATCCCACATCCCTCCCCAACCTTTGCCCTAAAACTGCCCCTATGTGAGTCCTGCTGCACCCCACACTGCAAGCTGCCAGCTCTCCATGTCCTGTCACCTCCCAGCTCTCTGTCCCTGCCACCTCCCAGCCCAGCTGGCACCTCACCCTCTGTGCCCCAGCACAGCTCCGCACCCGCAGGTGCTCCGCACAGCAGCACATTATTCTTGATGAGCAATATTGTCTAATTGGAAGTGCTTAACCCATCGCTCAGATGATCTGTTTCAAAGACTTCCTGTCTGGAATACTTAAGAGAAGAATTAGGAAAATATTTATTTTCCCACTTGCTTTTTCATCTCCTGATGCAACATCCCAAGACTTGAGACATGGGATCTCGGGTACAGCAGGGTGAGCACAAAGCTTCTGAATATCCCATATGGCACAATGCTGGGGGCCACTTGTGCCCACAGATGGCACAGGCACAACTACAGTGAGTCGGGATGGAGCCTGCATGGCATGCAGAAAGAGTGCCCTGCCCAGGGCTCAGTCAGCAGGCAGCTGCCATGGCCAGCAGCACAGCACATCAGCAGCACAGCACCCATGTCATAGAATCATGGAATTACCCAGGTTGGAAAAGACCTTGAAGATCATCAAGTCCAACCGCAGCCCAACCAGTACCCTAACTCAAAAAAACCTCTGCTAAATCATATCCCTGAACACCACATCCAAACGGCTCTTAAACACATCCAGGGATGGCGATTCAACCACCTCCCTGGGGAGCCCATTCCAGTACCTAACCACCCTTTCTGTAAAGGAGCGATTCCTAATGTCCAACCTAAACTTGCCCTGGCACAACTTGAGGCCATTTCCCCTCATCCTGTCACTTGTCACCAGTGAGAAGAGACCTGCCCCACTCTCACTGTAAGAACCTTTAAGCACCTTTCAGATACTGGAAGAGGGCGATAAGGTCTCCCTTCAGCCTCCCTTTCCCCAGACCAAACAGCCCCAGCTTCCTTAGCCTCTCCTCATAGGGCTGATTCTCCAAGCCCTTCACAAGCCTCGTTGCCCTTCTCTGGACCTGCTCCAGCACCTCCATGTCCTTCTTGTGCTGAGGTGCCCAAAACTGAACACAGAACTCGAGGTGAGGCCTCACCAATGCTGAGTACAGGGGCAGGATGACTTCCCTAGTCCTGCTCACCACACCATTCCTGATACAAGCCAGGATGCCATTGGCCCTCTTGGTTGCCTGTGCACACTGCTGGCTCATATTCAGCCCACTGTCCATCAGCACACCAAGGTCCCTTTCCATCAGGCAGCTTTCCAGCCACACCTCCCCAAGCCTGTAGGGTTGCCTGGGGTTGTTGTGACCAAAATGCAGGACCTGACACTTGGCCCTATTGAAACTCACGCTGTTAACCTTGGCCCTACTGATATATGGTCTGATGCTCATACGGTGAAACTGCTTGTTTCCTGAAAATATACCTTTGAGCAGTTTCTGGAGCATTCAGTTGAGAAAGGATCATGAAATGGTAGCTGTAATCCCACCTCTCCCTCCTCCCCATCAGTTTCCTTGTTGAAAAATCATCATATAATGAACAGTCAGAGAAGAACCTACGCATTTCAACCAACCACCTAGAAAGAAGATCAAAGAGGAAAGGAAAGAGGAATCGAACATCCATTTTTGTTCCTTCATCTCCTAACCTAAATACAGTGGAATCAATCTCTGCTGAATGCTGAGACCAAAGGAGCCTTCACTGAGTGCTAGGCTGCAAAATTGAACATAATCCTCTTGTTCCAGCTCCCATGGAACAACCCACAGACTGTACCTCAGTGCTTTAATGAACAGCTCCAGCCCTGTGTTGCAGTTTGCCGGCACATCTCTGCAGAGAAAGGGTGGGAGAGGGGACCCCTGAGGCTTCACACTGCTATGAACACGCAGGGATGGGCAGCATGAGGATGGGGACACAGCCAGCAATGTGGGAAATGGGCAGCTCTTGTGATCGAGCTTTCCAGCTGCCTTCCAGAAAGCAGCAGACGGTTGGAGGACCCTTGTTCCCAAACTCTTCCTGAAGCACAGACTAAGAAGAGCAGATTTAAGAGCATTCAAATGTTTCCAGCTAAATGACCCATGATGTGGACCTCCTGCCACAACACACAGCGGGCTTTTAAGGTGTTAGAAGTGGGAAAACTCTCTCTCTGGGCAAAACAGCAAAGGTTACAGCGCCTGCCAAGATTGCTCTGCCCATTTCAGCCTCTTGGGATTATGCCTGTGTTCTCCTTCAGTTGCCAGCAAGCAATCAAAGAACAAAAAGCAAAAAATCAATTCCCTCTCAAACACCGTATGTTCAGTTCTGGTGCCAGAACAGAAGCCTGGCATTTTAACCTTTGGTGAACATGTTCCTGCTGCCACCAACAATAAGCTCCGACGCTTCGCTCTGAGGGAAGGGAAGGTGTAATAGATGTGCCAGGGATGACATTAGCACCGAATACACCATCAACAGGACAGGGCCTGGCAGGAGCTTGATTTTATACAGCCAGTCTTTAGAGGTTAATGAAATATTCATAAATAAGTTAAAATTCTCCTGACAAGCTAGATCCTGTAGTACAACAAAGAGTTGTCAGCCTCAATTAAGCGATTCCAAAAAGGCAGGGCTGTGCCATTCATTATTTACCAAGAGGTCACTGGAAGAACTCTGCTCTATGATCTTTGTGTCCCTGTGGATAAATTAGGCTTCACAGCTCCTGCTGGAGGACTCGGCTGCCCTGACAGAACCCACCACCAGTCCCAACCACCTCCAACAGCCAACAGCAAAAACCACCGGGAACAAACTCTTCTAAGGGCAGGCGGACACACAGAGATGGAAAGCAAAACAAACAGTGCAGCGAGCTGATGAGGCTGTCAGCGCAAGGACTAAGGCAGTCTTGAAACAAAGTCTGTAAGCTTTTACCTGGCTTTTGTGGTACACATAAACCCAGCCCTGGGCAAGAAGGAAAGCATGCAGCTGTCTCTGATCTGTGGGTACTGAGCAGGCCCTCAGTGCTCCCTAGATCCAGCAGCTGGTACTGCTCTGGATGAGCTGTGCCCAGTACTGCTCTGGATGAGCTGTGCCTGCAGAACTGCCTCTCCCCACTCAGACCTCTCTGCCTGACTTATTCAGGTGCAGCCACAACCCCAGGGCTCTGGAAGCAGGAGGAAAGCAGTTTCCTTCCTTGCCACAAGCAAGATGGAGACTAAGGATTACTTCATCTCTTCCAAACGTGACTGTTCCAAGTCCTCCTTTCTTACCCTGTACTGCACTAACGTTCCTCCTACAGCTTCTCCAAGCTGCCTTTGAGGTGAGGCAGAAGAAAGGGGCAGAAACTGCTGAACCTCAGAGCAGCCAGCAGCTCTCACCTGATTTTCCCCCAACTCAACACAGGTCTGAGGTTGCCCGTCAATTTCACATGATGCTGAATGAAGCCTGGAAAAGCACAGTATTTACATGCCCGTTCATTATGCCTTTTGTGTCTTAAGGCTGTGCCTGCCAATATAAGGCCTCTGACAACACCCCTGTCCCACTGGTTTTATTTCACCCCGTATATCTCAATGTAATTCACTCTGCAGTGACACCAACAACAGGACTGCTCTAATCACAGCACAGTGCTGCCCCCTGATCAGGAAAACGACCCATTTTTCTCCTCTGCTCCAACAGCTGAATATAAAAAATATATATATTCCCTAGCGTTTTATTTTCACCCTTAGTCCTTGTTCCAGTTACAGCCCTGCAATGCAAAGGTGACAGCATTAACTCAGCTCTGAGCCAAGCAGTGATCGCTCACCATCACCCTCCTTACCAAAGGCATGTGCTGGTGCAATTCAGGATGAGGGGCACATGCTTCTACACCTCAGGTTCCATTGCTTCTGGAGGACTTCTAACCCTAAGTCAGCTTCTACCACCTTCCAGGAGAAAACAAGAGCAGGCCTGTTGGAACCAAACCCTGCTGCCGAGTCCCATAAAACTTAACACTAATGGATCCAACAAGCAGGTTCATTTGTGTAACGGGACTTTTAAACAGACCGTTTATTTCTTTTTAATTTGAAGCGAATGGACTGCTTGATCCCATGTGCCAGGCGAGAGATAAACCTCAAGAATTGACCGAGTCTCTTCTTCCAACCTAATTACAATCACAATGAGATATCCACGTGTGAAGGTCTAACATACTGACCATCTCTGGTCTGTAGGCAGTTGGGTAGCACTCATCTACTGCCATCCCACTGCACCCACAGCTCTGCTTTGCAGAGATGCTTCTGACATTGTCACAGCCTTGTGTGTTGGACATGAATTTCACAGGGTGGAACACACAGCACATAACCAACCAACCACTGCCATTCATCACCTCCTATACTAAGAGAGGAGGAAAAATTCTGCCTCTGCTCCTCAAAGCTCACTGTATTCCAGCACCATGGGGAACAAGGAGGACCAATGTTAATGTACTTGTTTACAACAAGCACTTGAGAACGAGTTAGAGCTCTCAAAAGAAGAGCTATTCTGAGCTCTCTGTTCGGCACAGGCAGGTTCACGGTGCATCAGATGTTCTGGTGCTTCTGCAGCACCCACTGCTGAAACATCACCTGGAACGATATGACTGCACTGGCTGCTGATCTTCGAAAGAAGCAGAGTAATATGGAAAAAGGTTTAAAGACAAGATTCCAAAGCAGGCTGAGGAGCCCGTTTTAGATTTGTTTAACCTGGGCAAGTGAAATGCTGGGAGCGAACAACTGCTCTCTATAAATACATCACTGTATAAACATGAGGGAGGAAGAACAGTCACCGTAGTTTAAGAAGAATATCAACACGTACCCAAAAGGATATTAACTGCACACATACCTCCAGCTAGAACTGAGACAATTCCTAGCTGTCAGGGTAGGCTTTCAGAGATAGCAATGGGACAAACAAGCTAAGCATTTTCCAGACAAGCTTGATAAATTTATGAACTAAACTGTATGCTGCAATTGCCTCAGTTGCCAAAGGATGAGACTTTGTCACCTGAAGAGTTCTCTTTCCAGACTTCTGTTACTTCATCATTTCACTCTGTATCAACATTTTGCTGCTTCTTTATAACCAGATTCATGTTTTTCCAATCTGATTTGAAAACTGGGGATTTCCCTAAAAATGCCTCACTAAAAAACACTGCTGTGTTCGTGCTGCTGCTCAGCTGAATGACACACTGTCCGTCCAACACAGGCCTGCTGCTCTCCTGTAAGGTGCTAGTATAACATCTGTCAAGTGCTGGGGAGGTTTGCTGTCATCTTGCTCAATCAATCTGGAAACGATGAAAGAGATTTTTGATAGATGGAGAATTTCTGCACCGATCAGTCTCCTGCTGTCCCCTCCCAGCCTGCTGCCTCTGCACACATTCTGGCAAAGCCTCCTTTCTGTCTGTAACCAGTGTGGCTGGTACTCTAATCCCACATTTAATTCTACCTACTATAGATAATACAGAGAATTAACATCTCCACCAGTGAGCACCTGTTGTGCCTTTCTTGTGTCTTGCCCGTTTCACTCCTTGCTTTCTGTTTAATACAATGAAATTAGCTATATTACCTAATTATCTAGGGTAGATCTCCTATGCTGAAGTTCACTTCTTTCCTGTTACCACCTGAAAAACAGTTTGTAAATTAAAAATAAATAAATAAATTTTAAAAATTGAACCTCATTTAGTATTTCTCTTTAAAAGTCACAGTGCTTGATGCTCTGGAGGTCTGATGCAGCCACTAGGGAGTGAAGTCTTTCAACTGCAATACAAATGGTCTACGACCTGCATGCATTTCTTGTGCCTTATGCATTGATGCCAGTCGTGATTTTCCCAAACTCCTTCTGCAATGTCTCCATGCTGCTCTCCAGTCAGCAGCCTGTTCCCAGCCACATCACGCTGTGTCCTCTGAGCAGATTTATTCCATGTATCCTCCTTATAGCCTTCATTATTTCTCCTGATAAGCATCAATGTAGCTAGTCACTGACATTTAAGTTAATCCCAAGCACTATGGTTTCACACTGAACACATGATTTGGCTCCTTAACTATTCCTGACCTGCCGCCCTTAAATAAAGGTCTCCTGTTCCTCGCAGAGGATCAGCAAACACATTCACTTAAGACAAGGGGAACTTGTCGCTTTCATTTTGAGGGGTCTTTATTTCTTCTGTGAGGACACTCAATTCATGCCGTTCATTTTGTGATGATTACATCTTTGGGCTTCAGACCTTCTTTCCCTCCAACCCCGCAAAGCAATTCTCATTCTTATAGGCATCCTTTTTAATCTGCTGGAGGATGAAATATCATTTGGTCCAACGAGCAGCCTGTAGATTTCAGAGCCCACCTGGGCCAAGCCGCTTTTTGAAGATGAAAGCCAACGATAACCAGAGCACCTCTGGGCAATGAAAATACATGTGATACCTCTATAATACCAGGCTCGCTTCCCTCAAGGATTAATGACAGGGAAAAAAAAATCCTTGACATGAATGGCCTACGCTACAGGACCAGACGGAGAGAAAGTGTGAGATCAGGGATCACAGTGGTTGCTCGGATGGTAAGCTTGAGCCAAATAGTTTTCTCCTGGCCATATGGGGAGATGAAAAAGGCAAACAAAAATCTGAGAAAGCAACAATCTTCTGCTTCCCTCCTCCAGGGCAAGGAAGAAAACCAATATAGAAGAGGAAAGCGTTTTCCATAAAGAATAATTGAGCAGCAGTGAAGCTAGCCCCCAGCATTCCATAAGAACTAAGATCCTGTGACTGCAAACAGGCAGCCATAGGTGGAAATGCCACATGGAACCTCCCGGCATGTCCTGCAGAGAAAGTTATCCGAGCACCAAACCTGGGAGAGAAAACCTGCAGTGCTGCTAACATTGTCAGATAGTGCACATATCTACACAAAATAAACAAGTGAGCTCAGGGCCCCAAACGGATTCACAATGGAATTACAAAACCAAAACATCATTTTAGCCAATAAGAAAAGGAGAATATCCTCAAATCTGAGAGACAGCTACGTCATGTGAGCGATGACCCTGATATGTACCAGCTCCCTGTAGACCACACAGGTACTGCTCCCTCGTAACAGGAAGGCACTCAAAGGGAGCATAAAGAAAAATAAATAAGTGAAAGGTTGGAGGGAGAGAAAAATCAAAGTTTCGTTCTTATAATTACACAGCACAATGATAAGGGTAATTTTTCTTAAATCAGACAATAAATCTGAGGTTCGGGTTCCCTGAAGGATATAAAATATTAGAGGATTTTTTATGGTTGTAATCACAAACTCATTTCTCCAGCCACTACTGGCCGTGTCTAATTAGGGTAAGGTATGTTAATGATAGAGCAGCACAGTCCAGAGACGGCTTCAGTTGCAATATTAATTGCATTTAGGGAAAGAAGCATGAATTGTGCTTATACAAGCTAATTAGTATGGGTTTGCTAATTAGTACTGGAAAGTCAAACTGCCTTTGTCTTGTCAACTGCAATTAGCTGAAGACATTCAAATTTCTTTTCTTCCTTTTTTTTTCCCTACTAGAAGTCAACTCCTTTTTAGCAGTTCATCAATGAAATCGTGTGCTGGAGTACACCACAGCACTGAGCCAGCAAGGCCATCCCACCCTCCCGAGGCACAGCCTCACTCATGTCCTGGCCTAGCACAGAGTTCCCTCTAGCACACATCACTGCCTTCTATCATCCCACTGAGCACAACGCCCTGAAACTGGGACCTCTTGTCCCATGAGCATCCATCTTATTTAGGCCACAATCCAAACAGATTATGACAAATTTTGTTACATTTAAATATCGCTATGTGAGAAAAGATCTACCAGGGCACTGAAGATGCTCCCCACTGCATAGGAGAAACCCCAACACACTCATCGATGAGATTCAGACGGAGAGTTCACCAGTCCTAAAACAAACTGCTTTCTTTACAGTGCTTTGGGGGAGGTGGGAAAGTCATTCAGCGTGGCAGCAGGGATGTCAGCTCTACAGAGGTTTATCCCCAAAGCATCCCAAAGGCCATACGACAGCACCTGGCAGGTTTATTTCTCTTCTGCCTTACAGCCATAGGCCTGTCTGCAGAATGGCTCATGTAAAGCAATATCCACATCTGTCAGCACCTGGAGCAGGCAGACTTCTCTGCATCCTCCCAGCCACAGAGGCTTAGCATCAACCTAACAAGAAATGGATCACAGGTGGAAAACTGGGAGGGGGATGGAAAGAAAGGAGAAGAAACCAAATTAGGCAAATGACTGCTGAAGCACCAGCTTTAACGGAGCCTGAAAATAAGGCCAACCAGGTGAGGGGCTGATCTGGAGGGAGGAGGAAAAAAACAGCAAAATAAAACAGCAAGGGAAGAAGTTCTTGTTCAGTGGCAGGGAGGAGAGTGGAGCTGATGGGGTAATTGCTGGAGCCTGAGGGCAGGTGAAGAGCAGAACAGCCCCATCCAAAGGGGACAGACCTCTGCCACCTCATGCTGCAGGAAATAGGAAGTGACATCTTCTCCTACAAGGGAGTTTTCACTGGGGGATGGAGGAGAACCATCTACCATCAGTGAAAAGGAGGAGCATGACTGTCAGGTTGTAGTTCTAAAGGGAAGAAGAGGAAACACGACCTCTCTCCCTCTGTTTGAAGCAATTTTCTTACAATTACTGAGCAAAAATCAAAATGCAGAACAAGGTCCATGCCCCAAAACCTGCAATCGACTGTCTAAAGCACTACAGAATACAGCCCTATTCATGTGAGACTGATGCAAGCTTGCCAAGGAAGATCACAAGCCATGAAGTTTCCCACCAAGTGACCCTAGGGAATAGGTGCTGAGCACTGACTGCCTCTTTCTTCTCTGCTGATGGATGATGCACAAGGCCAGTTAATGCCTTAACACTGTAAGTTCCAGTTCGTCCAACTCTACCAGCTTGCTTAATACTACGAGTTTCTAAAGGCAAACAAGTAACTCAAAATCCAGGCTTTGCAAGTCAGAAAGAAAATCTTTGAAATGTTGTTTTGTTTGTTTGCTTTTTAAATGCACATCAAACATAAGAGCACGTTTATCCTCCAGTATGCCCAGCGAGGACAATACAAAGCTGACTGCATAGAATTTCTAACTGCAACAAGGCAGCGTGTAACAAGATCTGACGGTAAATAGGATTAATTCAGTTTTCTTTGGAAGTATCAGTTCTGAGCTACGTCACCACAGAGTGTGATGGAGCATGGAAAAACATACAAATGTTTGCCCACAGTAAAGGATCAACTCAGAATCTGAATCAATTACTGCTCCCATTGTAGAAAATGTGATGTTGAAACAGCAAGGAGGACCACAGCCAAATAAAAGAAGGAGAAACTGTGAGCTGTATGACAATCTACTACTAGTATGGGAAGGGCACATCACTTGTGGCTTCTGCTTTTAGTCCTTGAGGGAGCTACCAACAAAACAGACAAAGCCAGCAGCAAATTAACACACACTGTAACAAACTGGTCTGTGGTTGTTGCATCTCATCTGCTCGTCCTTCGCACGCTTGAGACTGAATCAAAAGTCCCCAAAGAAAGGAGCTGATTCAGCATGAAATGAAATGCTTCCTTCTGATCTCCAATAGTAACCAAAGAAGAACTGCCAAAAGAAGGGCAGCAAATCAGATCTCACCCAATGCTTTTCCAAGTAAATGAAGGGACAAGCAGTGCCAAAACTACCAACAATAATACAAACTTTTCAAGAGCTCATTTGCTGTCCAGATCCAAATATTTGGAACTGATGCACTGTTCAGAGGCACTGAACTTCACATACATTACTGCTCTGTAAAGCATCAAGGAAATAACAATAATAAATGGGAAAAAAAACACCACTTACCATCTCTGCTCTTTGCTTCTGATTTCCCACTTCTTCCAGAACTTGAGACATCTGAACCTTCAAGAGAAAAAAGAAAACAAAGTTTGGAACATTACAGGGAATTTTGATTTGATCATCCTCCTTCCCACTCCACAAAAAAAAAAGCCAAAGGCAACGTGATTCCCACTGCACTGGAAGAGGAATTCTAAGTAGTGGGTCTTGATATACCCTTTATGAGAGGCGACTCTGCCCCAAAGAGCCTACAGTACACTAGAAAACACAGGTTCATTGTGGAGAGGAAACCCACTGGGCCCTCCATCCCAGATCTCCACATTACAGCCCGGCCTGAGAACTGAGCTTCCTCTCTGCTCCTTCCAAAGAAACTTCAGAGAAAGAAGATGCTCAGTGCACAACTGAACTGAACAACAAGCAATGAGTGTAAAGGTAACTTCACACAGAATACCTTGTTGAAGACTTTTGGGTTAAATGGTTGATTTTAGAAGTCTCTGAAACTGTGGTAGAACACCAGAAAAAGCCTCCATGCAGCCCAACTGAACGCCCATGAGAACACGTCCTGGTGCAAGGGTTTGGTTTTCCCTTTATTAAAAGGCAGTTTGAAATTCAAAGGATCTCAAACCAGAGAGGAAACATCTTACGTTATCCCTGTATAATTCCTAGAGAAACGGGAACATGACTCATAGGAGGAGCTTTCCTAAAAGGTTTTGTTTCTGTGGAAGGGTTTAGAAAGGAGATACTTTGGAGATGGCTGCGAGGAGCCACGTTTCCTCCTTCAGTGCAAATTCTTCCCATGTCTTCTCCGTCACAGCAATGCAATCTGCATTCCTCTGGTTAGCAGGAAGCCCGAAAAATAGAAACAACCAATGACAGAGAAGCTAATTTAAACAACAGAAACAAACACAACAAGAATGGGGGAGGGAGAAAAAAACAACTTTCCTGCAAACTAATTCATGTAATTTCAGGCAGATATTCATTAAAACCCTCCAGAGCCACTCTAACAATCGCTCTCCACACACAAAATGGGTCTTTTGAGTACTACATCCAAACAGCACGCAGTTTATTACAAGGAAAAAGAGAACACAGAGCTTTGCAGGCTAACGGCACTGAAATGCAGGCAAACAAAACATTGCATTCTTAGGGTTCAGCACAGCATAAAGGTTGATTTTGCAAACAAACAACCAAGCAGCTCAGACTGCTCCGGCCATAGAGCTCAGTGGAAATGGAAAAAAAACACGTTTTCTTGCTGTGTGAAGCATGGGATGATGTGACATTGCTTAAGGAACAGACACTCAAATAGGATGAAAGGGGTTTTAATAGAAGCCTGGGACCTGGCACGGGGAAGTGAAACACGCTCATTAAACACTGCGGGAGATGCCAGTCCCAAGCCAACACGGAGCACGTGTACGAGCAAAGCAAGGAGGAAAAATGAAATTATCACCAAGTTGGATGCTGAAACATCAGGAAACTGTGCATTTGTAGACACCTGGGAAAGATTTGTTTCCCCATTAATATTTAATCAGGCAGAATTAGACCAGCAGGTTGGAGCCAGGAGGGGGTCACGTGGCAAAGAATTAGAAAACCTCCTCCCAGAGATGTTGTTTGTGAGAGAGGTTAGCACAGACTTTGTCCAGCACCCCAGGACTGACTGAGTATTTTTGATTTAGAGCAAAATGAAAGGAATTTTTCCATATTTTCATTGGCTTTACCTAAGTGAAGGTGCATATGACCTTTAGATGGAAACTACAGCTCTAAATGAGATGCAGAGCAACATGAAGAATTACGTATGTGTTTCCCATGACTATCACTCATCAGTTTGAGGGTCATTTCTCCATTCAATCTCCTGCTGGACAGCACAGGGTTCTATAATACCATGGGCTGATTTAGAGTGGAAGAGGGTGGGTCAGTCACTTTGGGAAGAGGCCGCAAAAACTTTTGGACAGGAAAGAAATAATACGAACAGATGAGAGTATAAGAGGGAAATATTTCATCAGTTATTTGGTATACGTCTTGGAGAAAATAACCAAATGCAAACCTGTCACATTGTTATGCCAGTAGAGACCTACAGGCAAACCAGGACAGCAAGTCCAGAGCTGCAGCTTGATAACAGCAGATCAATACAATTTGGAGAAGCAATCAGATAGGAATTAAATCAGAGTAGGTTTTCTTCATTCATTTCAAGGCAGCTCATCTCAAAGGGAGCAAAAGCAGCCGAACTAGTGGGAATACAGAGAACAGCAACCGAGCTCACTAGATTGCCAGAAGAAATTATTTATGAAGATTAAAAGATTCTTAACTGTATGGTTTGGCTACAGCTCTCACAGAAGAGCAAAAGGGACATATTTAATGCATTGTGAGCCATTACAATGTGATGGAGGGCTGGAAACGAGGAGGCTCCTCCAGCAGAGCTGCTTCTGGGAGCATGGGGAGCAGCCCCACATCGCTGGGGCCCCTGTGCTGCTCCCTCCTGGCTGTGCAACAGATGATCCAAATGCTTTATCACATCCAGTTTGTAAACATTAGCCCTACCCCAGACTTTTTATTAGCTTAAATCAAATATTGAACCTAGCTCAGCTGTTAGAGGACAGCTGCTTGCAAAGTGATTCACTGCCATATTCCTACTAGGCCACAAGAAAATACAACCTAATCACCAGCAGCGTGACAGATGCACACATTTTTAATTATGAAGAAGAAATTAGGCTCTGAACTTCTCCCCACATCTCACTTAATCAGAGTGCTTTGGCAGAGCTGCCAGCAGTGCAGCACTGGGAGGCAGGAGCTGCAGTGGGCTCCAGCACAGCCCAGTGTCATCACTTGGGATGTGTGCTGGGCAGACTCAGAAGGACCTGAAAGAAATATTGCTATACTGCGTCTGGTGTTGGATTTCTTGCTTCCCTTCTGTCTTCCTGCTTGCAGCCAGGGTAGCTGGCTTTGCCAGCCCCATCTCAGAGCTTTTAGCTTGAACACATCCACCTCGCTGCCTTGGGAACTCTCAGTAGGAAAGACTTATGATGCATTTTCACAATACGTACAGAAGTTATCTTAAAGCTCTGAGGAAATTCTTATTACTTCATACCCATGTTAAATTCCCACGGATCGCTGAGCTCAAGCATTAAGAAATCTGATAAGCAAACAGATGCTGAGTTTAAGAATCAGATATACAAATACACGTAAAGGCCAATTTGCCCACTGAAGGCGGCATAAACAGGTAAAGAAAACCAAATAAGTAGCACAAGCAGGGAAAAAAAATCCTCTCAAGTATGCAGTCAATTACTTTAAGCCCACGGTAAAAAAAAAGGTTTGTCAACTCCAAACATTCATCTTACATGACAACGCCGTCTAATCTACTGTCAGCGCTACTGTCATCCTCCTAGGAGAGCAGTGGGGAAGGACAGATAACCCGTGCTCCCGCCTGGCTGCAATACAGCGCTGGGCTGCAAGGGGCAGGAGCAGTTTCCAAGGCGAGGAACTGATCTGGCTCCCAAGGAGACATTTCTGAATTGCTTAGCTTGCTTCCCTTCATCAATAATTAATCTCCTATACCTTCCCGCTGTAATTATTTCCATCGTATTTCATAGCTCGAATGCAAACGGGAAGGCAGCGCAACAGCAGGTGTGCAGCAGGGAGGCACGGGGTTGGGCCCAGCGCTCTCCCAGTTCCAGCAATGCAGGAGGAGCCCATGTATGGGGGGAAGGGGGGGCTGGGAAGGAAACCCAAGCAATCTGGCCATGACAGTGCAGCCGTTGGCCCCCTGCTTCGCTCTGGTCTGAGCCGTGCGCTCTGCGTGATGGGTGAGCAGCTCAAGGTGAGCCTCACTGGTCGGTAAAATGAGCTGCTCAATCTCTAATGAGCAGCCGCTCTCTCCACAACAATACCCTCCGCTCGGCGAGCAATTAGCAAATCGAAGCGCTGCTTTGTGGACCTGCATTAATGCACTCCTCTGTGCTGCGTGTTAAACAGCTCCTGGGTTCGGCACAGCACAGCAGCAACAGCCAGAGACACAAAATTAAAGTTTGCTTCAAAAAGCCATGGAAGCAAAACTGTGCTGCATACAGGGAATAAATCAAAACAATCTTCATTGGGAGACATCACTTTAGCCTTATGCTTTCATCAGAAAACATGATTGCCTTTACAGTCTCACTAATACAACGCGGGTGCTTTGCAAGGGAGAAAAACAAGCAGCACTTTCACTAACTCAAATTAAACCCCGTCATTTTTATTCTACCCCATGAAACGCCTGCAAAGCACAGAGCTGCCTGTGCCTGGGTTGTGTGCTCACAGCCAGCAACCTAAACCTCAGGGGGATGGATGGATGGGCACAGGAGGGGCTCAGCCTGCCAGAGCTGCTCTACAGCTGCAGGGCATCTTTGCAGCGTGACACAGCCCACGGTGTCCTTAGTGATATTTTGTATGCAACAGTTGTCTGCAAATCCAAGTCAAGTGTGATGACTGGCAAATTTAAGTATAACGTTAATTAATAGCTATTTCAAATTAATTGACTTCGAAGATAAATTCTTGCCTCTACTCCTCAACAAAGTTAGCAGACAAATTTACAAGGACATATTTACTTGCAGTCACGGAAACATGGAACCCTGGGCATTCCAACATGCCCCATCACCCTGTGCTGCCTGTCCTCCATTCATTAGCTGGGTTACTTCCCAGTAACTTTCATATCTAACCACTTACAAAAGAAGATGCATAATGTAGATGGCTTCAGCATGCAGCTAAAGAGGGATGTGATCCAAACCAGCAAATCTTAGCTGGGGGGGAAAAAAAGTGCATCCCCAACTCTTTCCTTTGGGTTCAGGGGATGCAAGTAATACACCGTGCATCAAAGCTGTGTCTGAAGCGCAAAAGGAAACTGCAAATCATGGCTGTGCTCCCAGGGCAATTCTGATAAGGAGAGCACTGATCGTAATGCTCAGAATTCAATCATAGTGTCAGAAACACGGGGCTCTATGCACCACACTTAGGAATTACACAGAACAACGGAGGAACATCATGAGAACGCTTAGAAGAGATGGCTGGAATCACCAGTTCTCTCTCGCACCGAGATACGATTCTGACTTGTGGTGAAAACAGGGAGAAAACTTTGATCTGACAATAAATGCCACAGCCAGCTTCCTCGTGGGGGTGGCAGACTGTGACAGACGTAACTCAGCCACTCGCAGTCAGACTCGGGTTTATTTCCATACTGTGATCCTGCATATTAAACTACTGCGAGAGCTGAAATGAAATTTTCATTAGTGTTCACACTGAAATCTTACCCACGGGACCCAACTTTCAGCTGTTTGCCTGTTTTTCCTTCCAAGCCACGTGCCCATTGAGGTGAGGCCAGCCTTCGAGCGCAGCACTACCGCAGACTGGGAGCAGCGCAGCACTGTCCTTGCATCTCTGTGCGCCCCAAAATTGCATGGGGCATCCCCAGTTTAAAATGGCGTCCTGGCACTTTGTGGTAGAAACGTGATCTTTCACAAAATCGCATCACTTGAGATCACAGTCAGTGAGATGGAGGAGCATCACTAACTGCCAAGTAACTTCCTTGCTGCTTTACACATTCAGGATCCCCTACAGCCCCAGGGATTCCTGCTTTTGGGTGCCTGGTAGTGAACTGCAGCAGCCAGGGGCTGAGGGTCACTGCTCTGTGCAGCAAACAGCAGGAGCTGCTACCTGCGTGAGTGGCGGGTTCCTAGGGATGGACTGGACGTGCAGCAGTGAAATGCCGCCCCCCAGTGAGAGACAAAAAGCAGCTGGTGAACAAAATGAAGTGTGAATAAAGCAAAGGCTCTTGGGCGAGAAACAAAAAGTGACGCTGCAAACTGAAAAATTGCTGAAGTCGTGGTTATAATTACTGAAATGCAGGGAAAACGTCTGCAAGACACGAGCTCCTGTCAAACAGGCATCAAGATTTACTGGGCAAAGAGATAATAACCAAATCTTTCTCTCGCTCTTAAGGCTCAAGGACAGACCGATCCCTCTTCCCGTGTTCTGTTTTAGCAGAGTCAGTCACTTAGTAACGACAAGAATTCTTGACAGGAGCTTTATTGGAATGAACTGACACCAAATTCTCACTGGTTATGCTGTAAGAAAGGGCTGCAAGCAAAGCCACTGCGGAACAACTCAGACAAGGGAGATACAACTCCAAGCCAAAAAAAAAACCAACCAATACCCACGTTTTTATTCCTGGCAAGTCATTTGACCCAGCTCCAAACGAGCTGCATAGTTCTACAGCAAAGATCCAGCTTTCCTTCTCCCTCTGTCTAACAATTCCTGGGAGGCCCCAAGCAAAGTTCTGAACTCCATGAAACTCCTTTCCTCCCCCTGACAACAAAGATAAACAACTCAGCCTTTGCCCAGGTCAGCTCTGAGCTCAAAGTGCCCTTAGTGACATGCAGCACACAGGACGGTCTGCACCACTCGGGCAGCACAAGGATTGAGCTGCACATTAAGAGCAGAATGTGAGCATCTCCACATCCAGAGGTGGCCATACCCTCACCTCCCTGATCCCGAAAGAGCAAAAGGCACAGCTTGAAGAAAGATTCTAAACCTCTTCGGATCCACTCCATCAGCACCGCTCATGCCATCTCCCATTAAGGACTCAGTACCAAGGCAAGCCAGGGAAGTAGCAAAACGTAGAGCCTTCTGTTCAGGAAAGGATGAGTCTGTGGAGGTGAAACATCCCAACCCAGACAGAAACATTTGTAAGAAAGCAGGTAGGTGCAGGTTGTGGGCAAACAAGGGGCTCAGGTGCTTCCAGATCTTTCACGTGACAAGAAGTGTCAGATCTGCACACATCTCTAAACAGGAGCAACCATTTGCTGCTTTCACTCTGAACTGCAGCAGAGGTTGAGGCAAAACCTGCATGAACAGCTGTGCAGCTCCTCTCCTCCTGGTGTTCCTCGACCACCTTTCGAAGGCCAAGCACAGAGACCAAGAGATCAGCACAGCTCTGCTAGGAATAATACATTCTCGCAATAGGTCTGCCTCCCTCCAACCTAATCAAATGGTGCTGCAGCCCTCACGGAGAGAACACGGTGCCAAACAAAAACAGGAGTTTGCAGCTGCTTCCTCAGCAGCGCAGGGCAGTCCAACTGATGGAGTTCTGCCACACCAACTGCTTCCAGCAGGAGACTCCCAGACCCGGATGGACTCTACAAAGGAGTTATTCCATAGAATCACAGAATGGCCTGGGTTGAAAAGGACCGCAATGACCATCTCATTCCAACCCCCTGCTGTGTGCAGGGTCACCAACCAGCAGACCAGGCTGCCCAGAGCCACATCCAGCCTGGCCTTGAATGCCTGCAGGGATGGGGCATCCACAGCCTCCTTGGGCAGCCTGTGCCAGTGCGTCACCACCCTCTGGGTGAAAAACTTCCTCCTAACATACAAATTAAACCTACTCTGTCTCAGTTTAAAACCATTCCTCCTTGTCCTATCAATGTTCATCCTTGTAAACAGCTGTTCCCCCTCCTGTTTATATGTTCCCTTCAAGTACTGGAAGGCCACAATGAAGCCTCCCCAGAGCCTTCTCTTCTCCAAGCTGGACATGCCCAGTTCCCTCAACCTTTCCTCATAGGAGAGGTGCTCCAGCCCTCTGATCATCTTGGTGACCTCCCCTGAACCCGCTCCAAGAGCTCACCACACCACTATTACACCCACACAACAGAGAAGCACAAAAAGATTCTCTTTGTGAGCAAAAAACTTTTCTTAACCAGGAAAAACAGCTGAGTGTGCAACCCCAGCACAGAGACCCTTCTCTTTTGCTGCTCCCCCAACGGTGTTTTTAGGAACAGAATCCCCTGTTGTTGGATGCGATGACAAAGGCGGTTGGAGGAGGGGATAACAGTTGTTTGTATGTTTGCTTGTCACTTCCTGGCAAAATTCTAATGGCAGCAACTCTTCCTTATGACTGACAGAAGAATGAGCAAACATTAACACACGCTAAACCAAAAGAGCACCTCAGAAACCAAAAAGTGCTGACCATACAACAGCCATCATCTCTACCAAAACACAAACTCTCCTACCACCCATCCTGCACAGTACGCTTCTCCCAGTGCCACCTCCCCAAGATATAGGTGCTCCCTCCCTCCGTCAGTCCCCTCCAGCAAGGTCTGATCATCAGGGGAAAAGAAGCAGCATTCAGTTGATGAAGTGTGTGAATTAGCCAACAAAAGTGTTCACTCTTATCCATTCATCAGGGAAAAAAAAAAAATGGTGGAATTACATCTCTACCTAAATAAGCCCTTCTAATTTCAGCCGATGAGTCAGCACTGCTGTATCTCATCACTAAGAATGATTCATTGGCAGCGCGCTTCTCAAAGTCAAGAATAAGAGCATTCGCTCTGTCATCTCCTAACTGCTCTGTATCATAGCACTCTGCTTCCGTACAGTACTGTGACAATGATTTATGCAATTGTATCACTTTTAATTTAAATGTATAAAGAGAGATTGTCAGACTATCAGCGTATCACAGCATTCTCTTCCCTGTGTGCTGACAACTGAACACCTGGATGATCCTCTTGCTTGCCAAGGAGAGCTGTGTATGCCCCAAGAGCCGATGCTTCTGAAGGCGCCTGGAATGGCCAATATAGTTTGAGAGAAGCATCAATACCTGGAGAGGAGCTGAAATAAGGTCTCCAGAGGGAATCTGAGCAAAAAAAAAATCAGATATGAGTGGTCTCTGAAGAAAGCTTCTGCTGAAAGTGAAAGCAATGGGTTGGAAGAAGAGGGCTTTGAGTATAGATTAGACCCCAGCCTGAAGGTCTGTAACTGGGTGAAATAGAACACAGCCGTTCTCACGCTAATCCTACACCACAGCCTCCCTAGTTGTGACAAATCATTAACCATTAAAACATGGCAAGTCAGCAGCTCCCCCTGACCCGAGCACCCCCAAGGACTGAGGAGCAGCACCTTTCCCTAAGCTGCTCGAGGCTTTTTAGCAGCTGGTGACCTGTGGTGTCCCTTCCCAAGAGATGCCTTTTATGACACGTGTGCCACGTTCCCAACAGATACTCCCTGCTGACCACGCTCTGTCTGCAGTCCCCTCACACACAGAGCACCCATCCCGGTGTGACCACCATGAGCCAGCTGGCAGCCACCACCAGGGAAGCAAAGATCCATCCTTAGAACTTCCTTCTCCTGGGTTACTTTTAATTTAGCTTGATGCCTTGTCCTGGCTCCCTGCACTGCCACACAGGTTGTGCAAGCTCAAATGAAGGTCAGGGAAGGGTTTAAGCAAACACTGCCCTTGAAAGAAAGGCTTGTGAAATTACAACTGGTGTATTTTTGGCATCCAGCAGAACAGTGGGTAAAGTGCCTAAATCTCAGAGGGTCTCCAACAAATTTGAAACACTCCTGGAAGTTGCTAGGAAACAACATTCACCCTCCAGACAGAACTGTGCAATGTTTGCTCTGACAGAGCAACGCTTGTGTTGCCCTTGCTTCCCCACCACAATGTTTGTTTAGGACCTGTCTCCTCTGATACATATTTTCAGCTTCTAGTCTGAGTGCCTGGCTGGATTTTGCTTAATAAAGCAGACATTACAATTTAAACACAGCTATTATAATTAGCAGAAGCTTGCTGCTTGATTCCCTTTCCAGACAGGGTTTTCCAAATGTCAGGGTGAGCTCCACACAGCTGATGGGCTCTGATGGCTGCTCCGGGTGCAACTGACTCAGGGAAGCAATGAGTGAGGGGCAGATGAGGAAATGAATGGGATGATTCTCTGCTTTTGTCCTGCTCCTTGATTTTCAAGCACTGTCTGTACAATGGGGAGGAAGGTGAGTTTTACTGGAGAGATTCTCCTTTTCAAAGCAGAAAGTTCATTGCACTTGGAGCCCAGGAATTTCCCTTGGGATTTCATACCTGCTTTCTGGTCAGCCCTCAGAAGAAGCTGGATCTTCCTGGTTGCCCTGCCAGGATCCCACAGCACAAAAATAAAGAGGATTGGTGGGAGTAAAATAATAAATACATGAAAATAATAATAATAATAATGGAAAAAGCCAGCACTGATACTGGCTGCTAAAACAAAACAATAAAAACTCATGTCTCCATTCCCAACACACACCTACCCACAGCATGCTGCTTCTACCCCTGCAGAAGAACATTGGTGCTTACATTCCCAGGCACTGTGTACACCAATGGCTGCCAGGCTTCACTTCAAAAGCCCTGGCAACACTCCACACCTCAGCAGGTCTCGTGGAGCCAGCAGAAGCCCAGCTGTGTTTATCAGTGCAGGCATCATGCACCATCTCACCTGCCATGTATTTGTGCCTCACCCTCCACCCTGCCTTGCTGCTTGGGATGTGCCAATACAAACTTCCTGCACCTCTCTGTCAGGTGCTGATCTGCGCAAACACTGTTCAAGAAAAGGAGAAAGCAAAGCCCAAGGACCTTTGCAAGGCCACAGAGACAGTCACAATTTGCAATTATAATGTCATACCTCATCATTTTTGTACTACGAGCTGAACGGGGCTTAGAAGCAGAATTTGCCTAACGTTGTGTGACCGCTGGGGAGAAAAAACAGGGGTAGCAGTACTGCCAACAGACAGACAGAAAGGTTAAAAAAATCTCCCATGAGAAAGAACTGGAAGCCAAAAAAAATGTGTAAAATACATCCTTACCACCCTCAGATCACATCAAGCACACCTGTAGAACGCAGTCACGCTCCTCTGCCTTCCTTAAAGAGGAGCAAAACCTTTCCACTTTCATTTGAGAATATATTCTAAGTAAACAAATCCCGAAGGAATTTAAGCACAGTGTAAGAGCTGCAGGAAAAAAAAAAAAAATGTTAAAAGAAAAAAAAAGCAAATGAACTAAAATCCTCTCTTGACACACTACTGAGAAAAGGATTCACTGCACTTCTAATTAACTGCCACTGTGGCTCGAATGAATGACTTATAAATAGGAAGCAAATTCAAAGCCAACACTCGAAGGCTACAGCAAGTTTTGAGGTTGTTTTCTTGTTATTGCTTAATCATTTGTTAGTAAGGTGGAGGCCAGCAACACAAATGTGGTGAAGGAAGGAGGGATGAAAAGGAACGATGTTCAAGTGTATGAAGTGCAAGAACAAGTTTGTGGCTGCAGTTTTTCCTACGTGCCCTCAACCCTAACAGGGATTTTGTCTTATCATTAAATTCTTATCAGAAAACTCAAGCTCCTGTGGGCCACCCTGGACCAACTTTGAGTCTTCTTTGCATAATGGAACCAACGTACTGTCAAGTGCACTCATTAAAGCACAGCACTGGGAGTGCTCGTGCAGCTGGTCTGTGGAGGGTCATCCAAAACAGGAGTGGAGTGGAGTCGAGGCCACCAAGGCTAAGTTACCAGTCACATCATAAATGACACTACTCACAGCAGTGAACTGCAAAGCTGGAGCAATGCAAGCCATTCCCAGAGAGAATCTGCCTTCTGGAAAGCATTTGTAGGAAGATTTCTCATAAACTGATGACTGTTCCTCAAAATAACTGGAACTCCTATTCCCTGGCTCTTGTTGCCACCTGTCTCCCACCCCCTCTTTTCTCCTCCAGCTCGTCTGGCTGCCCACGACATTCCCAGGCTGCAGCTTTCCAGCATGCAACAAAGCAGGCAATTTAATTATCCTTTCTAAATGCCCCTCTTAATCCCATGCTCCTTCTTGCAGAGCCTGAAGGGGACTCTCACCAAACCCAAGTGTTCTTTTCCAGGCAGCCTGGTGGGCACGCGGTGCTTAGTGCCTCCTGCACAGCCTGTCCTGCAGGGATCTTTAATATGTCCCATTCCTTAAAAAAAGGGTTTGAAAAGGGTACCGAAGGGTAAAAAATAATGGCAATAACAAGAACAGAAAGAGCAAACAAACCATCCTTGCACAGCACAGGTGTGATGTATATTCCGTGCTTGCCAAGCATCAGTTTAATTTACGTTGCAGAAACTTGCACTTTCCCTTCACAATAACTGTCTTGGAGGATTAACCAGTCTGAGACTGAAGTCTCTTGTTTATCTGTGAAATAGACAGAGCAAAAGGAACAGAAATGCCTATTTCCTTGTGTTGCCTCATCAGTGTTTCTCAGTTTTGATCTGAAAGCATTAACCCCACAGGGAGCCCTGCAATTTCATCCTAAACGCCGTCCATTCAGCCCTCAGTCCTTCTGCTGAGCCTGCCAACAAAGATGCCAGACGAGATATTGTTGAGATGCAATTGTTTATCTTCCCTGAGCGAAGCAAACAGCAACTCATTTCAGGAAAGCAATCCAACAACTCACAATCACTTCTCACTCCAGCAGATGCAGACAGACAAGGCAAAAGGTGCCGATCCTATTAGAAACCCTCGAGTTTCCTCACACCTGGATCTCTATCCAGCAAAGCCATGCTACAGAAGCATTGAAGACCTCCATTTGGCAAGGCAAGGAGTCAGAACAGATGCCAAGCTTATCTCAGGGATGAGCTCCCACCACAAAGCACGTGTTCAGTGGTGGCTGGGCATTACACGGGGAGTGTGAGTGCACAGATTATGCTGCAGGCAGAATTAAATCAAGCAGTGGCACCAGAGTAAGGCAGCAGATCCCACACTTAGATCTTCTTTCTTCTTACCCTAGCAGATAAACAGCTCTGAAGTTTCTCCCTTGTCTAAATGTGAGGAGGGCTGACCTCAGGGGGTCACCAGCTGGTTTGTCCTCTGCAGGCTGATATGCACCAACCTGCTCTCAGCTTGCTCTCTGTGGAACAGGCCCTGTAGAAGCCTACAGAGGTTACAGGAAACATCCGTTTGCAGTAGGAGCAGCCAGATTTGTGCCATGCAGAAGCTCCGTGGAGCTCATGAAGACGTGAGGGCGACCTCTCCACTCTCACTTCCCCTCTGCTGTTCAGAAACAAGAGCCTTATCCAAAGAGCAAGTGGAATGCAACAGAAACCAGTATCAGCAACAATTACAATAACATCATCTGTGAAGTGTTAACGGGCTGCAGAAATCAGCTACAGCAAATTTGGCTTTTGTCTGGCCTAAATAAAAAGGTGCTCATTATCTTGAGAGGAAATGCCACTTATGAACGATAAGGTCATGCTGCGCCGTGCAGATAAATGTCAGTTCTCTGTATAGCTGTGAGCCTCATCTACTGCATTCAGAAACACACATAAACAACAAAGCAACAAAGTGCCTTTAGAATTAGCCTGGGATGCTATGTTATTTTAAGAGTACAAAGCAAGTCTTCTGCATTTCCTTCGACATGCTTTCCTGAACAAGCACTAGGAATATCTATATACATACACCTATGGCTACACTGTGCTTTGTTGGTCACAAAATAAACCAAAGCCTGGTGCTTTCAAGCAAGCTTCTATCAAGTATAGTGGAAGAACTGAAGACCAATGGTATTTTATTTGCAATAAGGATCTGAAGGAATTACATACAACTGCATCTGATGTTAATACAGACCCCAGCAGGCTGTGCCAAGCTGGATGAGTGACTCTCCTTCAAGGAAATCCCACACACAACAGCAACAGCTTCCCTCTTTGCAAGAGTTCTGCATGCTGCCACGTAGCAGCTGAGGAACAATTAAGCACACTCAGATGATCTTTGGGTAAACAGAAGAAACAAACCAAGCAGCAATTAGTGGAAATGGCAGCGGCAGAGCCTTGGAAGCTCCAGGCATGTCTGGTGAAGACCTTTGGGTTTTAGAGCATCTGTCAGTAAGCCCAATCCCAACTCTGCACAGGCTTTGGGAAACAGGCAGAGTTCGTGGGCTCTCAAGAGATGCTCCTATGAGTTAAAACTGATACAGACATTGATCGCTTCCTAACATAAATAAATAATGTACGGTGACATCCTCTACACAAACAAACCTCAACCAAAAATCTCTCCTTACCCAATATATTCCACTTTAAGTAACCTCTACAAAATCATTACTCTTTTCCCCATTCATAGCTACTGAATCCATCACTGTTCTTTCATACACTGATAATACAGTGTAACATCTTTCAAGCTTCTTGTTGCCATCCTTTAAAACTTAGAAATATTTAGCATTACCAACTTGTCCAAGAAAATGGGGTTTCCAAGGGAAAAAAAAACGAGCTGTTTGCACAACCTCCCAAAAGGTGCTGCAAAAACTCATGTTTGTAAGTCTGACATTTGGAACACAAGCAAGAAAACACGGAATAGATAAAAATCAATGCTTTAAAACACACGTCAGTTCAGCTCTTAACGTGCTTTTGAATAGAACTGAAATACGAAGGCTTCACTACAGCCATCAATGCCATTTGGCCACATGGAAAATATAAATCAGTGCAGTGCGCCCAACCAACGTGCCATGCATTTCATACTGCTATCACTGGCACCACAGGGCATGAAGAATGCAAAGCTGCCTTCCCCAGAACTTTCAGCCTGTCCTGCTGCAAAGCTTTTGCAGAACCAAAGCATGCTTGACATCAGCACTGATTAAAACAAATAGGTAAACTTCAGAGCCTCTGAAAATAGAGAACTGCTCCTTACAATTTGCTTGGACCACCTCTGAAGAGAGGGAACCTGTATCAACAGCTTCGTTTTTATTCACAGCTTGGTGAACATCACTTCTGGTGAACATCACTTCTGTTGCCAGTCTTTTCTAACTTAGCTGGCTAGTCGCAGTTAAGTACAGGAGAAAGGAGAAGAGTGAAGACCAGCACTCCACCTTACTCCTAACGCTGCAATGCTGCCATACTCCAATTCATGACCTCAGTATGGAACCAAACTGGACAAAAAGAAAAGCTGCAGTGCACAGACAAACCAGTTGAGAAGAAAGCATGAAAGGTGAATAACTATGTAACTTCTGGAAGAAAACAACTGCAATCGCCCTCTGCATTCAGGCACCATTCAGCTAACCATGCTGAACCAGGCACTGAGACTAATTAGTTCCCTGAAGAAACAACCCTTCCGCTCCTGCTGATTAAGATCATAACTGGAAATAATCAATGGGCTTCAAAAAGAAAATTAAGACAGCAAATACTGTTGTTTTAATTGCTACAATAAACAAAGTTAAGAGCATTACGAAGGATCTTGAGATTCCAGCAAATTGCAAAGAGCAGGAGCATGGGAATGCACGGGAACGAGTTTGTGCTGCTGTTGCTGTCTTCTCAAAGCACTTTTTCTAGTACACGCTATGACTATTAGGCAACAGCAGAGCTCCAAGTCCAGGAGCTCAAAGGCAGAGATCCACTGCAGAGCTCCGGGACAGGAAGAGTGAGGCACCCAGATGGGCCCTGCAGAGATGCCACTGCAAGAACTTGGCTATAGATAAAAGTTGATGGTGTGTTTTCAAATGGAAAATCGTTGTTAAAAACATTAATCCCTTTTTGCCACAGGAGGCCATTGCTGTGAATTAAAAGATGACGTGAAAACACTTATAAATACATACTTTACATTCTAAATTATGCGGAGATCGTGTAGTTATCCTGAAATGAAGCACTAGAAATCACAGAATTCAAATCCAATCATTATAAAAATCAACCTATCTCAACAAGTTCAAAACACCTCTCAAGATGCCCCGACAAGCGTTGTTTCATGTCATTAATGCAAAGCAAAGGCAAGGAATAGATCAAATTACTGCGGTGTTTTGTGGACGTGCAATTTTCAGTTCTAATCGTTTCACCAGATGCTGCTTCCTTGCTTCTCTCAGAACTGCCTGGTTTCCACGAGCGGCTGCAGCTTTCATCACTGCCAGAACGTAACCAAGTAGTAGTTCTAATAGCCAGAGAACATTAAACATTCACTTTACTTCTGCACTTTCTGACAAGGAAATTAACTCACCAACACAGTTCCAGTGAGGTGTGATGCACTGGTCAGAGACAGCCTGGCCTGGCCCGTTATCCTGCCCCTAATGAGCCAGGCACCAAAATACTCCTTGGGCTGAGCTACACATACATGAACCACACACTAAAGGCATTGTTGGGCTGGATGCATTTGGGAGGCAGTTCAGAGATGGGAAGGAGCGCTGCCTCCAGCCATCACTCTGCTGCAGGGAGCCCAGGCTGTGTCCTCATATACCTCGGAAGCTTTGACCATTCCAAGGGTCACTCAAGCACACCTGAACACAAACCCAGCCACCAGGGTCTGCCACAGCAGTGACATGGGCTGCAGAGAGATGACACCAACACTACATGACTTCACCATGCTTTCCAGCCTGGGAAAGACCCACAGAAGATAGATCTCTGGATTAAACACAGAATGCAATTCAAGTAATTTCTATAAAACTGAAAAAAAGTTAAAAAACTGTAATTGTAGAATGTGACCCGGGGAAGTTGTACAAGCATGCTGTCAAAGCCTTCCTTAACTTCAAGAAGCCAGCAGCCAGGGCCACCCTTGTGCTCTTGCTTCCTCCTCCACCTGAAAACTTGAATGCAAAGCCTGTATCTCTAGGCACAGGCAAGCAGGCTCTCCGGTTTAAAGCATTCTAAAGCTCTCAGTGCCATAAGAAACACTCTGCCCTGGTCTATTGTGGTGAATATGACTCATAACTTCACATCAGTTATCTTCTCTTTCCCAAACATTGCTAGAAAATTACTCAATTTTAAGTCTACTGTGAGAATTTAGATCTAGTTCACCTGCTTCTCTCATCTCCTACATCCAGGTGCCTTTGAAGGAGATACAAATTCCTCAGGTCAAACCTTGTTCTGCTTTGTTATTCAAAACATCACCAGTAGAGACTACAGGAGGATTTGCTCACACCAAGAGCAGTTTCAGGGGAGCACAGGCTGCTAGCATCTATCACAAGAGCCTCCAGAGGTGCACTGTGATGTCCCCAGCTGGTGTCAAAGGCTTTGGACACACAGAACAAAAGCAGACTGCTATGCTCCAAGCATCCCACACAGCACCGCGGTCTCACCTCAGCCAGGCTGCTTCCTGCAGCCCCTGACATGCACCACAGGCTAAAAGGACAGATAACTTCATTAATGATTCAATTTACTCTCTACAAGTTGATGCCAAGAATTCTCATTTCTCAAGAATGATGGCAGCATGCTCCTCTTTAGCTGTGGTCCCGAGGAACTGTTGAGTTAAAGCTGTTCTTAAACTGTCAGAGCATCCACACTAAAACAAGCTGTAAAAATCCACCTTCACTATGCTGCTCCGTGCAGGATACCCGTAGCACAGGCATTGCCATACAGATCCAAAATGAAGAAGCACCTCCAAAAAGTAAAAATAATTAATATTAATTGGGCTTTAACATCTAGTTCAACCAATTACAAAAGCCATGGAGAAAAGCTCTGCTGAGGCACCAGCCAGTTTTAAGGGCACTCCCGCAGAGCAGGGACTGTCACCTTTAACAAATCACTGCACCCCTCATGATGTGACTTCCTCATTTATGTGATGGCTCTTTGCAAGGTGCTCTCCCCAAACACAGCCGCCAGCAGGTGTAAAAGGGAGGGGAGGGAACTCATGGCTCCCTGACTTGACAAGGGCACTCAGGTCTGGAGGAAGATGAAATGTGTTAGAGAAGAGAGAACTGAAGATCATCCGATTTGCAACGGTGCTGGATGATGCAGAGCCTGAGCCGCCTCTCCTCTAGGAAAGAGAAGAAAGGCAGAGGATGCAGCAGCGGCCAGGAAGGCTCAGAACTGCTGAGAGATGCCAAAGCGCCCGGGTTCCAAATGCTATTCTGACAGGGAGTTTGCTTTGTCAGAATATGATGGCCTGAACTGTGAGTGTCTCGGCAACCAGTGCTAGCTGGTGCGTGCAGCACGTGAGCATCATCTCCAGAGAGTCTCTTTTCTCCCTCTTGAGTTACAGACAAGATGCTACAGTGACAGCAGAAGGCTGGGCAAGCAAAACACACCATGCTGGAGCGGCAGGAAAGCTCCAGTGACTTGGATTTGTTCCTTGTGGACATCCAAAGGGAGCAGGGCAATCTTCTCACTGCTTCTTACAGTTGTCACTGAGATAAGCGGTGCAGAAGGACTGGAAGGCAGCAGAGAGGCAAGGAAAGCAGGCAGCAGAAACCCAAACATGGAAACAAACTCTGTGCTTCGCACAGATGGAAGGAAGTTTCTCTGTAAAGCTCCCATCATCACAGAAACCCCTTCTGCTGTGTAAAGAAGCAACTTACCTTTGAGGGGGAGAGAGAACTCAGCAGAGGGATAAAGCACAACAAGCATGAAGTGCTGATCAAAGGGAGGGAAAAAAGGAGGTAAAACAAAGTGGAGAAGCACTGAGGGGGAAGCCAGGTGAGAGACCAGGAGGAACTGTTAACTGCTCAAATAAGCATTCTATTGCATCCACATAAATTCACTTTAAGCACCGGAGTGACTGCTAAGCAACTCCCTTAGCAAGGAGCAGACTTGTGGCTAACCACCAGCAGCCAAAATGCAGTTATCATGCTCAGATAAGGTGACAAGTTTTGGTCAGCAAGTTTTGAGGCCGCCAGTAATACCCATAGTAAAAAATAAACCACAACAAAAACACCACAAAAACACCAAGCATATGGCATTTCTCGTGCTGAAACTGTCAGACTCGTAATTATCTGATTAGAATACATATGGTGCTCACAGACAGCGTAAATCTCTCAATGTAAAAAATGCTAGAGACCATTGAAGGTGTCAGCGTGAGTCTTCCTTGCAAATCTCTCTTCATTAAAGTTTCATATGGAGCCAAGTGTGTTGTAATAAAATAGCTATTAATGGAGTCATATTTATGATGATTTCTCTTTTGTGCAGCTGGATTTAACTTTTCAAACACTAAACTCCGCAACAGAGCCCTGTCACAAGCTGCCACGTGCACAGAGGCTCCTTGCTTTGCCACATTTATCTTGAGATTAGAATTAACAGGAGCAGCAGTAGTAAAAATTAATCAAGATTGGCACAAAAACTGTTAATATCACTGATGACAAGCTGAAAATTTCTGTCGCCATAAGAATACAGCCGCAATTCTGTTTGTTTTACGTACTGATTACATGCTGGCCAGAGACAAACTCATTCCCTTTTCAGTTCTAAAACATGCTTTTAAAAAGATGCTGAGTGACACTTCATTAACCACCCGAAATAGGCTGGCACAGCCCACTTGCTTTTTCCAGCCTCCATTTCAGCTGGTATTTTTCTTGGCCTCCTCCCTGCTTTACATGCACTGCTCCATAAAGGGTTTTCTTGAACCTTGACAGCCAGCTCAGCACCATGGGACAGGGTTTGTGCTGGGGGCAGGCGGTGCAGGGCAGGAGGTGGCAATCACTTTGAGCCCCAGAACAGACTACGTGTCTGCATGCTCATGCATTAGAGATCCAGCTTTTATCATCAGTCATCAGTGAAGGGGATTTTCAAAGCTGCCCATCAGCCTGTCTTCATCCTATGGCTCTGCCCCATCAGGCACGGACAGGACCCACTCTTTGTCAGCAACACAGCACTTCCAAAGTGAGCTGGGACAGAAGCATCGCTCTGCATTTGAGCTCCTGGCAAGGTGCCCTTCTTCACGAAGAGGTCAATGCTGCAGACCCAGCAGTGTTCCCAGCAGCTGTCCTGCCAGTCACAGACGGAGCCCAACACAGTATCACGCCATCCCTGCCTGCAGCATGCACTAACAAACTGCTCACACACAGCCCTCAGGGCCTACACTCCTCTCTCTTGTTCCCTGTGTTCTTTTAAACCACTTCCCACCTCTGCTTACACATCAAGCAGAAGACTTATCAGAGGCCTCATCTCCCTGATGAGCGAGAAGTTGTTGCCTCAGCACAAACTCTTCCTACACTCCATCTTCTGCAGAGAGCCACCTCACTCGCATGGGGCTGCTGTTGGAATGAATGGGAAAAATCTCCATTTTCAGAGTACAGAAAATTCTGGTTAGAAACATTACTTATTCACTCTGTGGGTTGTTCAGAGGAGGGGCTGCTGGTAACAGACTGGGGCAGCCAACAGGAACACACACACAGACATATCAGCTCTACGAGTATCAAAGGGTTCTCTGCTAGGGTACGTCATGAGAGATGTGGGTAAATGATGCCTTCAATAGCAAAAACCAAACCATGAGAACAGCCCACAAGCCAGCTGCCTGCTGCCCCCCAGCCCACCTACAGCAGGTGCTCCCAGCATGTCCCAGCCTTTCAGCCACCAGGATTTAGATGTGCCCAAGTTCCCATCCGCATCAGAGATAGTTTAACCCACATTTCAGAAACCAACCGAAGCTCCAAGGTGCCTCGTTCCTGCTGCCTCCTCTGTTTGTTTGCGAGATGAGTCACGCAGGTGTCAACCATTCTAAGATGTGCAGAGCTGGGAGGTGCAGAGCATTATGTGAGAAGTTATTAATAGCTGCTATCAACCAGATCTTTGATCTGCAGGCAGTGACTTACAGCTGCTGCTCCCGATGACGAGATGCCAGCAGGCCCACATGGACCTCCATTTCCCCTTCCAGCTTTCGGATTTTTACTAGAAAAACAAACTCCCAAATTTCAAAACAGATTGCATTTGGCAGCCAACATTGCAGTCAGAAAGGCAAACGCAAGCAAGTGAAGCATGAAATTTTACTTTACAAGGGGAATATAAGGACTTTGAATCCCGCTTCTAGCAATGTCTTTGAAAGACTTAAAGGTTGACATCATACGAAACAAACCTCTGGAAAACACAGCTCCTTTCTGAAATTTTCCACGTAGCCCTTTATCCACACCCATGAAGATAAACCTATCACTTGTTCCCTATCAATAATTAAAGGGATGCAGGAACTGGTTCCTACACTTCCCATGCTTCCACCTGAAAAGGAAAGGGCAACCTGCTACCACCCAATGCAAACTCAACCTATATGTCCCCCCTAACTGGGGACATCTCCCTCCATCAACCCAGAGCCACCACTGGCAGCAGCTCAGAGCACAAGATGAATCAGCTCCCCCAGCAAGTTATACCAGTGCCCTCTAACCCTGCTGTTAAACAATGCAGTTATCAAACAACCACATGGAGATGAAAACATTCAGGCAAGTTTCCTTTTCATCTGCCACTAATTTCTGGCTCAACTTGCCCAAAACTGAGAAACGGGGAGAAAGAGGCCCTGCAATGCCATACAGAGCTCACAGCACACTGCAATGCCTGCTAAGGCTCTAGAGGTCATTGGTGGCAGTACTCCCTGCCCTAAGCCCCCACCTACCAAAGAAGAAGAGTGTTTCCTAAAGGTGACAGCAGCGACAAGGAGATTGATGCACAGCGGGGCAGTTCCCACTGTGACTTCAGTAGGAATCCCAGGAGCAGCAATTACTGCAAGTTTTACTCCGTTTGAATTACAGCGTCTATAAATCTGTATGCTGGTGGGATTAGACATGAAGAAAGGAAAACTCACATACTTACAGTTAGTGTAAAATCTATGGAATAAAACTGCCAAGATTTAAGATCACAGAGATATTTCCAAATGTTTCTATTCAGGACCGTTCCACTACCACCAAATACAGCAGGGAGGTAGGGAATAATTTGGCAAATGGATGTTATAATTTACCTCATTATAACCCTGTTTCAGCCTGCAAATTTACATAAAGAGGATAATAATATAAGAATCCCTTTGAGAAACACTATCTTCAGGAAAAAAAGAAAATGTTTTTCCTAGAGAAAACCCCAGTATTAAAAAGCAGTTAATGTAGTTACTGGTGCCCTGGGGCTTTCAGGCCCAGTGCCACAAAGAGAAGAATAACAGCAGACAGGTACTTTACGTCTCCAAATGCTCCAGGTAAGGGCCTAACGAGCACACCCTTCCTGACACAGCCTGCAGGAGAGCCTTGCTACACGCACTGCAGGGAATCACCGACACCACACAGTGGGTCTCACTGCTGTCGGCATTCTGAAGGCTGCATTTTGCAAACCTGCCTTCTGCAGAGCACAATGCTGGGCAGCAACGGTCTTAAGCGGCCTCAGCTGTTCCACCACTGGGGTTAGAGAAGGATGCTGCTTTATTACCTCCAGCTCGGCGTTATGAGTGTGCAGCTTCTGCACCATCTCCTCAGCCTCCCGCATGCGGCGGTTCAGCTGTGGGGAGTGCTCTGCAGGGGTCAGCTCGCTGTCATACGACTCCAGGATTGCTCGCATCCCATCACGCTCCTGCAGGGAAGAACAGAAATCATCGTTAGGGTTAAAGCCCCTGAACCCACTGAGGCAGGAGGGTACTCAGGACAATGTGTTTTACCCCATTGCAGAACAGAATCCTGATGGATATACTCTCATGGTCTTTGTATGTGCACCGAGTCACAGGTGTGAGCATGCAGCTCTGAGAAGATCAATGAAAAAGCACAAGAAATGAAGAACCAGATTGTCTTGGGTACAAAAAAAGCACACATTCACTCTAACAAGCAAATACCAACTGAAAACAGAGCCTTCCTTCTTTCTGGAGACACTGTTCTAATTCAACAGGCTGAACAGACTCCTTCAGCAAAACGCTGAGTGCAGTACTTGACATTTTTCCTGCCAAAGAATCCCAGCAATGAATGAACAGAACGATGGCAACAGGAATGAAACAGATTTGATGATGAACACAGTGACTAAGAGCAAATATCCTCCAAATGGTATGTGACTGACCACCTGTTGAGTGCTGCAATATCCAGTGCTTATAATTAGTATTTTTTCAGAGGTTAATATCCTGCTGAGAGTGTGTTTGGCTCACTTTCCTATTTGCCGATGGTTATAAACAGGAGGATCCCTCTCCACGCTCTGAGAGCTTTCACACTCCTAAGTACAAAGCTGGGCTTGAAAGCTAACTGTGGTAGGCAGCATCTTGTGGCCACGACACTGGTGGGGGACAAAAGGCTGAACAACATTCCAGAAAGCCAGGTATGTTTTAAAGAGATTGCTGGTTACAGTGCGATGTGCATACAGGGATTAGAGAGCTGATGAAATGTTTCATATTTTGACTGTATTGAAGAGCCTTGATGTTTGCAAGGCTGCAGAACAGAGTTAAAGCAGTACATCCCCACTGCATAAATCAAAGGAGCAGAAACTCCTAGGAAATCTTACAGGGTTGCTTCCCTTTCATTGCTGAAATTTCTATTTCACCCTGCTGCAGCAATGCACAAACGTTCAGAGTAAATCCATTATCTCTGTGAATGCTGCGATCACAAACATCCAAACTGTTGTTAGAGGATTGCTCAGCTTTACAGATGTGCCGTTCCCAGGCTGCTGCTACTACAGAGAACTTGGAGCAGCTCACAGAATCTGCCCAGCCACACTGAAATACCTGGCTGGGATCCTGCTCTGCTGTGGAAATCAAAAACGACCAGGATAGGAAAGCCCTTTCCACTTAATAACAAACAGGGCTGTATTTCAGATAGAGAAGGGGATGCTAACTGTTCAGCCAAGCAAGCCTGTACCTGAAGTCCATACCCTCCCCATTCAAATCTAAAGGTCAAAAAATGACTGTGGATAGCACGGGGAAGGGAAGGAACATTCAAATTCGAGGTGTGAAAGTAAGAAGGGGGCAATGCCACAGGAATGGTTTGTGTTCAGAGCATGTGATGATGCACTGAAAGGTCAGCCACGTGGTTGGTCAGCAGGTAAAAGGATCTCAAGATCAAAGCCCAGCCTGAGGCTGAAAGAACTGCATTAATAAAGAAACACAGGTTCTAGCAAAAGGAGTGTTGGAAGCTATTATTGGCTTCTTGCTCAGGCCTGACTGAAGGGAAAAACTTTTCTAAGAAAAGAACAGTTTTCCAGTAAAGTTTACAGAGAATTACTGATCTAACAAATGCATGAAGGGAAAAACTTCCATGTTACTGCAGGAGGAGAAAACCAGACAGAGACAAACCACACCTGCCTGGTAATTAACTCGTTTAGCACAAAAGCAGCAGTAGAGGATGGCTCCATCCTTCTCCCCCAGCAACACAAACACATCGCCCAGTCTGCCAAGTGTATCTCCATAAGGCAGCCTGCCTTTGCTTAGGGGATGACTTTAGTTCCCCATTTGCTCCAGAATCACTGTCCAGAACACAGAAGAGGACATAATGATGGCATTTAGTGAAGTCACTGGGTTTATTCTTGCACACTGCTGCAACTACAGCATCGTCTCACTGGCTGTGTACTCCAACCTGCTCACTACCCTAATTTTCTGCGAAGCATCTTTCATCAATGTGATAATTTAACATGGCAATGTTCTCTCCATTACAGGAGGGCAGTTCCAAACCCCTGAGCATTTTTTTCAGCCACAAACAGGACCCGCTGCAATTCCCATTGCACTTGGCTTCCAATTAATTGCTGGATATGAGGTCAGTCGAGTCCTCCCCAGCAAGATCCCAGCAGTTCCCCAAGCTGTTCAGCTGCAACAACAGCAACCGTCAGGATGATGCTGGATGAGAACAGGAGCAGGACATTCGTATGGGGTGTCTTTCCCTGCAGCCAGCTACAGACCTTGCCCTTCAAAGCCGTACACTGAAAAGATGCAACTTGCCAGGAAAAGGCATGCAAAGCAAACACAGCGCAAGCTACATCGCAAAAAAGGGGCTGAAAAACTGGAATAAAGGGCGGCACAATTAAACACTTGATCCTGGAGTCTGGTTCTCCTCCTCAATTATTTCTAAATATTAATACTGTAATGAAATCATTTCTCACCAACAAGTGGCCCCCAGCTCCATTTTCCAATTCGTCCCCCACCGAGAGCACTTACTGAGAGCTTTTCTCTCCCTCCTGAAGAACTTGTTCGTTTGGCAGGAAACTGAAGCTCTTGTTAAGAAGCCCTCTGTTTAAAAAGATTCTCAACAATTTAATCCTAGTTTTGTAATTGCCGCTGTATCCCCTCATCCCATCTGACAAGATACTCCACAGCCCCATCACAGACTCTGCAGTGACTTCAGTGTATCTTCTCTAACTTTTTTTTCCAACACTTCTGCTCTGTCAAGGAGAGAATGCAGCACAATTGCTAAAATGGGGTCCCGTGTTGAATTTCCAAAGCCTACCCAGCACAAAGAATCTTTGCTGACCCACAGCCCACACCCTGACTTTGCAATGGCAGTTCATCACCAAAAGCAGTCCTTGGAGGAGCAGCAGAACACAGCACACGTTTGGGTGTTCTTTACTTTGGCCAGATTCTAATCAACACCAGAACACAAAAGCAGCTCGCTCTAACCATGTTCTGAAGGGCTTGGTTTGAGCCCTAGCACCAAACTTCTCTCTCCAGGTCTCCCACCACCTTCTCCATTCCTTCTCTTACCTAAAGCCAACATTTGACCTGCGATCGGTTGGTAAACAACTCGAAGATACACAAAAGTTTATTGACACTGACACACCAGAGGGCAACAGGAGCGGCTTAGAAACAGCAGTAACATAAGAAGGTTCCTCCAGGAGCCCCTCATGGGATTGTTGTTAGGGGAAGAGCTGAGAGACCTTCCAATAAGCACCCACCATCCTACACAGCACAGCCCACATCACTGAAGCAGCATAGCACACACCTCCAGGGCAGCACTGCACACAGGGAGGAGAACACAGAGCTCCACAGCTCCCTGCCGTGCATTGGAAGCAACTGGAGAAAAGAGTAGAAGAATTAAAAATGCCACGGGAGCCTTTATTTATATTATGTATAGGTATGTATAAATAAAAACTCAGGCCCTGTTCTCCTTGATGCTTGTCGGCCCCTCCTCAAACACACACACACAGAATTCATGGCAGACTTTCTAATTAGTTGGAGAAAAGAAAAATCAATAGAAGAGAAATTAAAGTTACAAATCTCACTGAAGTCAGTCACACACTCTGGGAAAATCTGTTCCTGGGGTAAAGTTTATCTAGTGTCATAATTTTATTGAAATCCTATATCTTCCTATTGACTTTTATCGTTTGAAGCTGGATACCACAGTTGTCATTATTAGAGCCTGAGTGTTGCTTGCAGACCCGAGGTTTTGGGTTGTTCTTTTTTTTCCTCCCCTTTTATAAACAAGCTGTAATTGTCTGTTTTATTGATCAATAAATCTTTGGGCTGCCTTTCTTCACCCAGCTCCTGCTCTGTTAAGACTCCCGCGCCATTCTCTGAAAGAAAATATAAGGTTGTTGTGTTTGAAAGAACAGATTGTTTTGTCATTAGCAATGAAAGAGCAGGAATTGTGCTGGTCGGCTCCGATAATGGCTTTTTAATGACAAATTCTAGTCAAAGTAAAATCTGCTTTATTTCCACATGAGTGAACTTCAACTATTAATCCAAAACCCAAACACAGCTCGCTTGCTCTCTCACTTCTGCACGGGTTCCAGCCTGACAGAGGAGAGAGACTTTGTAAAGTGGAATCATAATGATATTTCCCACTCAGTGCCTTTTTGATGGTGCAGAAATATTCCTGCTCCTAGCGTTAGATGAGCTTTTTGTTTAATTAAGGATAATTTTAGGAGAATGCTAATAGACTGCTTCATTATAGGAAATCAGCGGCAAGATTTCCCCTCCTCTTCCTCTCCAGACTCCTAACTCCAAATTAGTCACAATAAGTGAGAGCTTCAAAACGAGACTGAAGAAAGAATACAGAGCTTCAACATCAAACAGATGCTATTTGCAATCAGGTATAATTTAGCTAACTACTCCTCCTAAAAACACAAATAGAAGAGAAAAATGAGCAGAGACGTGGTTTTTTGCTTTAAACTGCATAGGTATACGCGTAGTGAGAGATGGTGTCTGAGGCTGGACCGACTGCTTAACAGGATAAAAATCAGCAGTATGAAGTGTGGGAACAAAAGCAAAAATGTGGTCAGAAGTAACTGAAGGACACTTTAACAGTCAGGCGGTGTAAAGACCTGCTGACAAATTATATCCTTTGGATCCTTCAGAAAAGACTGGCAGGTGCTCGTGGACCCGAGTTCACTATCAGAGAGGAACTCCCCAATGGTAGGAGGCCCTGAGAACAGGACAGAGGAACAGAGCCACCCTTTGTGAAGGCAGACAGGACATACAGGCTCTAGCAGTTATCAATCACTTCATAATTGTGGTATCTCATAAAACACCCACAAACAAATTGCAAGAAGGTAAGAGAAGAATCAGGATCAAGAAACAACTAACTGACACTCAATATGAATAATAACAAACCAGTCTATTTTCCTTCTTTGGCATGTAACTTGTCTGCTGAATAAAGGCAAATAAATCTCAGCTTCAGTGATGTGTTTATCAAAGAGGAGGATTACAATTCAACAACATCTCTATAATTGAGAGAAACGGATTTGCATCAAGGTGATGAAATTCATGACAGCAAAGCACCGAGCCCTGCATCTCGGGTAGCAACACAGCGACCTCCATAAGCTGCAGCATCAGATGTCATTATTCCACACCGTCAGCCTACAGGTGGTGAAAGGTAGGTGTCGGTCTTCAAAGGTTGTACAAAAAACATCCCACTGCCTCCTGGAAAATGGATGGAAGGCAAAAGAAGTGGTGACAGAAAGACCTGAGAGACAGAGGGCTGAAGGTACATCGGTTAAAAATGCCAATTCAATCAGACTTGGCTGCTATGGGAACCTAACTAAGAGGAGATGCGTTCCCTCAGCTCCTGACCCTCCCAGAGCGTTGCTAACAAGAGCTAATTGAGCCTTCCAGAACAAACACGTCAAACAAAACCAGCAAAAATCAAATTACCAGAAACTCCTCAAATCCTCCTTGTCAACAGCAGTATCTACTGTCACCAGAAGGCAAACCCTCCCCATTTATCTCAGCATTCTTATCTTTGGCACTAATCACGTTTAAACCAACATTCTCTTTTCCCAAATCTCCCCACAGTTTCCTTCTCAGAAACAGCTATTTCCCACCATTTCTCTCTGTGGCTGACCCTATTTCCAACATTACTTTGCAAATTAGTACTGACTGCAGACACGTATGTATACACACACCATTGACTTTCTACTCAAGGCCCCAATTAAAGCAGTATTTACAATAAAGGCAGTTGACTCCATAAAAACATCCAGCAGATTTTATCCTTATACCAACATGAAGGCCATTGGAGAATGGTTTTACAGAATATTCCTTCCTCATGGATGTGACTTCCCAGGTATCAGCTCCCTGTTTGCATTTTTGCCCCTTGCACCAGCATGAGGTTATTGCAGGAGTCTAAAGATGGATTTAACCCATAAAGGAGCCCTTCAGATGCACTGCATTCTACAACCAAGGCTTCTACAACATAAATAAAACATTTCTCCTACTGTAAGGTCAAGTACCTCCATCTTATGTAACCTGAATAGGAACAAGGTCAGGAAAACCCTGTAGTGTGCTGTAACTACAAATACACAGCCAAGCAGGAATTGGGCATCTCTCCTGTTGTGTTCCTCCTTTCTGTTGGTTTTCATCACTTTTCTGGTTCCCTTGTAACACAGCCATTCTCCTGCTGCCGCATCATTATGGTTGATCAATGGCTTTCCACCTGAGGCACCACACTGGAAGCCCAGGGAAAGCAGCTGAGAGAAAGCACAGCAAGCTGAGACCACAACCGAGCACAGAGGCCAAGGCTGAGGGAAAGAAATGGCGTCCGCTTTGGGATTCCCCAGTGAGCTCCCAGCCATCATCCCCATCCTCCTGCACTACAGCACAACTATGCAGCACAACAGCTCTTCTGGCAACCATCCTGCAGGTAGTTCTACGTGTGCAACTACAATCGCATGTATACCTCGTAGGCTCTTATATTCTGCAACTTTCCCTTTGGATTTACAGCCCTTCCTTTCTAGCTCTCATCCCTCAGCTTCAGTGTTTCAGTAGAGAGGGCTCGGCTTTGCCTTCCGTCCTGGCAACGGACCAGTGCAAATAAATCCACTGTAACTCTTCTAATCTGTCTCTGATAAATCCCCCGCTTACCATCTTCTGGAAAATTGTTCATGCTCTCTAAAAGCCTCATTCTGCTTACAGCACACACATATGCCAGATGACAAGCAATCATACAACTGACACTGCAGCAAACTAAATATTATCTGACTAAAATACCCCTGGGGTCCTCTTGCTTCACAGTGAGTTTAACATGTTTAGTTATGTTTCCTAACCTCCCGCTGTGAAATAATTTTATGGCTGTTCTGGTGGGTTTTTTTCCCTCGTTTAACTGCCTTCCACTGGGATGTTCACCACCGTTTCTCTCGAGCACAAGCTCTGTTTTCTATCTGTCTCATCTACTCATCCAAAATCCTCTTTCTACTGCTCCTCTCAGCCCCGCTGCTCAGACAGTGACAATCCCACATGAAGCTGACGTATCCACTTGGCTCACAACGGAGCCATGCTGCTCCGACAGCTACATGGCACCACGGATTCAGTTCCCATTTGAAAAATGATCATTAAGAAATAAGTAAAAGGAAAGGAAACACCACACGCTGCTTCCCCCCAGTCCATTACCATCATTGGCAGAAGGAAGGCATGCAACTGACAGAAAATGTATTCGTCCCTACTTAAAGCCAATAAATAACTGGTATTTTATTCATCCATTCAAAAAGGAAAATAAGAAATGTTATTCAATGCTATTTGTGGCTGTGCATCAGATTCTTCTATTCTGACAGTGTCTACAGCACAGAAAAACTCAGCCCTGTACTTACTCCTTGCCCTCTGATTTCTTTCTCCTTCTGCCCAGTAAGTAACCCAGGTTCTGGCCTCTAAATCCCTTAAAAGCCAATTTCCTGCAGGTTTAACCTCTTAACTATCATTAAGTTGGGAAGAAAGTAAACTGAACCACGCTGTAAGCCAGTGTGGTTAGCTCTGCAAAACTAAACTAAACTAAACTAAATCAGAGAACCAAGTTCATCCAATCAGTTCAATACATCAAATTGAACTCAGTAATTTCTTGGTTTTCTTACAGACTTATTTCTGTTCTAGAAATAGACCAACCTTGGCTTTTTGAACCAGGCAAACAAAGCCGGGCTTCCAGCTAATGCTTCACCCAGCTGCGTTATTAGAAAACATTCCTTTTCTAGATTTTACTTAATTCACAAAATATTCCCTCCACTTCATAACTTCAGGATATAAAACATCAAGAACTTCAATAAGTCTCAGAAATCATAGCTCAGATCATCCCGTCGGTCACCCCCGGTGAGCCTGGGCTAGCTTAAGAGAGCTTATTTCATCACATCCAGTGACTGATCTGAGACCAGGTGATAATAAGCCATTCCTTTGAACTGAAGTTCTGCAGTTTACTGCAGTGTGGCCAAAATACTGATTTAGCACTACAGAAACCACGTGGGTTGCATGTTTAACTTGCATCACTTGAAAACACCAGTGAATAACAAATTCAGCGCTTCAAGCATATAAGCCAGCTTTAGCCACTGAAAAGAAAAAGGAAAGAAGAGGTTAGAAGCACAGGCTGCACCAAACAGCACCTCCTTGGCCTTGTTAGATCAGTTTCTTCTGTCAGCCCAGACGATACGCACAGAACACATCTCATTAGCACAACCAACAGCCCATATGCAGGGGCTGCTCTCAGACAGTAAAGCAAAATCCCCAAACCTCAGCTCCTCTTCAGCTATTTCCTTCACTTTCTCTCCCTTGCATCAGAGTAGGAGGCTTGTTTAGTGTCTGTAAAAGAGCCTTCTGCTCCCTGAAAACACTTTGAACACAATCTGCAGCCAAAGCTGGTGAAGCAAAAGAGATAAGAAGGGGCACTGATGATGGGAGGGAAGGCATCAAGCTGAGTTCTCCCAAGAGGTTCAGACGCACAGCATCTGATCATTAATGTCCATCAAGCTGCACTTTGAAAGAGGTCTGCCACCTCTTCCTTCTGGATTCCTGAGCCCAGATTTGTAGCACATTGGAACTGGAACCCTGTGTCAGCATCAGTGCTGGCTGGCAGAGACCATGAGCTGTCCTGGGCTGCCTTTCCTCCCAAGGTCCAGGCATGCTAAAGAACAACATCAGGAGCCCAAGAGGCACAGGGGCACTGACATACAGGACTCACACCATGCAGGTTTGGGATTGCTGTGCTCTGCCTCCATTCCAGTCCCAACTTCACCTTGGACTTCCCAACCCCCAAAAAACAGCATTTAGCAAATGCTTCTGAAAAACAACCTCTCACTGACAACTGCTCCGAATATTTTCACTGCTCACATAAATATCCAGCCTCCTTCTGAACCCCGATGAATTTCATGACCTTGCCAATTTTCTGGTGGAAACGAATCCCACAGCTTCTTCCATTGCTTGAAAATGTATTTTCTTTTATCAGTTTTTAATTTGCCACCTTTCAGCTCCATTGAACACCTTTGTTCTTGTGCTGCGCAGACAAGGAAAACAACAGCTCCCAAACAACTGCTCTAAACCATTCATTAGACTGCCAGCTATCAACTCGTCACCTCTTCTTCAACTGCTTTTTAAGGTAAACAAGTCCCATCTTCACTTCGTTTTGTGGGGTTTTTTCCAGCCCAGCTCCAGAGCTGCAGGTCCAGGTGCTCTCACAAAAGCTGCCCAGCCAGGGGGTGCAGCTGTGAGCAGATGGATACACTGCAGGCAATCCCCCCTGCTCCTATACTTAAGAAAGAGCCTTCAGCCTTTGTGATAACTGCCCACACACGTGGGTTTCCTTGAATTTCAAATGTTTCCAAATGAAAATATTACCTTTAAATAACCTACAAGTTAGTTGGGTTAATGTTAATATCAGCTGCCACTCAGCAAATGCCTTCCTTCCAGAGAGCTGCTGGAGCGCTGCTTAATTCATGCAGACAAAAACGTTCCTCTCTTTGTTCTCCCTCCACTGGCTCTGCAATATTAAGTCAACAAAATCTATCCTCAGAACTGCACTGACATCAAGAACGTTATGCTCAAACCATTACACAAAATGCAAAGTACGGAAGTTAAGCTTCATTAAAAACAAGTGGAAAAAATCAGTTTACCAGAAGAAAAACATTATTTAGGAAACATATTCATTATATACATCTGAAAAAGAACGACGATTAAATGCTTAAAACCAAACCATTCAGCAATCTTTTAATTAATATTTGATCACAACATTACGCACGCTCATATTTGTTTGTGTTTTATTTTCAGCCAAACCATGCAGCAATAAAGACCACAGGCCCAGCATTCACCAGATCTGCTTTGTTATAGACTAAAACCACCGTTTTGTTTCCATACTAAACATCTGCTGTGTATTATTGAAGAAAATGGGACTATCAGCGTTTCTACATTGGGCACAACTCCTTCGCAGCGAGCGGAACTGACTGTCAAGAGGAAAGCTGCAGGAGCAGAGGGCTGAGGTCTCTCCCTGGCACCTGATGTGGTGGGGGGAGCTGGAAAGCAGCAGCTGAGAATGAACATGAACTCCCACCTCCATAGCACAACAGACACAGGATGTAGAACTTCCTGGATAACTCAGACAGGCTTTAGCTGAAATTTGGTCTCTCTTATATTCCATGTACCAGAAGGACAGGATGAGCCATACCCACTGCTTGATGCCAAAGAGGGGCAGATAAAAGGTAACAAGAGCAAATCAATTCAGGGAGAGCTCACGCAATCCCTCTCCTCAGCTTTCTCCAAGAAGCTGTTCTTATTCCACTCACAGCTATTAGTTTCAGGCATGTCCCTGCCTCCTGTAACAACACACATGAGATCTTTCACATTAAGAGACTGAGAATAGAAGGTGAGAACAGAAGTGCCCAAAAAGCAACGAGCTGATTGTCTCTGCCTCTGCCTTGTGCACACCGAGCGTGCTAAACACAAAGTCAAGAATCAATGCTATGCAAAAGACTCCTTGTGCAAAACACCTGCCTGGAGTCCAGCAAGCAGCAGTAGGAGCTGTAAGCAGGACGTGGCACAGCAGCCCTGCCTGCACCCTGAGCCACCGCAGCAGTACCTGCTAGAAGTGATCCCCCTAAGCCTCCAAGTACAATCCTCAGCAAGTTTGCTGTCTGTTCCCCTACAGCAGCCTTTCACATGAGTGAAGACACGTCTCTCTCCAGACTTCTCCAGAATAAACTGAACCATAGTCGCACTGAAGTTTCCGTGCTTATGGGAACCACAGTCGTGCTGACCGCACACTTCTAAAAGGATTTAGTTATTATTATTATTATTATTATCAGACTTTTTGTTTCCCCCTTTATCAACAGTTCAGGACGATAAACAAAGAAACGGCAGCTTCTCCCTGCCTCCTCCCTCTCCAACAAAGGCAAACAGCCACTCGCTTTGTGCATCACACACTCACCCCGTCCTGCTCACACAGGCTGCCTGACAAGGCAAACTCTAATATTAGATACCACTCTTATTAGCTGAGATCAGAGAGCGTGCCGCTGTGCCCCGCAGGTACCGCACTCTGCAGAGGCTGCTCTCTTTCACAAATCATACCTAATTGTCTCTTTAATATCAGCCACTGAATCGAGCTGAATGTGATCGTTATTCTCTAAATTCAACATTCTTGCACTTCAAACATAGATTTCGTACTTAAAGAATACTTTTAAAAATAAAAATGCTTCAAAAAGCTTAGAATTAAAGTCATTAGACAATTTAACCCACTGATGCAAACAGCAAAGAGAAAAGAAAAGCAACTCCCCCTGTGCTCTAAACAGTAATTTCTTTCCCACTACCCACACAAAGAAAACAGGGGGTCTCTGAAGTGGCTTTAAACCCTAAAGTTTGAATGAATGGAAGGTGATGGGTACGGCTGCTATTCGTATTGCCATAGGAGGTGTTACACAGCCCAGCAGTACTGATGGCACTGCGCTGATCACCCAGCAGAGCAGACCCAGGGGCACAGTGCCCCATATCAGACACAGACTGCAGGGGAAGCTCTGCACCACGTTGGGCATGTGGGTGATCTCTATGGACAACTGCTTGGGGGTTGGCAGCAACCAGAGGGCTGGGCAGTGCCACCACACGTACATCATAGCCCGCAGCACATGCAAGCTTGCAGGAAGAGCGCAGGGGTGGCAGGTGATGGGAAACAAAACTCAACTTGGCTGATTTCACTGTTCAGCATTAAGACAATTCACACAGTCTCTACTGTGTCTGCTACCAGAATGCTTTAAACAGGAGCAAGGCTGCTGAACCAAGACATGAGGGCCTGTTTGCTGGGTGGTTAAAGCATGCACAAAGCACTGGCTGGTGTGGACTTGCAGCAAGATGGAAGGGGAGGACAGCTATCCATCACTGACACTTGCTTTCACATTGCTCTCCTACTCAGCTTGCTGACAGTCTGGCACGCTAATGGGTATTCAGGGCTTTTTCCTTTTCTTCTCATCTGCCATCTTTCCCTCTATGTTTAGAACCCATTTAGTTACTAATGCATCATCTCTGATAATGGATGCCCAGCCTTCTATTTCTTCAGGAGGTCTGATTTCATCCCTTAGCTTCTTCCTCTGCTCTACATTCACTGGGGGAAACAGTTAAACCGCATTTCTCATGTTTGCTTTTCAAATGGAAAAGAATTGCCAAGAAGGGCAAATCTCACATTTCTCTGCCACTTACAGGTCAGTCTCTTCCTTGTTTGCTCCTACTGGAACGCTGCTGTCTCCTGACATATCAACCCTACATAGTAAGTGCAACTGAAGTGTCACCATGAGCTCACATTAGAAGATATCTGCATGGTATCATCATGGATTCCTCTTCAGATCTCATTGGTTAATAGAAATATTGAAATTTGCTGCCTTTAAGAAAAAAAAACCCTAATTGTTCACATATCCCTTAACAGTTCTGAGTTTGAACACATTCTTTGCTTTCATCCATGGTCTCATTTTGTAAAACCTTTAACTTTAGCTCACCAATCCAGCATAAGCAAGAGACTCCCTTCTGGGCGAAACTGGAGCAGACACAATTAAGACAGGCAAGGAGTTGAAAAATGCCAAGAGAATATATGCAAAAGCAGGTGTATTATGAGGACAGTGTTTCAACTAACTTGGTTCCTGGAAATCTTCCCCTTAACAGGACAGACATGTTAAGCACTACCTCTAGGCTTTCATGCTGCACTTGTCCTCAGTCAGCGTAAGAAGCAGCACATTAGGGAAGTTCAGCATCAGCATCTCTGCTTTATGGAAGCGAAGACTGATGTCCAGTACGATGAAGGGGCTGTGGCCATTCAGCATCTCAGCAGAATGGGATGAAAAGGTCTCTGTCAACCCTCTGGCCAGGAGTCTTCCAGTTACATCATTCTCATCAAGGCCAATATAATCTGTGTTATATCATCTATGCACCAGCTCTATTTAGGAAGGAATCACCGCTTTTGTGCAGCTCCTTCTGCTTCAGAAAGAAAGAAGGCAGAGATGTTAACAAGTGCGAACACTTCTGAAGCGTTCCCGTTACATGTGCCCCAAAACCTCAACATCCCAGCTGTGCTGAGCACAACTTTTAGGTCTCACAAACTCAGAAAGGGCCTCTGGTAACAAAAACACAGACAGCTCCCCACAACCTGCACATAGCGCATAGGAAAAGAAGGACATCGCTCACAGCCAAACAGGGCCACACTGCAGCAGGCTGAGCAGAGCTGAAGGTGCAGGCTGACTCGTCAAGCTGCTCAATTTACATGCAGCAACAAAGCCATGTAAGGATCAAATGAAATTAATTCTGTCTAATGACAAATTAATTGTCCATGCCAACCCTTAACGTCTCCATCGTCAAATGAATTTCCGTGTTATTTACCCTCCACAACTTCCCACGGGGAAGGAGAAAGACAGCTGCTCAGATTAAAGAACCAAACAGAAGAGCCTCTGAGACAAAGGATCTTTTCATTTGCTGAATGATTGCTCCACTCCAAAACATCTTATGAGAAATAATGTTTGGGTTTTTGTTGTGGGATTCTGTTTTGTTTTGTTTCTTAAACAGCAACAAGATGCAAACTGCCTGATTCGATGCTGCTATTTCATCACCTCAGCACCGAACGCACCTACTTTTAATGGCATGGAAAGATAGGCTCGGGCTGAAATAATGTTCCTGTTATAAGAAAAATAAATTGCCAACAGACCTAAGAATGTGTATTTTTCTCATTTCATATTCTTGAAGGCACAAATCGCTGTAGTTCTCATTTATTGACAACAGGAACGCTTTTTAAGGCATATAAGATGACAACAAAGCCGTGTCACTGTAACGCCAGGCTGTAAATTCCTTCAGGCCACCACAAAAATGACACATGCTGCAAGATCCCCACTGCTCCCATTTCACAAACTTATTTTAATGCCTCTGAAACATCCCAAATCATCCGGTTTGACCACACCAAATAATACCTCTCAAAACCGTCATCTAATGGACCCATTTTTCTGGGAAATAAAAGCTTTCTCTAACAGAAATGTCAGCATTACATCCCACTTAAACAATCTGCTTTTGTGCCTCAGGACTGCCCAAGCTTAGGGAGCGGGCTCATAGAAAAGAACCGCTCCATTCAGCCCTGCAGTTCTGGACAGAGAGAGGCAAAATGGAGAAGAGACACACACAGACCCCAAGAAATCCAGATAAATTCATGTCCTTGACCTGATCACTCCAACAGTTTAATGGTTTTGACTGGCCAAGCAGTGCTGAAGGATGTGGGGCAGCTCTTGTGCAGACAGAGGACAAAGTGCTTTGTCACACAGCCTAAAATGGGGCTTTTAAAAGGTTATTACCTGCAGAGTTGATGCAATGACCTCCCAGCTTCCTCCAGTTGCAATGGAACATTTTATCTATGGCCAACAGCAGGATTTTACATGGTTTCAACTTGTCAGGCTTACAGCAAGCACAAATTAACCATACTGCAGAGCTGTGCTACCAGAATTCTGGCTTGAACATCCCTGCAACTTCAGAGGAAAGCAAAACTTGGACACTGCAAAACTATGGGGCATGACCTGGAAAAACACCTTACCAAAATGAGCACCATCTAACAAAGTTCGATTTCATTTATCCTCGCCGCAATGCTTTTCTAAACAGAGGAGATTAGGAGCAACAGATTCGCTCTTGCAAAGCAGAAACAAAACAACTTTTAGTTAAGAAATAAAGCAGATGGCCCGTGCAGATTAAAGAGTAGGTGCACCACAATGAAACAGCATACTGCTGTGCACAAATCCCACAGTAATTACAGCAGCGGCGTTGTTCCACTAATGATGCTATGCCTGTGAACTGGGACAAATTAACACAAAGACACACATGCGGGTGACTTGCAGCCCAAGGGAAGGTGAATATGATGGAGAGACAGACATTTAAGACAATCGCCACAGATTAAATGCTGTAAGGTACTGGCGAATGATTTGCATCCCCAACAAAAAGCAGAATATAGGGAAGGATGTGTTCCCCATCTGTCCTAGATCTGTGTGAAAATTGATGCTTTCTCTAGGGATTGTGCAACCAGCCTTTCTCATCTCAGATGTATTTGAGCATCTGTATTGCTAGTCTACATTCTGTAAGTTCTGTGTGGTTGCAAAAGAGAATTGCTATCACTGTGGCTGTCCTCAGCCAAGCTACATCAGCTCTATCCCAGCTCTAGGGCTGCCTTGGTCCAGCACAAGCTTCCTTAAAGCAAAGCCCCATCAAACTGTAATGCCTGCACTGACACTCCAAAACACCTTCAACTGCTGGAGCAGATATTCCACAACTTCACATGCAACAAACAGAGTCATTGCACAGCATTCCACCCTGAAGAGCAGAACACTGTACTGCCTGCTATTGATGCTGCCTACTTCTGGGCATCAAGAGCTGGAAGGTGCTGAGAGCTTTCCCAGCCTGGACCAGTGGAAAGCAATTCAATATTATTTTGTGCTGTGGATGATGCTAAACTAGCAAAGGCCCTGCAGCCAGAGGAATGCTGAGCCTGGCCATAGCCCAACTAAAAGTTGCTGCTGTTGCACACAACACAGAGCTTGTTATTTATCTGTGCTCCAGACCTCACAACCAATTCAAAATAATGAAGCTTAATTACATGAATGGGAGAAAGTCTGCTATGTATCGTTTTCAAACCTGTTGAAGTCTCTTTGAATCTGTAACCCTGTGGCCTCATGCTTTATTCCATCAGAAGTTAATTACAGGAGAGGCAGTTTCCAAATGTATTAAGAGCTATCGTATATCAAGGGGTCATCCGTGCTGGAGATGGGAAAACACATTAACAGGAAAGGTGTTGTCAGCATCTCAACTTTCTTAGCAACATTCACGGATGCAAGCACAGAATTCATGACCTCTCTTTTCTATCAGAGCCATTCACAAAGCTAACACGCAGAAAACACCCAATGAACCAGACCTCTCCAGTGCTTTAATTTGCTGATTTCTGCAAGTGCTAAACATCACTTCCCCCCACACACAACACTGCGGCTGTCAGCAACTGCATTCAGCCAGGATACAGAGCTTTCCATCACGGGACAACACGAGTCTGGAGCGAACTCTCAAGCACCAAAGATCATCCTGGTGCTTCACAGCTTTCTTAGAAGGCATCACTGGGAGATGAATCTTTCAGGTCTGCAAAACCATCCTTTTCTATACAGGGGTCTTCAGCAGAGGTCGGCATACAGGAATAACGATTGATCTGAAATATTCATGCTGTTTACTGCTCCTGGTTGCTCCTTCGCTGCCTTCCTTCAGGGACGGCCCAAAATTAAAAACAAGAATCTCATTTCAGTTTTAGGAGTCCTGCAGCGCCTCCTGATTCGCTCTGCTGAAGTTCCAGAAACCAAACTAACATAAAATTTTCATTTATATATTAATATTAAAAAAGAAAAAAGAAAAAGCTAATGGAACGACAGGGAAAAGAAAAATCATTATGTGAAACTCTTCCTTTCATCGGTAGCCGATACATCACTTTCTGCTCCCAACATCCACCTGCATCAACAACAAGCTGAAGGCTGGAAGGAGAAGATGCGGAACCAAGGACTTGTGACCCACAAATCAGACAAACACCGGCGCTGGAGAGTTTTAATTCTCAGAAAAGATTTACGCTCTCCTCCCTGTGGCATCACAATGGAGCCACTGCAACCAAATATCTCACGGAGGCCCATATATTTATAGGCCCCAGAAAAGGTCTATTGCAAAAAGCAGCAAAATATGCAGGTAATACCTGGAAACAAAATCCTCCAATTTTTCACCGGTAAATTGCATTGTCTACAGAAAAACATTCAGCCTTAACTGTTGAAAATAGATGTCTTCTCAAACACATATCACAAGCAATACAACTGTCCCGTCTAGCTGCGGTGGTCTCATTGAGTTCCTAATTTTTCCCACTTTTTGAATAATTTTGCTTCTAATTTTTCCCACTTTCTGAATAATTTTGCTTCTTAATTGCAGTAAAATCCCTCAGATGTGTTATAAAACGGCAGCAGAATGATGGAAGATTGAACTTCACCCCAAAAAAAAAACATTAAATCTCCCCCACACATGACTGAAGTCAGAGAGCCTTTGTATGAGCTCAGACCACAGGAAAGTGGCAACCACTAACGCTTATAAACAAAACATGTTCATGTTTTATGGTGCAAACTGGGTTTGTGTCAGATGTGAAAACCTCCCATCTTCTCTCCCACGTGTCAGAGGAGTGCAGCTGCACACCATGTGAGATCCTCCATAGCACCCATCCTCCACCAGCTGGGAAAGGCACCACACGGACATGTCAGCACTTACCAGGAGATACCTAAAGGGGACGTGTCCCAAAGGCTCCGAGTTCACTGCTTTTTGAAGAGCAGCTCCTTTTATGGTTTCTTAGCTTAATAATGTTAGTGTTAACCAAAGCCACGGCCAAAGGCCAAAGTTCCCTTTACATCTTTTCCCTCCACTCCCTTCTCTTTGAAACCAGCCAAGAAACTTCCCATTTTTTTCCCCCATTTTTTCAAGTTTTGTCTCTCAAGTGCTTCGAGAGCGCTTCTGTATTACAACACGGATGAAAGAAAAAGGTACACACCATCATCTACATGCACATGCACACACACACACACACGTACTCACACCAGCGCTAAGAAAAGCTTGAAAGTAGTTCTCTGCTTTGGTTAAATGCTTTCATGTTTGCCCCAAACCAACACTGTATGAAGTTGAACAGCTTGCATAAGAGATGAGCTTTACAAATCACTATACTTCTTTCTTCTTCCTAAGCAGAAGTTCTCTCTTCCACTTGCCAGAGCCCCATCAGCCCCCCCCACATCACTACACACAGTCTGCTCCACACGTTGCCTCCCTTCTCTTCCACTACACAGATGTATTTCCCATCCCTAATGAGTTCGGAGGGCTCCCTGCCTTCCTGCTGGCAGCTCTATCACATTCCCCAACTGCACTTAGCAATAGGATTTAGGCAACGATACTGAAATTACATTGGCTTTCTCCACCATAAGGAACTCGGCACAGCGCATGGCTCAGAATTACTCAGCCAACCCCCAGCTCAGGGAGCAAACCTCGAGCAGCACCCAGCTGCTCCAGGAGCACTCCTGGATGATGCTTTAGAAGCACACTGGGAACCAATCCCAGCCAAAGGCCATCACATGGAGCAATTCATCTGCTCAGCGCCGCTGGGCTGGCTCTCAGGAGCAGCTGTGGAATATCAACTATGAGAACTCAGACACCAAAATCCCAGGGCATCTCTCAGCACCTGCCCAGAAAGCTGAGCTGTGAGTTTGGAAGCACGCAGGAGATGACTTGTGACTGCTCAGCGGGGATGAAGCTTCTCCCTCCTGCCCTCAGCAAAAGGACTTCCCTCTCCCTTCTCTTTAACTCTCAGAACATCCCACTGACTCCCAAGGCCAAGCGACAGCCACTTGACATCTTCGAGCGCCGTGTTCCACACCACGAAAACCACAAGAGGCTGAAGTGGAGAAAAAGAAGGATGCTGAGCAGATGTTTCACAGCAAGCCGAGGGATGCAGATCTGGGCAGAGGTCCGTGGAGCTGCCTCACTTGGGCGGTCACTTCACATCACAAATGGCACTGCAGGAAACAAATGGCGCCCCCAGCTGCTGTTGGTACCTGGAAACTTAATTACCCTCAGTGCCCTCAGCAGCTGGAAGACCTCTGTGCCCAGGCTCAACAAAGTGGGTGTTTTGCATCTTTTCCTTGAGAAGCGCAGACAGCGAGGCTTCTCATTTTGCTGAAGCATTAAACTCCCTCTTGAAACGCAACCTGGGATCAATTCTATTTCAGCTGTTGTGTAGCAATTTTAATCAAGTGTTAAAACAGAAGATATTGAAAAACTACCTGAAAATATAATCCTCTGAAACAAAGTGAAAATTGAATGGGCGAGCAATAACGCAACTGGAGCAGAAAACGATTACATTCAGTTTGCTCACACACTGAGCACCTGCTCTGCTTAATGCTGCTGCAAGGAGGCAACAGGAGATGCCATCCCACACCCAAAGCTGTGCTCCCAGCTCCCTGCTCCCCTTAGATGTGCTCTTTCCTTCTGTGGAGATTTCCTCTTTCGAACAAGACCGATTTTAACAAGCGCTTAAAGCTCCCTATTTATAAAATTGCTTATGTAAAGATACTATTGTGAATGAAGTCTTAAATTATGCAGAGCGAGATGTAACAGAGTGAATTATATTCAGTAAGATCACACACTACTGAAGATATGCAAAAAGCAGTGCTACGGGCTTGGAGTTGTCAAGTTGCACACAGGCACACACATACATACATTGCTCAGCTCATTATTTTCTACTGTTTCCATGTGTGATAACATGCCCTGTGCTGACACTTCTCCTATTCTCCCAGCAGACCCTACATTAGCATGTAAATAGCTGGCAGATAGGAGGAAATGAAAGCGAGGAAGAGCTCTTTAATTAACTTTAATCCTCTGAAAATCCATACGGCAATCTGTTCTGACAGCTTTCTACACGGGATCTTCTTAGGAGGTCCCTAAGTGCTGCCTGCAGATCACTGCCAGGCTAAACCGGGGAGAAGGAATGAACAGACCAATTGCAGAGACAATATTTAGACATATTTCTGCTGTTCGGTGATGATGGTGACTGCCATCTGGCATCACCACAGCCCTCATTAGTCCCACTTGGGATGGGGAACGGAGAGATGCTGTAAGCAAAAGGATGGCACGCTTCACATCCGTATGACAGCAAGCCCAGAGGCTGGCTCTGGGCTCAGCATGCAGACCTCACACACACATACAGGGCAGACTCCTCCGCCTCTCAGTGCTGCATGTGCTGCCCATCTTTGTCCTCTGCCCTGCATCCCCTCAGCCTGCAGTAAGCACAAAACTCTCAAGGTTGAAGAGCAAAGCAATTTCATTGTTAGGAAACCTGATGAAACAGAGCGGCACACAGCCCTTCAGATCTCAAGCAGCAAAATGGGCGATGGACGATAAGATGTAATCACTGCTCCATGACTTCCATTCTCCAAATGGAAGTGACAGGTTTTATGAATGGCGCTCAATTACATGAAATTTCAAACGAATTTCCCAGGGTAAATGGAAGGAGATACAGTGCAATAGAAAACCAGCACATAGTGTTACTGGGTGGGTTGGATCCAGCTGCAAAGCAGCATCCCGCTGCTTGATGGGAGTTGGTACAGGACCAGACTGCTTTTAAGACCCCCAACAGCACAGAGCTTGCCCGTAACATTCCTTTACATCACTGAAAGAAATATTTCCCTGCATGGTGGCTGGGAGCACCTTTAGGGCAGAAAGCCAAGGACAGAGCCCTTAGTGCCTGGGTTTCCTCAGAGCTGAAAGAAGGACCAGTAGAACTTGGAGCACCGAGATCTAACAGGTAAACTGGGGGGAAGGCCTGGCTACAGCAAGGGGCATCACTTAACAAGCTGGAGAGCTCAGGGCTGTTTGCAGCCCCCTTCTTTGCTAAGACTGCACAGCAAATGCAAGAAAAAACAGGACGTAATGCAAAGATGAGAGCCGTGAAAATCTACCCAGTGAAATAACACAAAAGGCACATAAAGCTGTAAGAGAGGAGGAAATAAAATCATAGAAGGGATGCTTCTCTAAGGCAGATCACCAGCTTTTCTAATATCCACTCCACTCAGGACAGCGACCAAACTCCCACTGTTAGGGCCAAAGGGAGGAATGAATGCCCACCTGCCATGCTTGGGGTCATCCTCATCCTTTCCAGCCCATATGCAATACGTATGGAGCTGTTCTAACAAATACAGATTGAAACAATGCAAAAGACAAATACAAACGCATATCTCACTAAGTGTGCCGTTCTCTAAAGGATTCAAAAAATAAAAGCCACAGAAATAAGCAAAAAGGGTGACCTAGAAAATTCGTCGTGCCAGATCACAGGCACATCATTAAGCAAAGAAACCTGATTTACACCATCAGTCCACAACTGTCACCCAAGCCCATCAACCAGCTGTCCCGCTCCTGTCATTTCATGTTCTCCCATCAGCTGAACCACACTGAGTACAAAAAACACAAAATCACTCTATTATCCCCTCTGACTTTATATTTTTTTAACATGTCTTATCAGGAGCAGACGTTTCACTTTATTCATCAACCTGGATTTCATAGCTAGAAGATACAGAAAATATCCAGCTTGGCAACTTCAAAACCGCGGCGACTGCAAATGCTCAGAACAAAGCCCACTCCTATGAATATGTAAGCACGAATCTCAATAAAGTGACCTTTAACATAACAGGTTCCAGCTGAAGAAGCAAATCTCTACTGCCACGTGAATTACTAAAGATGCAGGTGTTATTTCTAGGATTCACCTTACACAGAATAGCCCTTATACATGCTGATTGCTAATCCACTTTAAACCAGGCATTAGTTCATGCAGCTTTGAGGAGTTATGTTGAAATCTAATCTGATTTTCTAGTAGAAAGAAACAGAATAAAAAGCGCACGTAACAGCTATGAGGACAAATAAAAGCTGATACAGGAATAAATTGATAAAAACACTGTAACTGCATCCATGATGAGTTATAAGGTTGCATTTAAGACATTTTCAGAGCTGGGTATTCTCACCCAACGGCCAAAGTACAGCCTCTCTTTATCTGCCATCCAATCATCTCAAATACACCACCATTTACTCCACATATTAAGGGCAAAACAGTCCACCAGGTAATTCCCCTCATGGTGCACAACATAAGGTCCTACAGAGCAGCATAACTGCGGGCAGCCCACAGCTCCCATCCAGGTGGCCTGAGCCCACAGGATGGGCAGCAGTGACTGCGGTGCAGGTACTGGTCTTGGCCTGCAAACAGAACACCTTGTTCACCCACTGCAACAGTGCTGATCCAGTTCATGAGATATAAGGCACAAGGGCAGTGGAAACCATAACCACGATGAGTTCAGAAATGAGTAGATGCAATACAGGGACACGTGTGAGCATCTCGAATCAAAATTAGAAAGAAAATAGACCTATTAATCTCCCACAGACTTTTTGTTTATTTTTGTTGTTTTTTTTGTTTTTTTTTAAACTGTTACCAGTTTCATAAAGATGAAAACAAGGCCAAGCATCAAAACATGAACAGCCTTAGTGCTTGCGTCAAGTGAAGGAAAATCACATCTATATAAATCATCATGGAGAACTTCCAGCAAACGAAAGCTGCTGCAACAATAATAACTTAAAGGCGTATGAGTTTCATCATCATGGAAACATACAGCAAGAAAACCAAGCTGAGATGGGCAGCTGTGTGTGCAGAGCAGTTACAGCCCGTCAGCTCCAAAGAGCCCCAGCAGCCTCTACAGAGACAACCCAGCACATCAGGACCCCGCAATGCAGGAGGAGGATGCAGAATAAGAACAATCCCAAAGCCAGATGCTCATCCAAGATCAACATAACTGAAGTGGCAACAGACAAAAGGAATAAAATGATCTATCATTAAAAACCGCTATTGTATGGGAGGCATTAGCAGACTTCCTCCTATCTGCTTTGAGAAAGGAGATAAGGTGGCTCTGGGAAATTGGAGTCATCGGAGGGGAAGTTTCACCTGAGCATTAAGAAAATTAGTTGAGAAGGTTCAGAATTACAAAGTGTCTTCTTTAGTTGGGTGTAAGAGGATGAAATAGAGACAGATAAGCGTAAGCTTACGTTCAAGTAATTTAAGCCTAACCGGTTAACAATTCATGGAGAGAACTTGCAAGAGCGCAAAGAAGGGAATACGGGGTTTGAAAGTCTATAGAAACGACCCAGTACCCGCAGCTTTACTCACTGTGTGAGAGTCAAATACCCATCAGGGTAAAAGCAGGCAGGAGCAGCCCACTCCATCCGACCACAGGAAGCAATTAATGCAGGCTGAGCTGGGGATCAGAGCCAGAACTTTCAGTCGGTTATACTGATTAGTGCAAAAAACAGGGGCAAACAGCAAGATGTGTGCTGACAACATAAAATATTAATGTTAGCAGAGTTGAGAGACAAGAGTGAGGCATTCCGGAGCTAAAAAACAATTAATAATGAGGGAAAAGCATACACAGATAAGCAGAGTGAACACACACAAATGCAATTGAATGCAAAGTGGAAGCAGAAATACTGGATCTCATGCCGTGTCCAAACAAGCAGCTTTCAGGCAATCAGTGTCCAGCTTTCAGACAATCATCTCCCAGATGTGTGACTTGGATCACTCGGGGATGTGACATCCCTGGGGACACACTGGCCAGCCATGGTCTGTAGGAGAAGGAAGGGCTCCATCCTGTGCCTGTACAACAACCCACAGCCTCCACAGCAAAACCACTCGAGCAGCATTGCTCCAGGAGAAAATCAGATCCTTACGCTAGCAGAGGCTCACCAAAATCATTCGAGACGCTCCCAGGATATGACAAGAGTCAGCAGATGTAGGGAACCAGTGCAAGGCTGATGCTAATGCTGTGGGACAGGGACACAGCCACGCTGCAGCAGGGCACTCTCTGTACGAGGAAGGTCATTTTCACGCACCTAAGACAAAAGTGCACTTGTACTGCTGTACTGTGTCCTCATAAGGAACAGAGGGACCAAATATTCTGAGGGTGAGATGCATTGAGTTCGGATTTAAAGCTCTCTGCCACAGAGCTGACTGACGTGGGCTCAGGTTTGCAGCCATTCCATCTGAGCGTAGCAGTTCTCCTTCCCCAGCATAACTGAGAGAAGGGAGTGCTTTGCTATCATGCAGTGATGAGAGGAGGAAAAGTACAGCACCAAACACCGAGTGCTGCTAAAACACGGTGAGTGACAGTGTCATTCAGACTCCCAAAATAGAGAGTGTTTAACCTTCATTAGTTGTTAACAGCTCTCAGAAGCCTACCAAGGGTTGATGCTGAGATATTTATAACACACTGAACTCCAGACTAAGTTCCAAGATACAAAAGGGAAAGGACAATCTAAGATTCTCCGCCTCTCCTGCAGAGTTTCTTGTCAGATATAACTCTTACAGAGTTACTTCCACGGACAAAGAGGTGTGTAAGGAAAAAACCCATTGGTCTGTGTGAGAACACCTTGTAATCCCAACAGCTCTTCCCAAGGAGAGCAGCAATCTCACTTTCCCAATGCAGCAGCATAGATAAATGAGAACATTTTTCTTAATTTGTATTAGTATGAAAGACGTGAACTCTCTAATCTATGTTTAATTTGAATAGCTTTCTTTTAACTATATTAAAAGCTAATTACAAACCAAAAGTTGGGAAGCAGATCTGTGGGTATCAGTTCCCCTGCACAGAGGTGCATCCCTGTGCAGAACGAATTGCAGATGAGGAGCAGCTTGCAAATTCTTTAAGCTGAGGAGTGTCCTATGAACAGAAATCCTCTGCTGAGCAAACAAGGTAAGACCCAGGCCTACCAGGCTGGGGTCAGCAATAAGTCCTTTATCCTCTGCTACTGCTTATTCAATTGGAGATAGGTAATTCAATGTTTAGGCTGCAGCCTGGTTTCTCCAGCAGAGCAGTGTGACATTACACTAACCTGTGCAGCTGCTGGCTGGCAAGGAGGAACAATTCCACCTTCCCTGCTCCACCTCCTTGAAGAAAAACTAAGCAGACCAAAAAGCCCAACTACCTCTGCAGAGCAAGAAGCGGTGACTGAATAAACACTAACACAGAAACCCCAAACCCATCCTAGCCAAGTGAAGCTTAAGAAGACTTCCTCAGAAAGGTAGGATGTTTCTGGCAGGAGACAGATTCAAGAGGAAGCAACTTTAACATTCCTTAGAGGGATGAAGATAGGGAACGAACTCCAAAACAGACTCAGCTGCAGAGGATGGGCCAATAGTGCAGGAGAAGGGCCCTGAGAAGCTCAGAACTCACCAACTCACAGGTAGGGCAAGGAGGAATGTGATGCAGGAAAGCACGCACATTGCATCGCTTCTGCCCACAATTCTGGTGTTACCCACAGGGATGCATCACATTTAGAAAGTATGTTTGAAGTCCACCAGCTTGTATATGCCCCAGGAGAGTTAAACCGGGGACCGGGTTATTCGTTACTGCTCTTCAGCATCTGACTCAGGACATTTTCAGTAGCTTTAGCAGTTTTCTTTCTTCCCTTTTATGCAAGTAAAAAGTCTACATTGGAATGTAAGTGCTACAGACGGCCTCAGGCTAGCACCACACGTGACAATTCATGTGCATAGATGTTACATAAGAAACATCTTGGTTAGCATGAAAGGACAGGGTGGGTTCAACAGCCTTTGTGGCTTTTTTAATTCATTTCTTTGGCAGAGAAGATTTCACTTAAAGCCTTTAATGTGTGATGAACGTGTTCTGTGATGAACAGTTCACTGAACTACCTGCGACCTGCAGCTCCCTGACAGCTGAGAGCACAGTGCCGACAGGAACCAGCTGCTCACTGTCTCCTGTCACAGCTCACACCTTCCAAGAAGGGATGGCCACTGAATTCAGTGAATGTTTCTGCTCAGGAGCAGAGGGGACTGGTGAGAGCAGTGAAAGCAGGCAGCTCTCCTGCAGAAGGCGGTTGGGGCTGTGCCTGGATGGGATAGAGCAAAGCTGTGGTTGCTGTGAGTGGTGCCACTGTGACAAAAGCCTCTGTGAGGGGGAAAAAAGGCTCTAAATCAGGAGATGAAAGGGTGAGGGGGAAGAGAAAAAAAGGAAGGAAAAAAATCAGCCTGAGATGAGCTGTTTGCTGCATCCTTGTAGGAAATACTCCAGTTGAGATTTACTCACTGAACGAACTGGAAGCAGAGAAAGCCCCTGAGCATGCAGGGCTAGAGGTTCCCCACTGCCCTGCTGACAGAGGGCAGGGGGATGCATGGGGAAGGTGGGCAGGCTGCAGGGGGGCCAGCATTGCTCCCGCTCACTTCATGCTAAAGGTCAAAAACTCCCTCACGCTGTGTTCTTATTTTTAAACAACAACCTGAAGCGGTTCACAAGCCGTTTTCTCCCCCCAGCACCGCACTCCAACAAATGCCATCTTAATAAACATCTCCACTTTAGAGGAGGATAAAAGGTATTTTGATTTGATTTTGTGATATTTCTTGGAATTGCTTTTTTTTTTTTTCCCTGCATTTTTGTTTCTGGCCATTCTGTTGTGTTGGCCTTCATGAAGGGATAACGCAATAACAGTCCTGACAAGGTCAGCTGCCCAATAACTTCACAAAGGCAGAACACTGTCAAGGGAAAATGAGATTCTTTTTAAAGCCAGAAAATGTTCCCTTACCTGTAAAACTGAACGTACTATTTACATAGAAGAACGATTGTTTAAATGCAGAATAGAAGATTTCTGCAGTTTATGTCACTGTCTGGAGGAAAAAGGAAAAAAGTAAAAGCTCAAATCCAACAGGGGAGGAGTTACATTGGGACACATGCTAATTCAGACACGGGATTGTTAGGAGAACTGCACAGGAAGGAATTGCTGGCTCGCTGTGCACGTGCCCTGCAGAAGCACACAGCATGAACAGAACGAAGCATTACTTCACATCCATTCAATATAATCACATGCTCAGTGCACAGAACTGGGCTTCCCAGCAGCTCATGGCCATTGCTGTGCTGGAAAGCACAGAACACACAAAGCCATTCAAACCTCACTCTGGCTCTGCCTTCCTACACTTAAAAGCTGCCTGAATTCCCCATGGGACTGTAGGACCTTCCTACATATAACTATTAATCATAAGGCTCAATCCAAATAGTTCTCCTCCTCCCGACAGAAGAAAGCCCAACATTAACGTTCTATGGAGAGCCCACCTTTTCCCAGCTCACATCTCTGAATTCCCCACACAGCACTGAAAGAGAAATGGCAGATCTCCCATTTATCAAGAAGCTGGTAATATAATAATCCCACAACATCAGAACTCATTAACTGAAACTAGACCAATTCTACACTTTTACTACAATTTCTCCTAAAGAACGTTGTCTCCATCTGAAGTTCTACTCCAGCCAATGAGCTCATAAAATACGGAACAGTTCATTTCTCCTCGCTGCAAAAAAACATGGGTCAAAGACCATTTCTACAATACTTGGAGAGAAAAAAAAACCCTCATTCGACTTCTAATATATTCATCAATTTAAGCAACGCTTGACCTGAGATGCAAAGACGCGCTGAGCAAAATAGTTAGCAGTGCACGATGCTCTGCCAGAAGCAATGTGAAACTCCTTCGTTCTCCAGACAGTCCTTCGGGTTTATAGATTTTGGGTCTTCATTTGCAAGGGCACTCGGAGTGACTGGTGTCTGAGTCGTGCAGCTGTGCCTACCAGAGGCTCACATCACACGCTGCAATAAACCACTGCGCAATTACTTCGTTATCTCTCTCCCTCCTATCCTTTAAAATAAATCCACAGCGATTCAACTTGAAGCAAGCCCAGTTAATCCAGTTCTACGGCTGAGAATTAAAACAGAGACAAGTCAGGGATTCAAAGTTCCTGTGGCAATACCACCCCTTTTAAGAGGCACAGATATTAATGCCCTCAAGCCCTAAGTAGTTCAGGAACAAAGAAGTGCTGAAAACCCTTTCCATGCAGCTTATCCGAGCTAATAACTTAGTGGCAGATGTTCAGAAGCCCTAAGGCACTGCCCCTGTCCTTGCATGCTGCCCGTGCCATCTCTTGTTGCTGGGAGCAAAGAAGTTTGTTCCGCCAACACCCCTCAGCACTAAGTCCCTCACTGCACACATCCATCTCCACACTTGCTTTTCTGCCATCTCCACTCCACCATCCTTCATAATTCAGGGCTGAGAAGCAAAGGAATAAACGTTACAGCACACGCATCAAGGGAACTATAACTTTGAATTACCCGACCTTGGTGAGTTTAAATTCTCCGCCATAACATTGGATTAACCTAATTTCTTTTTATTGAATATTTTACCTTTAGAAGTCGCACAGCCCGTTCTTTCAGAGAAATATGAGATCTGAAGGTCAAATAAATTCTTTTATGGGCATATTTCTAATTTTCATAGCCTAACCTCTTAGCTTTGAGCACTGATAGCTCGTGCTGACGGGACAAAGCACAAACCAGTCACTATTCCGGCAGAAAATATACTATTACCATATATACGTATATGCATATACATATATATACGCACATAAATCTCCCCAAAAATGCCCCAAGCTAACACAACTTTTCATTTTGCTGCATACTCTAAATTGTTCTAGTGCTAGAAAGCTCTAACACCTTGCTTACATAGAAATTGTCAGACATAAGAACAGAGTCTGTCCTTGTGTCTCCAACTGCCAAAAGCACCTGCTATAAAGGTAGCAATGACCTCTGTGCTCTTGTAACTACATGGTTCATCAGATCCACAAAAAGCCAAACAACAACAACAACAAAAAGATGAATCCTGGGGCACTGATTCAAAAATATATTGCTAAGAACTGACAGTGCCCAAGTCCTGCTCTGACAAACCACACCTCCTCTATGTCTCTGCAGCACACAACCCTACAGGTACCCACGTAGGTATAGAAAGAGGTAGAATGCCCAGAGTCAGTTAAATGGGAAGTCTGTTCACCCATAGTGAAGAATCAGGCCAGTGCCAGATGATGAGCAGAACCCACCTGAGAGGATGCAGTGCAGAACACTGCAGCATCATAGTGAGCCATCTTGGTCATCTCAGACCCACTCAACAGATGCAGGCCCAAAAACAGACAGGAAAGCCAGAAACGAAGGGAACCTCTCAGGCTTTAAAAGCCATTCTGGAGCAGGATTAGCACATGCTAACTCAACAACTCTGCTACTTTCTTATTAACTGAAAAAAGGAGTGTTAAATATGTGATCACATCATGCAAAGTAATGGAGCCAATGAAAAAGTATGCAAGAAAAAAGCCTGCACTGGGCTGGGAGCCATGACAGGAAACGTGACTTTCTCCTCTTTCTGAAATCTACAGATCTCTTCTGTTTTAACTTCCTCCCAAATGGTTTTAGCAAACAACTTCTAAACTATCACAGACAACTTCCTCTCCCGAAGCCATCGACCTCAGCTCTCCTTATGCACTCCTTGCAGCAAGATTCTGCAGTCATATTAGCAAAGCGGTGTTAGCAGGTCCCTGGAACAGACTGTTTCAAAGGAAAACGGTTTGTGCTCACTTCGTTCTGTAAGACAATTTCCATTTGCTTAATATAGTCATGATATTTTAGTGAGGTAATTATACTCTCAGCTATCAGTAACAATTAAATCCTTCTCAGACTGAGGTTGCTTAATAAAGGTCTCAAAATAAATAACACATTCCAAACACAATATTTTTAAATGTCAAGCATGCAAATAAGATCTTGTAATGAATATAACGAAGCATCAAGTACAAATCAGCACTAAGTTGGGCTGTGATTGTACAGAACTCCACTAAAACTGCCGCTGGAGTTACTGTGGAATGCTGATCAGTGCACCAGAAAGGCAGCACAGGCTCTGTAGATGAAACCATTTCATTAAATACTATTACGGTTTAAGGGGATAGCAAGGGAGAAGGCATCGGTGTTGCTATGTTTCCATAGCGGCAGAGCAGAGCTGGTCAAGGCTACGGTCAGGTTGACAACTGATATCTATTCATTTGTATTTTGTGTAGCAATTTCCAGGAAAACCAGGTTCCTCCGCAGCCAGAACACTCAGTTAAAAGCTAAATAACAGCCAGAAGCAGCTAAATTACAGGGTATAGGCAAAGGAGAAAAGAAAAAAAAACATCACTCTCAATTTCAGACCTAGATAGATTTGAAATGGGGTCAAAAGATCCTAGAAAGCCGTTGCATTTGGGAGATCACAGTTGAAAGGTCCTTACAATGCAGACAGAAAGATAAAAAAGAATGGTGAATGGCGAAGTAGACCAATGCAGACATTAAAGAAACAGAAAGGCAAAGAGTGGTTAGAATAAGTGTTTGCTGAATCTCCTTGTGGAGCACCCACTGTAGGCAAGGAGCAGCAGAGCAAATCATCTCCAACACAGCTACGTGTGGAGCCAGCTGCCCCAGCTCCAGAAGGTGGTTAGGTGGATTAGGACTGAAATTGGGCACAGGACGCCCACATTTCTGCCTTCTGCTTCTTATCTCAGCAGCGCCCTTTCCACACTTAGTAACTCTTGGCTTAGAAACATCTTGCCATCTTCTCTGTCAAATCCCAACGTGACGCAGCTAAGCAGAACAGAATGTCAAGATCTCCAAGCACAAACTGCTCCTGGTCTGTGCTCATCACGTGGCCTCCATTCCCTGCAGGGCATCATGCCTGTAAGCTGTGAAACACCCAGATAAAGCCCAAGGAGAGTTTTAGGAGCAGAGCAGGATTTTTCAGCTGAATGAATTTATAGTCTGCAAGGGCCCATTAGCAGAAATCAATTAACCCAGAGCCAGGGTTAGACCAACCTGAACCACAGACCATCTCAGCAAGGATAACAGACAACCCTCTGATTCAGAGCACTGCAGGAACCAGGACAGCATGCTTTCACTTCAGATGAACTTACCCAAAATACTCCCAGTGGGTTTGGATTACACAGCAGACAGAAAATCCCTCATATTAAACCCAGATCTCTCCTTCCCACATCACACCAACACAAGGCTGTCAGAGACCACCAAAAGCAAACACAACACTTGGTGTTTCCTCAACCTCACCAGAAGCCAAAGACTCTGAATCTCACTGTCATCACAGAACTGCACGCCTCATAGCACAGCTCCAGACACTCCGACATAAACCATGAGCACAAAGGCAAATGGCTCCAGCTAACAGGGGAGGAGATTTTTCATGAAAGCCTCTGCTACATCTGGCCTGTTAGCCCTCACTCTAAGGATAAAAAAGAAGAAAGAATCCTACAGAAGAGCAGCCTCAATTAAAATTCATGATGTTACTGGATAGTAAAAATTACAATTCAGCAGAGACCCCATTCAGACCCCTCTTACTCTGCAGACAGCAATTACCTCTTTCCTTCCCATCCCACAGCAGCTAATGATCTTCTTTCCCCTTGCTATCATTCCCACCCCATAACAACCAATCGCTTTTTTTTTTCCAGAAACTATTTAAGTGATTAATATAATCAAACTGAAATTAGAGGGTACGGTTCTCAGTCTAAAGGGCTGTTGAGTCCCTTGCAAACACAAGGCCTGTCTTGTCTCCTCCCTTCTTACAGCTATGCAAGATGATCTAAGAGGTACTACCTCGTCCAACAAAACTTGCCTTGCAGAACCACAGATGAGGGGGATTGCTTTAGAATGGATTTCTTTGCAGGCATTACAAAGAAAGACAGCTTCCATGGTTTTATAAAAACCAAGGGAAGGAGAGAGAAGGTGAGCAGAGGATTGGCACAGGCTGGGCTGACAGCAGACAGCAATCATGTGGAGGCTGGCAGCACAGCTGGGGATGCATCAATAATGGAACTGCTTAAATGATGCGCATGGAGTCATGATGTGGGTTGAAGAGGCATCATATCCTATCAGCCAGGGAAGGGCATTTGGTACTGCCTGCAGCACGGGGAGCAGCCCTGAGCCCACCCATGTGCCATGTGTGCAGAGCCCAAATGAAGGCTGCTGCAAGGCTTCTGCTTGCCACGCTTCATTCCTACCAGGTGCAACATTTAAAGATAAATGCATATCCCAGGAAAAGGGTTAATTCATCTCCTGCTCCAAACCCCCTGAACTTTCAGATCTTTCCTTGCACTTTCAGATCACTGACCTCCTCCTAAAAACCACAACGTGGAGCCAAATATGACAGAGAAAATGACAGCATTCATTTAAATCTTTACTGATTACAAAACAAAGCAGATGGCAAATCAAGTCGTGAACTCTGCATCTGCCGTGCTTAATGAACAGTTTAATTACCTAGTCCCATTTCTGATGCATCTCTACCATTCTCAGCTCTGGGAGTCAGATCACACTGACTCCTGCAAAGATTATCTCCAGGAACATGTGGTGTGAACAGTCAGCTGGAGTTGGTTCATCAATACTTATCTAATTTCCAGCTTTTATGGTGATGGCCTGAATTATGGCTCAACTGAAACAGATTTCCCATCAGATCACACGATTGGGTTGAAGGCTCAGAAAACAGAATGGGATTTCTCAGCCTCTTCTGAGGGCAGTGGAGAACACAGGGGCAGGCAAACACAGCGAAACAACAGCACACACGCAGTCAGATTCACTCATGGGCTGCGTTGTGCCTCACATGAGTGTGCTGGAAGCAAATAGGACAGCACACGTTCATAAAGTCTACGACCTGGGAAGCAAATTGGACTCATTTGGGATAAGTTATAAGGAGTCGCTGAAGCTGTGCTCCTTATTTTGAGATCCTGTGAGCAGATATGCAAGAGCTTCCCACAAAGGACCAGGCGCCTGCAGAAAGCAAGCAGGGGATTTGGTCCCAGGTCAAACCCACTGTACATGCCTGGGGTTCTTCTCGCTCTGTAGCCTCACATGGGTATGTCCAACCTACTTTGTTCACTGAAGATACAGCTAAGAATAAGAATAAATGATTGACTGCACGCACACAAGAGAGGAGTGACACGGCTGAACCATCACAGCAGCTAAGTAACAAATTCAGATTGGGACTGATCCGTGACCTGGTAGAAAGCACATGAGAGGAGGAGGAAACAGTCCTCCACAGATCCACACAAACCAACTGTCCACCTCTCACAGCAGAAGATCTGGGAATCCCTTTTCATGCCTTCACTGCTTTTCTCCAACTTCCCTTCTGCTCCACGTGGTCTGTTTGTGCCCCTGAAAGCTGCCCTCTGGGAACAAACACACCAGAGCTTTGTGCTCATTTAATACAGGCTCAATGAGCTGCTTGACCCCAGATAAGGATCTTCTGAAGGGGTTTTTCATTTCAGGATTGCTCCATGTCACAGGAAACTACCCAAGAGATTCAAATTTTAGTCATTCAATAGCAACATTGATTACTTTTAATAGCTTACACCAGAAAGATCACGAGCGGAAAGCTCCCTGAAAAGAGAAATACTCACAAGCTCAAATCAAATACAGAGCTGTGGGTAAACACAATACACAAAGCCAATATAGACATAGATTAAATGGGAAAAAAGGACAGGGTCCTTCCCCAGCACTTCACAGATCTCCTACTACTGCTGTGTTGGGCCGACATCGTGTAATAACGCCAAGATAAAAGAGTTCTCTAAAGTGAGAGAAACCAAAGCAAAAAGACAGCACAACAGACAGCAAATCCAGCCAGGTGGATGTCTAACAGAGCGAGTGAATACATCCCTTCAGACATTAATTTCTTTCTCATTACCCTAAGCGAGCAGACTGACACTCCGGGAAATGCCTTCAAGCCATCAGCATCTGAAAATCTCCCAGGTGTCCAAGCCTAGGCTCTCATCTCACTGAAAACACATCTATCAGAAAGCTTCAAGTACTGCCTCGATCTACAAGATACACATGAGAAAGTGATCAACGAACACGCTCTAAACAGCAGTTTGTCAACAGTAATAACCAGGATGCACGTCCTGCCCCACTCTGCTGTCAGAGGTGGAATTAATCGGGCTAGATCACTGAACAAGTATGTCAAAGGCTGGAGAACGCTGTTCTTTGAGACAGTCAGGGAAGAGTTGTAAAGCCTCATAGAAGTACCCTAGATTGACAACTGTGCCTATTCCAAACAGTAAACCAAGTGGAAATGTCCGAATAAGGTCAAGAAAGCCCAAAAGAAGCAAATGAGGCAAGGAAGCAAGCAATGGAGGGAGAAGTTCAATGTGCCGAAATGGGAATATAAGAGCAACCAAGTAAAACAGAGTCTGTGGCAAGTAGAAAATGAAGCAGACTGAACAAGACAGGCAATCCACAAAAGTCAGAAAATATTGCTTGAATCTCGAGACAAAATTCAATAGCCATAAAATCTGAGAAGGAATCAGATCGGCAAAGCAAATGTCATCTGAAGAGAGAATGTTTATAACTAAAATATTAGGTATTGCCGTTATCAAATGAAGAACGGCTTATCATTTTCTATTGATCTTTTAAAATGCATTCAAGACCTGAGACTTCCAGGTTACAATTTGATCCCAGGGAACAGATAGCTGTTACTGGATGAAACATGCACTGTTAAACGTGTCTGAAGTCTTTCAGTCCTTATTTGCTCAGAATACAGGAGCACGCTCACTGCCCTACCGGAGGGTCAAACATACACAAATGCAAAACCCACAGTATCAGAAGCAGTGGTGATTCAATCATATATATAATAGCCTCTCCCAAATTAGATTTTCACAGTCCTATTTAACAAGACAAAGACTCAATAGAGAGAGCTCATCTTTTCCATTCTCAATTTACATAGACGGAAGCACACTATACTACTGATGCCACTAATTAGATGATTAAATACCATTCTAGGTGATATGCTTTCAATGTAAAATAATTCTTTTTAACAGGCAGTATATTTGCCCAATCTCATTTTAAATCACAATATCGTGCTTTTTTTAATTAAATGAAATTCCTCCTTCTGATTTCGCATGAGAGAGCAACCAGTGGGAGAAGCAGTGCCAGGAGGAGATTGCCCAAGTACCAGCACGCACGTACTCCTTCACAAAGGACTCCTAGCATTCCCTGGATGGAATATAAATTTTCAGAGAACAGCAAAGTCTTTATTCCTTTAAAGCAGGGCAGTGGAGGAATCACTCAGCATACTGAAAACTTTCACTGACAAAGTACGAGTTTATTTGCTGTGGTCTGATCAAGGACATTTCCAACTTTTCCTCTATTTCTGAGGTGAAGGGAATAGTGAACAAATACAGGGCTCTATTGTATATATTAGAGTCCAATCCATTACATGACAAAGTACTATTGTGTTTTTGGTCCAGTAATTAAAGAAGTAATGATAGCAAAGTTATTTCGTCTTCATTGAGAAAACAGATTTCTGCTGTTAACTTATTTCCAGTTATCAAAGGGAATAGTTCAGAAGCCATCTGAGAAACTTCCTTTAGAGCTGAGCAGCCTGGTGCCACACTGCACAGCTGAGAAGGCTGTAAAGGCTTTTTATCAGGCTCAGCATTCACCTGCGTCACAACCAGCCACATCAGTATCAAACCAGAACAACATGGAGGGCCGGCTGCTGCTGAGATGAAATGCCTTTTTCTAAGCAGCTTTTGCCCAACCATCCTGACTGCAATGCTGCCTTGATGCAAAGGCAATACCAGCTGTCCTCACTTACAAGACTCCTCATGGCACCAAATTCTGCAGTCAGAAGTGGTGAAAAAACATCCTCCTGTCAAACAGTTGCTTCCTGCTCCTTGAGGTCCTGCAAAGCATCCACTACAAACTCCTTGGCTCAACACCAACACAGAGTTAAACAGAACTGAGTGCAGAGCAAATAAAACCAAACAAAAAGCTTTACTCGACACTGAAAATTAAAGCCTAAAGCACTACCAACAGACGAGCTCCTTTTCTGCTTGCTCAGACACTCCCATAGCAGCACCTTCTTCCCTGTGCATGACGACGTGTCTGGCTGCTTCTCTCACCCCAACTTCTCCAGTCTGACCTTATACACACGCATAAGCTTACCTACGTGAGCAGCTTGATGATATCAGGCAGATTGCTTTAGATGAGTGAAGTTTTGTAAGGAATATTATTGAAAGTGAAGTCCATATCATTCTTACTAGAAAGAATTATTATTCCCTTTGGGGAAAGAGCTCCCTTGGAATTTAATATAACGTTTTTCAATGCTCTCCAGACTCGAAAATTATTGTATAGAATTTCATCAGGGAAGCACACCTGATATAGGATAATGCACTTTTTTGAAATATCCTATAGAAAGAATCTTAAAACATATTTTCAATTTACTGGTCTAGTGCCTGCCATTATATCTGAACAGACTTTCAGCGTTAGAGGAAGGCGACTCTCTTACTCTGTAAATTGTTTTTCCTCAGGAACAGTTGACAGGGTGCAGTCATTTCGTTCTCTTTAGGAAAGGAGGTGAGGCAGCAAAAGCCTTTATAAATTCCCCTCGGTGGCTCGAAACACTCTGGAGACAACATGATTCAATTCCCTGCCCTCGCACAAATGTCATGCCTGAGACTAAGCCACAGATTGCCAACAGAGCAGGAGCCCAGATGGAGGAGCACACTAACAAAGCCTTACAACACACTCATACCTTTATCCCATTGCAGCCCTGAAGACAAGTTTCACATCACTTTTACAGCATCTGCCACGCAAAGCCCCCAGAGCAACTTAGCGGTACTGGAGTGAACACAGAAGAAACACCTAGAGCAAAGAATAAGGACACGCTTCTACTGACATCATCCGGACCCTCACCTTGGTGAGCAGCAGCACACGTTTCTGCAGCCGCCTGACCAGGGCCTCGTGCTGCTCACGCTTCTTCTTCTCATCCAAGAGCTGGCTCTGGATCTGTAGAATTTCCTCCTGCAGCTGCTGCCGGGCCTTCTCCAGTATTCGGGCACTAGGGAAGATAACACAGGCTTGTGAAATCCTGACCAATTAATCGGAAAGACCACAGAAAAGCACCACACAGCAGCAGGACACCGGAGCTGCTGCCATGTCCTGTTACAGCTGCACTGCCGAAATCATGAGTGGCTGCAGCCTCCCTGTCAGCTTTTCTCAGAAGAAGATAGGACAGAACCATGCCAGTGTCGGACGTCTTGTTCAGCATAAGAGGTTATATACAAGGCATTATAAACATATACAAGGCATTCAATTGATTGCGTATCTATTTCAAAATCAGTTTGAGAAGACAGCTCATCTTCAACAAACAAGATCTTGGTTCCTACTGCATCTTTTCCTTTTCTTTTTTTCCCTTCTCCCAACAAAGTAAAAGCAAAATGGAGGTTTAGTATGATCTGCTTTGAGAGAAAGATAATATTCATCTTGTAATCATAGCCACCACCTGCATTTGCTCTTTCCAGCAACCTATGTTGAAAGATAAATGTCTTCTAAGGCAGTTAACACTCAGTTTGCAGTGTGGACATGACTCTCAATTAAACCAGAAGAATTTGGCTCCCCATCACTTTAAGGCACTGCTTAGATAAATCTCAAAGAGAACACTGCCTTAAAAGACTCTCAGTTTAAATTAAGTACATCCTGCACTGCCGGGTCATTGAATTGTACCAGGGAAATTTATGTAGGAATTCACTAAAATCCCCAAGCAGCTATTCTGCAACCTCGAAATTCCTCTCCTTGAAGACAAACGTGTGTATTAAAACATTGGGTGAATAAGGAAAACGTGAAAGACTCCAGTTCAACCTGAAGTCATTCAGAAACCAATTTAACAACCAAGGACTGTGAAATCGACTCTTCCTCATTGTATTCTGGTGGGAAAGTTTAACAGCGCTAAATCTGCATTTGAAAATGGATAATTTAATTAGCAGGATACCATTACATCCTTGGTTCTGTTTTAATTGGTCAATTAAAAAGGGAATCTGTGCCCACAGACATTACCTACAGTGATGGAACATGAGGCAACAGCAACCTTGCACTGAATGCTCCTTATCCATCACAACTCAGCAGACGCCTCAAGTTCAATATTGTGGACCAGCCTTGTTCTTGTTCAACAGTGCAAGAATTCCACAGGCTAACAGAGATAATTAACTGCTGACACATTCTATAGAACCGATCTATATTTAGAAGATTCTACGAAGTCAATATCTAAAGTTGACAAACAGATTGAGACCTCGTATTGTGTATATCAGATAAAACTATGTGGTAGAATTAAGATGCCAAACGTTACAAGCACATACAAGCAGTTTAGGCAGTTACACACAGCAGTTAAAGTTACCATCTCCTAGTACACTTCCTATAAATGCTGAGCAAACTGATGGGTTCACATCACGCTGACATTTGGACAGAAAAATGAGACACGATGGGTTTCCTTCTTGAAATAGCAAATAATGATTGAAATTCAGACCTCGTGGATAGCTCAGGCATTCAGTGATGTTTCTAACTGGCTTGGAAAAGAATTGCTTAAATACATGGGGAAAGTTAAGCAAAGGGAAACAAATGGGCAATTTCCTCAGCTGTGGCATGGCACTTGGAAAGAACACCATCTTCTGTTTATGTTTCAGACTGAGCTAAATGTGATGTTCATGTAGATAGAATTTAAATGCCAGAGATGTCTGAAAGCAGCGACAATACTTAAACTCTCAGAACTGACTCTGCTAACACAGGTTTCCTTAAGATGAGAAGTGTGAAATTCAGCTTCCTTACAACTCTTCACACCATGCCAAAGCAAATTATTGAGATCCTTTCTTCCCCTCTTGGGACAGACTGATAATCCTTCCAGAAACTGCACCAAATACAACAAAAGCCATCTCTATGGAAAAAAAATAATAACCCAAAAAGAAAGTTCTATTCCTTAGTGACACAAGGCAGGATCTGAATGCAGGTACCCAGCAGCAGCAAGTACCAATCCAGGCAGACCTGGGCTCTTCTCTTCCACACCAGTGACACCTATGGCTTTTCAAAAGCAAATGCTTGCTCAAACCAAACATTTAGAAAGATGGAAATAAGCTCAAAGTTCTCCATTCAACGTAAGCGTGGAGAACTGGCAATTTTTAGAAACCTCTGCCAGTTCAAAGTAAACCTTTTAAGCCGTAAGGAGAAAAAAGTCATTTCTGTTTATCAGCCTGTTAATGTTCCCTGCTCCACATCCTAGTGAATGAGATGCCAACATCGTTCTGTTCCGAGCTCTTGAGACTCCTCATATTTTGCTTTTCCCTTCTGTAATCCACTTTAATGTAATCTTAATGATAAAACTTCCTTTTCCAGAATGTTCTTTGAAAGACTGAGAACAATGACAGCAGACAGCGAATACTGAAGCTGGAAGATACATTTTAATAATTCGCCTCAAAAGAAAACATTACAAAAGCAGCTCTCAGCTTCCCGCAGCCCCAGTGACACGTGGAACATTACTCGAACCACTCCATCCTTTCAGTAACCAACTCACCACCAGGCGGGCACTGAGAAAATAACAGGGGAAGCAGAGGGGATGCCATAAGCTCTCTGTTTGTCAGCCTGAGAGGGAAAGCAGACATCTATGTGCAGCAGCACAGGGGCAGACGGAAGAGGAACAGTGTCTGGTCACACTGCAGCTGAGGAAGAGCACGGCCCCGTGCACCTAGCAGGGACAAGTGCCAGAGAGGAGGATGGCTCCAAAGTGAATATGCTGGGGGGAATTGGAGCGTGGATGGGAAGAACAGCAGAGAAGCACAGGTGGAAAAGAACGACAGTGCTGCTGCACGTGTGTAACAGTCACAGTGCAGCTATCAGCATCACCACACAGAACTAAATAAAAAGCTCGGCGCACAAGCTAATGAGGCAAAAGAAAAGGAAGGGAGATTGCTTTGTACCAATAGCTGAGGCCTGACAACTCGCATCCTTCTCTCCATGCCCACGCATTTATAGACAGCACACAGACATTCACTGCACCAGCAACTGAGAAACAGGGATGGAATAAAAATGTAATTTTTCATTCCAGCTCTCCTCAAGTTTCCAAAACCAACGTGAAGGCACAGACAGCACGAGGGTAACTCCATGTGCCTTCCTGTTGCCCAGCAAGAAGCAGAACAGTGTGCCCATGGCCTCCCTGGAGGCAATGCCCTCAGCCTCCATTCTCAGCACCAACCTCCCCCTACAGCTTCTGTCTCTCCTTCAGTTTAGAGAGCCCAAAGATACGTGGCACACATGGGCAAACAACTCACACTTACATAGAATATGGGAAATAAAAGGTGAGGGTCTGGCAAAATAAAAAGCTTTTTCATCTTATGTTAAAAAGGGCAGAACTGATCGATTAAATGATGTTACTGAAAAGATGAGGACTGCTGCAGAATGGAGCTGCCAATTAACAAACATAAGGCAGGTAAAAAAAGGAACACATTAGGAAGAAAGAGCCCTATGAAATACTGCTACAGAAAATACTACAGGGAACAGAACCTACACGGTCAGTAGGAAAACAGCTTTGTTTCTGGGAGGAATTTTTCCCAAGCCTTCAGCAAACACCTGCAAACTTTCTCTTGGCTCCTACTTTGTGCCTTCTCAGAGATCTTTATGTATCTCACGCTCATTGGGCTTCCATGAATCAAAAATCACTCAAAGATAAGCAGCTCCTACGTCACATTGCTGCTCTACCTGCAAGTCCTGCGCCAGACTGTAATTACAATGAGGGAACAACACAAAGAATTATTTTGCTTGTAAGGAGAGATGAAATGAGTGAGGAGCAGGCAGATGTTGGGAGCTTTATTGGTACACTGATAGCACATTTTATCACTGAGGCGGCATTTAATTTTACTCCCCAACCAGCAGCATAAATATCAGGCTCAGAACTTCAGTTCCTTTAAAGTGAAGCTACAGATCAGAAATAAGACCAATTTTATGTCCTGGCGGCAGCACGATGGCTTTAATGGACTGTCAGGAGGTCGGATTGACTCAGAGGACACACCAGGGCCCCCTCCCTCCCCATCCAGGTGGGCACACACAGCACAGCATCCCCACAGCTCTGCTGCCACAGCACAGCTTCACCTTGGGAGGATTTAATCAAGCCCTCAGCATGGGATTTACTGTCATGCTAATAAACACTCTTTCTACATCCACCACCAAGACGAGAATGAAAGCAATGCCTTAATTTAACAATGAATAAGAGACTTCTCTGGCTTGTTTTGATCTTAAGCTGAAAAATGAATAGTTTGCCAAATGCATCCATCATTGATTTCTGAAACTAAAATCTTTCAAGGGTGAGATAACTAGGGGTATTACTGTCCTTTTTCCAAGCCTCTAAACCTCAAGTGTTCAGAAGGCCAAAGCTTCTATTAATGACATTCATTTGGTAAACACAGCTTTTACTGATATTTAAAAACCACTGAACCCACGCTGCCTGTTGGGTGCTTAGTAACTTGATAATGTTACCATCTTCTGTAGAGCCGGCTACAGGAACAAAGTGATAGCTAAACAGACAAAGTGATTTATAGCAGCTTACGTACACAGATCTATTAAGGGCTTTTGCTACATCTGAATACTCACTGCTCGTGTTATGAATCAACATCCTGACCCAAACTTACTCTTCTGTTTGCAGTGTCTGGTGGAGGAATACATACCGAGTATCCTTAATGATGTGGAAGCAATTAAAGCAGAAGCTAGAAAACCAACAGTTCTCTACAACTATTAGCACGTCGTGCGTATCATCCATCTCTGGATCATGATTTTGTCTACGGCATTTGGCAATTACAGACTGCCTGTTTTTAAAGAGCATTCACTGATAAGGATTTTCCACTCCTACTCTGAGATAAGAATAACCCCCACCTTACCAGTTTCAGAAGTTCACTGCAGAGAACTGGGAACATGCTGCAACAACGCCTTACGACAACAGGCTGATACAGCCAAGATTCACTGCACTGTTTGAACTACAGTGAGCTGTGAGCAGAACAGCTCCGTTCTGGTTATTTCAATGGGAGAGCTGTGCTCATTTGATCCTTCCGCAGGTTCTACTTTTCGCTCTCATGGCAAGTCCAGCTGGCGCTGAAGGTCAGGCAATAGGCCAAGCACCAAACAACAGCAGTGTCTGCTCCCTTCCCCAACAGACCACATTATCTTGCTGGGAACAGCCAGAGCAGCCCGTGGAAGACAAGAAATGCAAGGAAGAAAACTACTGGAGAAAGGAAACCGCTGGGGAGAGAGGAAAAACAAAAGCACCAAGGAAGAATATTGAAAGAACCTTTTCTCCAGCCAGGATCCAAGCTTCCTCTCTGCAGCTGGCTTTATTTACATCATCTAATTCAGATTCTACATGCTTTGAAGTGCTACTGCACTTTTTTCTTTGGAAAACAAAAATCACAACAACTGAAACAAAACAGGGGATGAGAAAACCCAAAGATTGAAATAATTACTAATCAAAGGAGAGGCCTGTACATGGGATGGTGAAGTCACTGGCCAGCTTTACCCAGTAATTTCTCTTCCTGCCAGCTCTGATGAGTTTTATATTTCTAACATTTCATCAATTTGAATCACCAAATTCAATTTGCATTCACAGATAAACAGAGAGGGAATAATAAATACTCTCATCTGACCTTGAAGAGTGAGACAGAAAATTGCCCTCCATGATTTCATTTCAATCCGAACCATAATGAATAATGCAGTTGGCCCCATCAGTTACCAATCTATAATCATTTGTGGGCTGGATGAGCTCACATCCATGCCTAAATATGACCGAGGAAAACTTCTCACAGTTTTTGTACCAGTCTTTTCCTGCTTCCCCCTCTTTACTCAGTCAATGCATTGGTCCCTGTGCTTCCCCACCAGCCTTGCTCACCCCCTACTGTAAGTGCCTGAAGGATTCAGATTTCTTGCACAAGTGAGGTGAGTGTGCAGCACAGTTATCTGCTCCATCCAGTTCAGTACTGTGTGTGCTGTAAAGGTTTTCCCATGAATGCTCTAATCTGGGGAGGATCCTCCATCCCAGCAAGCTGCGTGCCTGACTCTACAGTCTGGGCATGAAGAGCAGAAACATGGCACAGACAGCAAGAGTGTCTACCAGTACTTCTGGTGGCTGCTCTACAGCCAAACCAACCCTTCCTGTGAGAGAAGAGTCATTTGGGAACAGGCAGCACGAGAGCTGCAAAGGATAAAGGAAAAGGATTAATAGAGAGGAGTGAAAGAAGGGAAATTTGCTTGAAGCAGGGAAATGAAGTGAGATGGAGAACGGCTGTGCTGAGCAAACTTGTCAGCAAACAAAAACGCTGAAATTCTAGGCTCTTGACAGTTAGATAATAGCTTATCTTAATAAATAAAGAGCATCGAAGTATTTAGATGAGAAAAACAAAACATTAAACTCTCCATTGCAATATAACAAGCGAGACCTCACACTCATGACTCACTACAGCTTTGGGAAGCTTCTACAGATGTTTCCAATGACCTTTTCCAATGAGAGCTCATTTCCAGTGTGCATTACCATACTCCACAGTGAAACGAGCAGAGTATATTACTGTTCAGACACACTATTTTCTGTACACATGAATTTCAGAATACCTGAATGAACTTACAGAGGGCAATATTTCTTGCAGAGCAACCCAGTGCTGAACCCCAGCTTAGGCCTCATTAGAATTCCAAGCTGTGGCTCAGCCTTTGAGCAACACGCTTTTGGCAGTAAAAACCTGTCCAGGCTTTCACTGGGAACTCATGAGAGAATTCGTAATGGACACTTGTTGACAACAAATAAACCTAGAGAATTAAGTATTAGCCCTGGCACATACCAATGGACATTGGTGCAGATAAAAGGAAAAGAAGGGCAAAGAAACCACTCAGCTGCCCCTTATAATGGCTCCAACACATTGCTGCTCTTGGCCCTTCCTTCCCACACACACCAATGTAGCTTTATCTCCTATCTGCCTCCCACCCACTTTGACTCAGCTTGCATCAAAGCAGTCTAGCATGATACAAGCTACACTAAGTAGAGCATTAGAAAAGACCTGGCAATTATTAAAAGTATATTGGATGCGCATTAAGACTGCAAAGGTCTTAAAAGTCCCATGCCCAAATAACACGATCTGTAATCATGACTCAGAACAAGAGGCACTGTGTCCCTGGGTGGATCTGTTCTGCCACGCTCTCCCAACAAACCAGGACTGCAAACTGCATCTCCTTTCTGCAGGGCCTCCGCCTCATTTGCTGCTCAATTTGGAAGACTGACAAAGAACAGAAATTGCTTGGAGAGAATGATCTCGCATTAAGGCAACTGGAAGTTTCCCCCCTAGAAATGATTCCTGTCCTCCCCTATTGCAGAGCTCCTATCTGGTGCCACGCACTTGTCAGTGGTAGTCCTCAGGGCTTGGTCCTTAGGTCATTCCTAACTTTGGGCTGGTGAAAGGCACCAACAGCGCAGCTGAAGTCAACAGCAGTCATTCATAACATACCAAATCCTGTTTTTCCTAATAACTGCTTCTAAAGGACAAGTTCTAAACATTCCAGAACGGGATCCCAAGAATAAGGTAATGCTTTCTCCTTGGTTCACATCTGTAACAGGGCTTTCCTAAAAAATAACAAAACATCACAAATATCCATACGTTCAGTCAATGCAATCCACCACCCCTGCCAAGCAGATCAGGAAGCCATACACACAGGGAGCTAAACGAAGACGTGCCATGCAACCAACTCTGGTATCTCCTGAGAGCTCCATCTTGCAGCCCTGATGGTGTCTTCCACTGACTCAGGACATCCTGCTGTCCTTAATCCTACAGCTTTCCATGGCTTTTCCCTACTGCCACCCAGAGACGCCTTATGTGAATCTTCCATGAAACTGTTGACAACATTTCATCTTACCTGCACGGCACAGAGGCATCTTCCCTCCAATTTCCTCCCCCCCCAAATTAACTCAAAGAACCTTCATGCCAATATAAGGCAATAGGAATAAAGCCGTCACTGTGGAAAGAAGTGTCAAAAAGCCTGAATGTAGAGCTTGGTTACATCAATTCTCTTGCATCAGTATTTTTAAATGTTTAATAAAACAATGCTACACGCTATGCAGTCTTTTCGCAACTAATACTTTATACAGAAACCAGTCAGGTGGACGAGAGAATAGTCCTTCTGTGGCAGCTCCATGTTTCAAAATCACTAGATGAGCACAAAGGTCAAATTTGGCAATTTGGGGTGAAGCTGCTACAGGGAAATATATTTAAAGACACAGCAACCAGATCACTTTGGTTTTGTCTCGCTCATAAAACAACAGTTATCAATTAAAGAACACAGGAGCATCACTTTTGTGACTCAGTTGACCCCTAAGACAGCACAAGCACTCATCACTATGTCTTACAGCTTCAGCATGTGTAAGACACACACAGTATTGGCACCTCTTGGCTTATGTGCCTTTAGCAAACTGCCCTTCTCTAATCCCAGCTGTTAAAATAGCAAACAGATCTTCTCTGAGCATTCAGACGTGAACAAGTCCATCGGTAGCTCACTCTGTTTGGAACAGCACAGTTCTGACATCAGCAGTCCACATGTCAGCTGCAGGGTTTGCCACATCTCACAGTACAGCACCTGCACCTGGAGCACTGCGGCTGTACTCAAAGGCAGCAGAACTCATCTCCTCCTTTCCAAGCCACACATCACCACTAAACTCACACAGCAGCCATGGACTCAGCTCGCACCAACACTGCTGGGTGCCAGGCTGCCTTGTTCCCTGGGGAAGTGCTTGGGGGACATTTTGGAGCACTGTGGTTGTCTCAGTGCCCTTTATTTCTCCCTCCTGGGATGTGGAGGAAGAAGCCTTTTAGTACTTCACCATCCTGACACCATTCCCCCCCTCTCCATTGAATGTAGAACAACGATGACCAGTCCCGGTAAATCTTTACTGGACAAGCTCTCATGTCCCTGCAAGACAATACACAGCCCTGCTCCCCACAACTATGAAAAACTGATTTGATGCAGAAAATCAGATATTCAATTGCACTAAAGTCTGCTACAGCTGTCTGCAAAGAATGAAAACAATCATGAGTCTGCAAAATCATGAGTGGCAGGAGGTGAACAAGGAGCTATTGTTCACTGCCTCTTTCAATAGGAGAGCTAAACAAATTAACGGACAGAAATCCATCATGGGCTATTAGCTGCAAAAAGATATCACCTTTGCCTCAAGAAATCCTTAAGCTTTGAACTGAGGAAAAATATGAGAAGTATCACTCTTCATTTGCTCTTTTATTTGACTTCTCCAAAGCTCTTGGCGTTGGTTCAGGCTGATCTCGGCTCTGATTGCCAATCTGGGGAAGGGAGGTGGGAAGGGGCTGCTTACTCTGAATGCACACCAGCAGATCTCATCTAGCTCAAATTTTACTCTGGTGCTCTTTTTTATTGAATTTTCTTGGGTGAGTATGCAGTCATCTCATCTCCCTCATATATGAGTCATATTCAATTTCCAAACTATATATTAGTAGCTGAAAAAAAAAAAAAAGGATGTCTTTTCTCACAGCTCTCGGCTATGGCAGCAAGCAGTCCACCAGTCTGTGCTGCCACAAGCTTCCCATTAGAACAATATTCAAGAATAGCCAATATCTCCTTGTACCCAAGAATCAGGGCTGTATCTCTGTCTGTTCTACTGGAATATACTTGTGTTGAGGTTTTGTCGGCCATTGGAATGGCAATGTGCTCCTGAACTGTTCCGCTCCCATCCTGCACAGCAGCCTCCAGCTCCCCAGGAGTGCAGGGACAGAACCATGCCCAAAGAAGGGAGAGATCTGCATGGGATCTTAACCTTTCAGAGATCCAGATTTTCCAAAGAGCTCTTCTTTAAGGAAAAGTAAGCAAGAAATGATATGAAAACCCAACAGGAATAAAAAATAACACCACGTGCAGTTTTGTATTGTGGCCACCTGCATATAAAACATATCTAGTTTAAAGCCATTTGGAGACACAACCCTTTAAGCACCATCACCACCACCTCCCACCACGCGATGGGCACGCAGAGCATGGCGCTCCTACATTCATCTGTAGCTGTACCAGCCAAACCAAGAAGGTTACGAGCAGAGAACTGAAAAACAAAGAAATACTTGGCAAGGTTGATCGCCCTGGAGCTTTAAGAAATAGCACTGTGGGGTGGGGTTTTTTTGTAGGGTTTTTCTGTATTTTGCTTGTCTGGAGCAGCCCAACACTGCAATGCGCAGCACCAGGACCCTCATGGCCCACATTCAGCGCAGGCACTGTGGCAGCCAGCACATTGCCCATGCTTAGCACTCCCTTCGCCTGCCACCTGCCTTCTGTTATCATCTCCCCTGTTGCCTTGCCCTACCTGGTTAATAAAGCTTATTCGTCCTGTTTATTTCCTTATTGATCCCCCATCCCCTGCATGGGTAAAGGCGTCAATGCAGTTAAGGGCAAACATCTGCTTGGAGACCTCAGCTACTTTCCAAAAGTGCATTTTATTCTCACCGGATAATAAGATTCTGTGGTTAAAAGAGCTTTCAGGTATTGGCATTGTCATAAAACGTTTCTTGTGTCCTACTTCACCAGAGCTGACAAACTCTCCTCTTGCTGTCAGTGGAAAAGAAGCACTTCTAAAGAGCTTCGGATACTTTTGCATTGCAAAGTGAAAAGGAGAAAGTGAGATATTTCAACAATGTTCCATTTCATTCCAAAGCCCCATAAAGAAGAAAGAAAAAAGGGAAGGTTTCCGCACAATCACTGTAACAAGCAAGCAGCTCCCTTATTAATCTCTCCTTCCTCCACATCCCCTGGCTTGGGGGCTTGGAAAGTTGACACTTGACTTGAAAAATGCCAACTCTAAGCAGTTTATTTCCTCTTGAACTTTAAAAGCTGACTGAGACAGAAATGACCTTTAAAAAGGCAGGGTTAGTTCCTGTATGAAATGATAGAAGGACTCTTTGCTTACACAGCACAGCAAGGTACCGAGCAAATCTCCTCCGCAAACAGCCCTTCCTCACCACAGCCAGAGGAACACCACGTTCCATCACAGGAGCAGGGAACATGGCACCTGCTGACCCAACTTCCTTCTATCAAGAGGGGAAGACCCACCATGATAATGCCACAAGTCCCGGCCTTACCCACACACAGAAGAGACACTGCAGGTGTAACAGTTTGAAGATGCAATGGTAGCTACTAGTAATTACTTTCTGCCACACGGGCAGCCAGAAATCAGGCAGAATGTTCTTGTCTGAGGTCCAACCCACAATCAATGCCATCAGATGTCTGAAGAAACACCACATAAGGATTCTGCAGCAATAGGATAACCCTAGGAGTTCTGAGAAAGAAGATGCACAAAGTAAATGCATAGGACACTAGTGGTATGGGAATGCACTGGAGAAATACAGGCGTACTTTATCCTCCGTGCTAAGAATTACTATTATTTCTTCTTTTTTTAAGCATCTTTTCTTTCCCCCCCACTCTTGGCTTTCATCTCCCAAACCACGCTGACTCCGAGAAGCAGAGGACTGACGGAGTTTGGGAATCTCCATCCAAGTATGAAGCATCACTTTGCCATCAGCAGCAATGAAATGCTTCCAATTTACCATCAGCCCACTTACGCAGAAGCACACATTTCATAAAGGGAAGCCCAGGGCTATTCTGTGCAGAATTTACTTTTCCTTTTTTCTCTGGAAGGAACGTACACATCAAACTCACCGAGGCAGACAGAAGAAGTCAAGCCCTGTATAGTCCAGTTTAATTTATAACAATGCATCGCTTCTCTCATTATTCCTAACATTGGGCATCAAGCAACATGCCTTGAGAAAAATTAGTAGGGGAGAAGAGATGGGGAGTGATACTCAGTGATACAGTGAAACTGGAGGCACAACAAAGAGCCACAGCTCTCAGGGGAAAGCTGAGTGGAAACTCAAACGAGGACTCAGCAGCTCAGTGCTGGGGGACACCTGGAAAATTCCTGCCCCTGAATCACCCCCATGCAGTACTGAAGGTAAAGGAGTTTTGTTTTGTATGATGCTGATAGGGGTTTTCCTATGCATGCAATCACCAGAGGTCTCAGAGAAACTTGTTCATTCCATCAGTGCTGGAGGCAGACTCCCATGTCCAACCTCATTCCAACCCCACTTCTTTTCAATGGCCAATTTAACATGGCTTAGCCTCCAAACACTGTTTTTTTGCACACATTGCATAGGAGAATCTAGGCTCCCATGCATAGACAAGCTTTCAAACATTACATGGCAACATGAAAACAGAAAATACGAATACATGCAGTAGGTGTAGAAGTACCACAAAACAGATTTGCCCGACTGTAATACATACCAAACTCAACATTAAAAAATGATAAGAAACTACCATCTTATTTACATGGGAGGTACTTCAAGGTTTCTAACTTGTGCCTGAAGGTTTGAATTAAAGCAACTTGCATCCCAGGGCACTTTTCTTGCAGTAAGTTGCTCTCATGTAGTTGCTTTAAGGACTTTGGTCCCCATGCTTTGGCACAGCCTAACAACCCCTATGGGAGAAAATGGTTATGTGAGCACAGATCAGAAGAATATCTTCAAATGAACCAAGAAAGATGAAGAATTCAATATAAAAGAAGAAAATCTTCAGTTTAAGTTTTATTGGATTTTTGGAAAGACAATAAAGGCAGGGAAAGTGATAGTCTGTCAAACCTGGGACTTCAGATGCTGGTTGTTCAAATACTTCTTATAGTACCTGGGGGTACTGGTGGATGGGATGAGCCAGCCATGTTCCCTCACAGCCCAGAGAGCCAACTGTGCCCTGGGCTGCATCCAAAAAAGCATGGCCAGCAGATTGAGAGAGGTGAGCCTGCCCTTCTACTGTGCTGGTGGGGCCTCACCTGGAGTACTGCACCCACAGTACAGCCCTCAGTACAGGAGAGGCATGGAGACACTGGAGCGCATCCAGAAGAGGGCCACAAATGATCCAAGGGATGGAGCACCTTCTCCTGTGAGGACAAGCTGAGAGCTGGGGCTGTGCAACCTGGAGAAGTAAAGGCTGCAAGGTGACCTGAGAGCAGCCTTCAGTCAAAGGGAGCTGCAGGAAAGAAGGGGACAGACTGTTTAGCAGGGCCTGTGGCAACAGAACAAGGATAAATGGCTACAAGCTCAGAGAGGGGAGATTCAGGTTGGATATAAAGAAAAAGCCTTTTACAGTGAGGGTGGTGAGGCACTGGAACACGTTGCCTACTGATGTGGTTGATGCCCCATCGCTGGAGACCTTCAAGGCACGGCTGGATCAGGCCCTGGACAGCTAGATGGAGCTGTGCTGTCCCTGTGCACTGCAGGGGAGTCAGACCAGATGACCTCTAATGGTCCCCTCCAACTCTAAGGAGTCTACGACTCTATCTTTAATCATAGCATTTAAAATATCTCCAAATGAACATAAATTGAGAAGTCTACTTGGAATCACTTAAATCAATCTAATGAACAGTCAATCAATTTCACTTGAATTCATGAATACATTTGCATTATTGATTTAACAGCTCCAACTATTACTTACTGATAGCATTCAACAACCTGAGAATTATCTGAAAATCCATGAGCACGTTTGCCTGTTACAAACTTCATACAGTGTTTTTTACTGCATTAAGTCAGCTCAAAGCCCAACCTTCTTGATACTCCTTTCTAAATCTAGACAATGATAACCTATCAATCAATCCCCAGTCTGCTTACACTCTCCCTTTTAGGATCTTGGTGTTCCAAGGGAGCCTGCTTTAGGATGGGTTGGACTAGATGACCTGCAGAGCTCCCTCCCAACCCCTATGGTTCTGTGATTGTGAATAACACAATTCCATGATAACAAAGTTGTACTCTGTGATATTTAAGGACTTTTTCAGGCACCCCACTAAAGCCAGTTCAGCACACACCTTACACCTGGCACTTACGTCCTTCCAAAGCCATAACACAGTGTAAACTGCTTTAACAGAGGGCACAAAGGAGAAATCACACCAACTTTACCCAAAACTGAAGATAAAATCCAACCAAGCCCTCAGCATTTACTTTAAATATGGGACATACGTAAATTTCACAGCTTCTATGGCCTAACTTGGTACATTCCCAAGTTCTGCTTTTCTGTGGTGGCTGTCTTTCAAGAATGCTTTTTATTCCTTACAGAAAGCATTAGCAATTTGCTTAGAACAAACATATAAACTCCCTATGTGGTCTTACAAGTTGTTAAAAGAAGACAAAACTGAGTACAAAAATATATCCAATATTTATTCCACGCTTTCCTTTAATTCCACTCAGCCGTCATATCGAATAGCACCAAATCTATCCATGTAAAGCTAATTAACAGCGTCTGTTTTTGCTGACATCCCATGACGAATCCTCCTGCCAGTAGAGAGCCCTGACGAGAGGAACGAACGGATCCACACAGCCACCCCACAGGCACTGCCCGCCTCCCTGCAGCTCCCTGCTGAATCCTCAGCACCGACATCAATCTGACGGCAACTAATTGTGCTTGTTCTCATCACCATCCCAAGCGAGTGGACCCAGGAATCCTACAAGGTGCATTAAGGAAGCTGCACACAGCACAGCTCTGACCTCAGCGGGGAAAATCGGGATTTCTGAGAGGATTACAAGCGCCAGACTCGCAGGGCAGACAGTTTCATTAGAAGAAATTAGTGTGGTTCTGTACCAGATTTAGCGTGAATCGATTAAACAAAACAATCCTGATGTATCTGAGTGGAACCAACTACAAGGCTCTGCAGGAGATCGGCATTCCTAGAAATCAATCCCAAAATTCAATGCCTCCAAAAAAGTAAGGCAAAACAGCTACTGATTACATTTAATAGCATAGCAGTAGATCTAAATGTAAATGGAAGGAAAAGCAGGCTGCAAATAAATACGGGACTGTAATAGCTGTGAACACCTCGCCTTTAGGAACACTTAATTTATTTGTAAAGGCAGCTTCTGAGCCTCCTGCCTGCTCCCCTCTGGGTCCCATAAACTGCAACTGTGTTAACATAAAGCTGAGCCTGCCTCCAAAGAGCAGCTGAGTGGCTCAGTTCCCATTCTGATCTCCACGTGGAGGTCATATCTCAAAGCAGGCTATTCCCACACCCCTCCGGGCTGAGCACAGTGAGCACGCTGCAGGCTTACCTCTCCCTCTCATGACCAACTCAGGCAAGGCTGCAGTCCAAATCAGTACAAAGCAGGCACCGTATTTGCTCATCCAGCCACTGCGGCTCTTCAAGCATCCTAAACTTATTAAATGCAGAGCTCATGCCTGGGCTACCTGTTGAACGTGTAATCTTTGCTTAGGTTTCACACATGGCATCGCCATATTTTCAGCTATCTCCTTATGGCCCGCTCCAAAATGGCAGGGCAGCTGTTTGTTAGATATTGCATGCTTGGACAAAACCTGATCTGTGAAAGCACAAAGCACACCCTCGAGCACAGGGCTGCAGTTGGCCCATGTGGCTCAGCACATCCTGCACGCCAGCTGCAGCCATGCATGGGGTTGTGAAAAGCACAAAAGTACTGACACAAACCTGTATCTCAACACATTGCATTTATGGATAACAGCACAGCTCAGCAAATAGGAAATCAGTGTTTCGTATTCTGTGTTCCCTGTAAGCCTGCAGCAGCACTTAGCCAAACACCACCTTCCTGCTGATAGCCTTCATCTACAGACATGTGCAAACATCCCAAGAACTGTTTTTGTTTTGCTTCCATTTAAAATACATTAAGCCTGCAAAGCAAAGGATGGCAATGCAGCATGCTAAGCAGGACAGAAGCTTCCAGAACTGTTTCTGAGCCACAACAATTAAAACAATGATCTTTTTATTCTGACTCAAGTGACATTACTCAGAAAAGGAAGAACTGGCATCAAAAGAAGCCATGTATTTTGTTTCACATATAAGATCCCTTACTTTTTCCTCTCACCTGGCTAGCAGCAAGGCTGCTGCTGTCACATTCACTGTCCCTTTGCACAGTAACTTCTCTCTTAAAATGAACAATGCCTTCCCAAACAGATAAGCTGACCGAAAGGAGACCAGATGATCTGAAGCGTATTTCGTACTGAACTGTCTCAAAGCTGTGCATCTCACAACCAAAGGCTTTCTCAGACCTGGCAGGAGCCCTGCTAACCCCCAGTGCTCCAACAACACGGGAAACCAAAGAGTATTTCTGGGAGAAAAAGAGAAACGCTGTGTCAAGAGCTGCTGTGGCCTCAGCTGTCAGCAGGCAGGGAAGGCACTGAGGTCTGCAAGCATCAGGACAAGGCCAAGATGCACGACTGCAATCAGTTCAGACCTAGGGTCAAACCCTCCAGCCTTGGTGCGGTTCACCTCTTTCTTCCTTAGATTGTTTTCTCTTTGAGATGAAAATTCCTGAAGAGATTGAAACTGAAGTTTAAAAAATAAATCCAAAAAGCATTTGTTTTCAGATCCTTGCCACATTATATTCAATTGTGAGTATCAGATGAAGAGCAACACTCAGCTCTTTAAGAAACAGGCAATATTCATGCTTTCCATACAGGAACACAACCAGGTTCGAGATAATTCTTTACAGTGATTCAGTAATTCTCTTTTTACATTTCTCACGGCCAAAACCAGCAGGCAACGCAGCAGCCCTACTGGAATGAGACAAAAAGCCACTCTGAAATCCTCAAAGCCCTTCATACTCACACATCTCATTTTTCAAGGAAAATCTCTTCTTGCAGAAGCATTACAACACACTTCTTTCTTCCCCTTTCATCTCTGTGAAACAGCACATCATTTCCATGCTCAGAAGCTGAAGCGCACAAGGGCATTAAAATCCAAACAAAGCCACTATGATGACTGGCAGCAACCAGTTGCTTCTATGAGAACTCAGCTGCAAATCTTGTTCCAGACCACAACAGCTCTGAAGCTCCCCAGGCAGAGCAGAGTACGAAATCCTTCTGCCTTCACCTAAACATAAGTAATAAGGCCTGTAATTCCACTGTAATTTCCTCAAAAGGGAAGGAACCAGCAGAAGGTTACGATGCTGAGAGAACAGAAAGGCTGGGCCAACTTACACTGTAGACTCTGTACCACATACAACAGTCTGAACTAATCAAGATGGTATGCAGGAGTCTCCCAGCTGACTGCATATGCACCATTAGAAGCAGGGACACCTCCAGCATGAAGACAGACTTAAGAGTTGATAGCAATCTATTTTCTACTTCTCATAGCACTTCACGTAGTCATTAACATTAAATTCTACCTAAAAATGGATGTAAGACCTTTTGTGCACGGCCACTGGAACGTTTTGCAATTGTAGCTGTGATCACCAGCTGATTTCAAGGAGGAAAGGAACAGGCTGTGGCTCTGGGCTGCCATTCAGCTGCTCCAAGCTCAAAGTTGCCCTGAGCCCTCCAGCTGAACCTCAGACAACCATTTAACCTCCCCTCCATCTCTGTTACTTATCTGTACAATGCTGTGTACAATTAGAATGTCACAACACTCATCTAAGCATTTATTTACATGATAAACATGCAAAAATCCCTGGCATTAGGATCACGGTGGTTATCTATGGATGCAGAGAAGACAAGAAAAATGTGTTCTCATCAGGACACTCAGGGCTCAAATAATATCTCCTCTCTATTATAGAGGGGAAAAATGCACACATGCCCCAAACCCAGAAACTGGCATAAAAGAACTGTTAGAGGAGACACGGCAAAGTTTTCTCTCGGTATCAATATGCCCAGTGCCAGAGTACAGTACAGAGAGGTCTGAGATGCAGCCAGCTCAGAAGGAAAAAAAAAATCACTTTAATTTCAGATAACAGAAGATAAATGAGAGGAAACTAAACAAGTCAGCTCTGCACCTGCATAGGGAGGGACTGGGGGAACTGGCCATTCCCTGCTGCCGCAGCAGGAGCTGAGCTCCAAGCATCACAGCGCCAATCACCTCCAATGGGGAAAGGGAGGCAGCAGCAGGACAGCAGCCAGCAGAGCCAGGCCTTCAGGAGGAGCACTTTCCAGCTCTGCCTGCATGTCTGGTGGGTGCCCTTCCAAGATGGAACTGCCCCCCTCTGGGACACAGAGCAAGGGCAATTCTGAATGATGGCCACAAAGTAGAAATGAGACCTTAGCACAATCAGCAAGCTGAGGTCAAGGGTGGCAGGCAGTGACATGCAGCATATTTTACCACGTCAAAGACATTCAGCTTACGACCCTGAGCCATATATTAGATTTCCCGATGCACAGATCTGTTTTAGCAATCCAGTGCGGATGAGTTGGAAACACAAAGTATGGAGCTGCTCCTGTGCTTCCTTCCCAGACCTTCCACAAAGCAAGTGCAGATAAGCAGGGAAGGTGCTGATCTAATGAACCGGCAGATGATGTTCAGTCACGTCGCTGGAGAGAAACTACTTTGAAGAAATGCAGCTCAGTTAAGTAAAGAGAGAAATCTATACAAATAGGAAGGTGTTTCTAAAGAAGATCCTCAGAGCAGACTCTCCATGGGCAGCAGCACAAGCAAGTTGGCTGATAAAGCAGATTCAGCTGCTAAAGCAAATGGAATTCACATTCGCATTTAGTTAGTGGAAATCTACCAGATACCCGAGGGTGATGAACATTAAACAGTGTGAAATTTTATTGCATTTTCCTTATCCCCTCCTGGGATTTTTATGATGATAACCATTCTTTTGCATATAAACAGCATCAGCTCCAAAAGCCTCATTTTAATCGAGGATGTTCCATGAAATTTTAACATGTGCAAAGGCTTTGAGTGCTAAGGTTTCTTCCTGAAGAATGACATATTTAAGGAGTTAGTGAATTAAACTCACATTCACGTCGTGAATAGCGAGGTGACAGAGATTCAAACCCAGCAGGTTCTGATGTGGGGTGAATTGGCTCCGTCTATAATCTGCAATTATCTGAATATTCCTGGTGTACAGAAACTTGCTCAAACTATCTTGTCGTGCAGAAGATGGATTCCCTGAACATTTACCTTCAGTATCATTAACATGCAATACACTGTCAGGCATCACAATGAATCCACATTCTACTTATAAAGACAGCTTCTGTCCCCTTCAAGCACTGCTCCCAGTGGCACACAGCTCACACCACACCTAACCCAGCCCAGCAGCTGAGGCTGATCACAGAATCAAGCAGGTTGGGAAACAGCTCTAAGATCACCAAACCCAACCCCAACCCAGCCCACGTCCTCCAGTGCCACATCTCCACAGCAGTGACCCCGCCGCTCCCAGGGCAGCAGTGCCAGTTCTGCACCACTCCTGATGCTGCTTTGGGATGAGAACAAGAGCAGAGCAGCACTGATGCACAGCCAAAGTTCTGCAGAACAACCTCCCAGTCTCCTTTGACTTGCAGCTCACTTTACCCAGCCAAGTGTGGTACCTTTGCAATAACAGACTCAAATGCGTTTTACTTTCTCTAAAAGCTCCACTCTTTCTGACTTCCGCAACATCCTACACTGTGTTCTCCCAAAGCCTGATGATCATCTCTCATCGTGATCATGCTTGTTTAAGCCTGTCAGCTTCATTTGATTCTCTCTAGCTCCTGTAAAGCAGACACACACATTAGAGACTGCTGAGTTATCCTGAATACAAAACAACAGGAACAAGGAAGCATGCAAGGGATGCTGAGGCAACGAAGGTGCACATTCACACTGTAAAGGTACAGACAGTTCCTCACCCAGCAGATGCTCTGCCCCGCTGCAGGAACTACTGCATAGAAATGAACAAAAATTCCCAACAAATTAAATTGTTTCAACACTGTTTTCACCGGTAGCACACAGATAACAAGTCTCAAAAGAAAATCCCAAACCAGATTACAAGCGGATTTTTTATAGCCCGAAGTATCAGACAAGTTTTATGAGACAGAGGAAAGAGCAGCTGCAAAGAACACCTTTTAAATGAAAGACAAGATAATAAATGAATATAAAAGCAACGGAAGGAACAAGGAAAATAAATACAGCCTTGTTGTCCTTACTCTGTTTACAGCATAAAATTCAGGCTCAGGCATTGCCTCAAAGCAAGAGCACGCTGTGGGCTGGGATATGGGTTCCTCTGACCCATTATGGACAAGGCAGACCTGGGAGCACACTGTAGGGAGGGACTGTGCATCAGCAGTGTGCACCAGCACACCTGAGCACCTGCTGCATCCCTTATTTGAACCCCCAGCAAGGTACAGGACGTGGAATCTGCAGGACAATGAGGGAAGCTTAAGCAGCCTTCATCCCAAAGGTAGTTCTCTATCCTTCATTTAATGGAATAAAGACCCAAATACAACACAAAGGAAGGCTGCATCCACTCATGACTCCTTTATTCAGAAGGTCTCTTTAATGCCTCCCATCTCAACAATTCACAAAAGCAAAGAAAAAAGAAAAGCAAACAGTGACCTTTCCTGCAACTCAGAAGAAAAATGGAACAGTGAGAAGCAGCGTATGAGCAGAGGAAAGCAGAAAGTTTCCATAGCAGAACAGGCAGTTTCCTCTCCCACTAAGTCTCCTTTCCTCCATCTCCCTCCCCCCTTTTTTTTATTTATTTGAACATTTCAGCTACATCCATTGATTTTCCTCCTCCTCCTTCAGGGAATATTCACAGATGTGCAAAGCTACCTCTAACAGCAACATTAGCTGAAGCAAAAAATGAAATTTACACTTGACTGCCTTCTTCAACAATGTGCAATCACCATTTAATAGGAAAATGGAGCAGAGTGCAAACAGGAAAAGGAAAGGCCTGATTAAAACCCACCAGCGCCGGAGCTGACGATTCCCTCGCTGTGGAAAGCAGCAGAGGCACAGCCCCCAGCCCCACGCTCAGAGCTGAGCTCTCAGCACTGATAGATGCAGGGCACTGGAGCACCAAGGGAAGGTTTTGGCTGATTCAGAGGGCACTAGGCTAGCACCATGCATTGGCTTGCTCTGCTTTTTGTTAAGATACTGGAGCCCCCCATGATACTCTCCTATTGCATCCCATCCCCAGCAGCTGGCGGGGTGTGTTTTGAAGATGGTTCTGATCGCTGACAGCTCAGGCTGTGCTACCAGAACACCCAACTCACAGCACTGCTGAAGATTCACCCTCTCACCACGCTCGACAGGTTGATTTCTCATTGTTGTTTCAATGTTCATCATTTATGTTACAGCTCTGTTATAAGCGGGCTCTCATTTACACATGTCAGAGGATGAGGAACATCACCTAATTACCTGCGTTCCCCCCTGGTGAAGGAACAGGGGGCTTCCAATTTGCTTTCCATTCCTTTCTCTTCTTACTTTTTATATGTGCAAGATTTACCATTCCCTGTCACCTGCAAGCAGGAGGAATCATTTCCTAATTATCAGGATTTCTCACACTAACTCTGAACTGTGGCTCTTCTTTTCGAATCTTAAATTAAGCAAATATTCCTTTGAAACAGTGTTTCATTTTCAATGGGCTCTGAGAGAAATCTGAATTCCTGCTTAGCTTTTAATTGATATTCACCATGCAGAATAACAAAACCAACAGAACATGGCTAGAGCAAGCAAGCAAACCTTACAGTAATCACAGCAAAGTGATTAGAAGAAAACTTTTTTCCAGCTAGGGAGAAACACTGCCTCTTTTTTTTAATGCCAACTGTAAATTTGTAATGGGATTGGAATAAACAAAAGCAGCTCTCTGCTTTGTTGGCCCACCATCTCGGAATTCAGATCACACGTTCACAACCAGGTTGGTGCAGTGATGCTGTGCAGACAACAGCAAGTTCACCACCTTTGGATGTTCTATTGCTGGGGTCTCATGGAGGTTAACACCAATAGCTCCAGTCACGGGGTGCAGGATGCCTCACTCAACTGGCTTCTAAACAGCACCGCTGTGACAGTGAGAAATTCCACCGTGCCCAAGCCAGGAAGATGCTGAGAAGTAACAGGCACTAATTTCAGCCTCACTCCTCTTGGCTCTCATAGAATGACAGTAATGACAACATCTCACCTATGCACATCATGAAGCTGCACTTCCAGCTGGAACCTTGTCTGGCTGAACTCAAGCTGCAGATCTCCTCTAGGTCCCTAGATTGATATAATGCAAAACTGAGGAACCACTATAGATCATCTTTACAGCCAAAACTTTCCAGAGAAGTATCACCAAGAACAGAGCACACTGCTAACGTCTAGGAAACCAAAAGATAAAGAGAGGAATTTATCTAAACCAGCTGCCTGGAGCAAAACATCTCCAGAGATAAGTAACAATCTGAGTCTCATGGCCTGATAGGCAGTCTGTTATTAAAGTCCCTGCAGTTTGATTACAGGAAAGCTGTATTGAAACAAATAGGGATCACTTCCCCACTCTCAGTGACAGCAGAGCAGCAGCCCAAAGGCTCACGGAGTCTGAGTGCTCAGCAGCAGCCTGAAGCTATAAGCTGTATGTCCAGCATGCAGCAGCAAAACAGATTGTGGAAAGATTCAACGTGCTGATGTTCCTCACCTGTTTAAAAATCAACTCTGTACTCCCATAAAAATTCAGGAAGGGCAAAAGAGCAAGAAGAGATGTAATGTAATGAGGGCAGGGCTAATAAATAAGATGTGAGCAGCCAGTTACATGCATAGGAAAAGTCCTAACAAGGCAACGTCTTTGCAGGGAACAGGACAACCCAACAGGCTGAATGGGAAGTCAGAAACATTTCTGCCAGAATCTGTTGAAAGAGCTTTACATAAAATAAGTGAACAGCAGGCAGAATCTCCAGTGATACAGTTTATGACCTGCCAGCAGTCCTGTTAAGCCAATTGTCTCAATAAATGACTTTGTATATGGGTAATTTTTCAACTTAAAAATGACACCGTTTTGTTCCTAATGCATCTAATTCCAGTGTTGCATTTAACGTGAAAGAGCCAAGTTACGAATTTCATGAACCTAAGTCCAGCTGGCTGCATAAAACCCTTCAAGTCAGACTCCCACCAGCAGCCCAGCAGCATGGCTTTGGTTTACCTGACACAGGCACTGGAATGAACGTTTCAGCTCCAGAAGCAGAACTGGGCCCCTCCCTCAGCCTGCTCCTGGCCTCAGCAGCAGCCACGAGCTGCAACACTTTGCTGCTTTGCTCCCCAAATAGAAAAAGATTGAACCTAATCTGTAAGCAATGAAGTCAAAACGCCAGCATCCTGTAAGTGAAAAGATTAATCCTCCTTTGAATTAGATCCAGGGCAATGATAGAGTAGGCCAGCAAACTTTGCATTAGTGCATAAAGCACTGAGTAACAGTTATGATTTCTCTCCACTGTAACATATTCCACTTGGGTTCTCACACCTACACTGTCACCATGGCACCCTACTGTGTTCCACTACAGCAGCAGCATTACAACTTTGACATATGACACATTGCCCACCTTCCTTTCCTTCTCTCCATCCATGAAGCTTTAATTCATTATTCATGTTTTAAACTTCCCCAAACAGAACCAGTAAAACTACTGCAATTATGGACAGTAATACTGAAATACATGGTGGGTTTAGAGCTATAAAGAAGTTGTTGTAATCTCTTAACAGCCTGAAGAAAGCAGCACCTCTCCAGAAACAATCCAAAGAAAGCTCTGTTCTACACAAAGAGCTGAGATAGCGCTACAAGAAGGCTTTTAGACATCCCAGGCTCTGATAATTAATGAGTGTAACTGCTGGGACTTCAGGTTTCTCTGGGAAGTCAACTGCAAAGACTTGGCAGCAGATTTGACCGGTGCATCACAGACCATGCAGATAAACCTGAAGTGTTCTATAATCTCAGCACAAAAATCACACATCAGTACATGGCTGTACGCTCCGTCCTAGTCAATAAATTAGAGGTACGCATGAACAAGGACAGGTGCCAGCCAGCTGCTCATAACACACAGCAGAACACAAAGACTTAAAGACTGAGAACACTGGCTTAACCAAATGCACCAAGAAAATTGTTCTTTGCACAGATCAGCCCTGACATAGACAGGACGTAGTAGAAAAGAGCTCCCGACTCCTCAAGATACTTTAATTTGAAAACCAGCATTAATCATTCATTTTAATATTAGCCGTTAGCCCAAATATGAGGCAAACATGAAGACGTACTGAAGACAAGCAGTGCTACCATAAGCTAACAGAAGTAGAAGAAAAATAAGCTTTAATGAAGTCAATTCATTCTCTGAGAGGCTCAATCCCAGGTTCGGTAGTGAAAGTCAATATTCCTATTTATTCAAGTGGACGCTTCCCTGTACACAGCTTCAGTCCATAGGGACCAGCTGAACAGAAGGTGCCACAACAGGATAATTGTTACAGTGCTTAGCATTTCCAGAATTCTATCAAAAAGCGACAAATGCTCTCAAACAGACAAGAACTGAACTTGTTTTATATGGGCTTCCTGCCACAAAGAGAATCAAGACTTTAATACGCCTTATAAGACAAATAAAAAAATGCCCCAAGGTCCTCCCTCTATGAGTAATAGAAGAACAAATTGAACTGTACAGGAACAATAGGAAAGAATTTTCTCCTTTCTTTTCTCATATGTCTGTGAATCTTCACTTTATAAAAGTACCGCGGGTGACTGACAATACAGTAAGCACTCGGCGATGCAGGCAAAAAACGTCTACCTCCCTGACAGAGCAAATAAACCCGACAGGGAGCAGGATGGTACCAATTATCTGGAAAGAGCAGGCAACGCCATTACAGAACGAGCTCCAGCATGCGGCGCTTTCTGGGGGCCTCCTATAACTTCTTATTTAGGACCTAAGCACCATGACCTGAATTCTCTCCATTTCAGATCCCGGATGGGAAACCAGATGCCCTCCACGTCCCCCCAGAGCTCTTGCTCTGACAGCAGAAGTCATTCAGCAGAAACACAGAAATCAATGATATGACATTTTATAACAAGATCTGATAAGAACCTGAAGAGATGGTTGTATCGTGCTCCTAAAGCCCTATCGATCTGTACCAGGATCCACCCAAGACTGAGTCTTTAAGGTATTACTAGCAGCTTCAAAACACAAGGATGTGAATAGATTGAAGCACTGAGCTTTCTAGGAAAAGCTACAGAAAACTCTGCTTTGCTCATACATATTTTTATCGATTTAAAGACGACCATCTTTAAACACAGCTCCATCTCTCCACCCATTGCAGCTCACCAGCTCAGCTACTGCAAGCAGTTGGCATCTGCTGCCAGCTCTCTACCTGCTCGCTCCTGCAGATGTAGGTTCTGTCCCCTGCTTAACACCCAGCAGCCACCCACCTCCTGCCAACCTGCTGTTTGGAACGAGCCCTCTGAAGAGCAAGAGGCAATGCTAATACTAGATGCTACACTAAGTCTTTATGGGACGAAAACATCCGTTTTGTTTTGCTGTTCTCATGCACACACAATTGCTATTATTACGTTAAATATAGTTCTTACCTAACCACTGTGTTATTTCGTATATGCAAATGTTTATGCATTTATGCACACATTCACATCATGAGCTCCACAACTTCATCTCACAAGGCTGGGAGAAGCAATAGCTTTGGACTGTAGGACTCACCATACACACACATGTAAGAACTCAGAGCTGATGGAGTCAAACCCCACAGCGTTCTCCTTCCACCCAACATTAACATACAAAGCAAAACCAAGGTTACCCAACTGAGACCCGGACCACACCTTCCTTCTTTAACCACATCCCCCAATCAAACACGTTTGGGGATTTTTTATGTTTTGTTTTTATACCGTAGCTGAAAATTTTAATAGAAATGTTATTGTACATTTCAAAACAGAACAAACTTAAGGGATTATATGAAATCAATTCCACTGGGATTTATGTCCGCTCTAATCCCCTATTCAGTCTCAATCTCATTAACATACCAGGCTTAATTGGCATTTCATCCCTGCATTGTGTCTCCAGAATGAACAAGGTGTAATTATGTTAAAAAGAGCACTTCAATGGTTTTAGTTGAATTCATGTCATTCATCCGCGTCAGAATGAGCGCAGATGTTCCATTGCGGGACACAGCAAGAGATGAGCAGCTTTGAAACCACACTTTTTTTCGTTGAAAACTTTATGTTAAAAAAAAAAAGTTATTTAAGTGAAACGTAAAACACAGTATTTTCTTCCTTTGTTTCCGGCGCTATACAACATTAGCTTTCAAAAGCGGGTTCTGCTTAATTTGATTTTTCATTTTCAAATGAACAGCTGTGTTTAAGTCTAAAAGCCCTTTGTTTAAGCATACAGAGCTCCAGAAAAGGTTTGAACAAAGCATCTTTCTGTAAACACTTGATTACCAGGAAAGGCCTGGCTTTCAAAGTAATCGAGGGGTGGTTTTGCTCGAGGTTCTCTTCTCACAGAAAGAAACTGCATCACTTCTCAGATGTCAAACAACAAAAGCAATAAACTTTACTAATTGCACGGGCTTCTTGTATTCAAGGTAAATACGGGAAGATAGAAGAGGGTTTTCCAAATGGCCATTTTTCAAGCAATTTCCCTCCTCCCCCTTCCCAGTTGCAGGCACAAACAAATAGACACAGAACTGTAATGGGCAGCAGAACAAACGTCCTTAAGTTTGTAGCCAGGTGGGTCCTCTCCAGCACCAGTGGTTCCTGAACAGATGGAATATTCACCTACAATGTGCTGTTTTAATCAGCAAAGCTACCAAGAAACAGGGACGTGAACTAAAAGCCATTTAATAAAGACTCCTCACCTCAGCATAGGTGTGCAGTACGAAAAGGCTCAGCAAGGAGGCCAAAGAATCCACCACAGTTCTCAGCTTTAACATTCCTTACAGTAGTGTTTAATTCCCCATTTAATGCCTCTTGAGAGGAAGCAAACCAACAAGTGACTTCGTCAACGTCTTCTGGCAATTGTAATACATCTACTAAGGCGCTGTCTATTACGTTTTTCCAACTAGAAAATGCTTTTAAAAAAAATCTATTGTATAAATTCTGTAATTCCCTAATTACACGGCATTGGGTAAATATGGGAGAATTTGTAGCAGCCGGTAAATGTGTAATTAGGGAATTAGGATGTATTATTCAGAACGCATAATAATGCTAACTGATTCAAAGGTGCATCCAGTCAAAGCAGCAAGCAGAGTACCTCCATGCCCTGAACAGTAGGTGCAACTCATTACAGGTGAGCATCCAAATGCACCCCGAGTAGTTCATCTGCAAATTGATTTAAAAGATCATGTAAAAAGGTTGTGGTCACAGACACCATGCTGAAATGGCTTTAATAAAACCACGGACGAAGCATTCATAAACATAACACTGGTGTCTTTTTTACACAGTAATAACCAGTTAAGGATTCTTTATCAAAATGTGGCACAGATTGTGAAATGACATTGCAGATTCTTCCAGATAGATGCATATAAGCAGAACACTGCCTTCTTTTAATCATCATCTTTGAAAAAGAAAATAACGTTTAATACTACTGCACCATTTGATACCCAAGGGACAGACTGATGTATTTGCTAAGCTTCTAAAACAAAAGAAACACAGCAATCCACACAGGGATATGAAAAACTGGAAAGACTGAAGTTCTTTTCGTCACTATTATTTAAAAATCAAAGTTAGGCAACCACTGGGTGAATCTTCTCCTGCCCCTCCATAACAACTGCTTGCAAACTCCATCTACATATATGGTAGATGTCTCCAGGCTCATTCTATACGTTACATTAACTATGCAGCTGGAAGTGGAAAAACTGAAAACTCAGATATTCACCTTTGATTACTTAGCCCTTGATCTCACCTATTAGGCTGAATACTCACACCCACACACTGCTATCCAAAATGCTCCCTAGGAGAGGTGGAAGGGTGGAAAAAACGTGGTGGTTTTGCAGCTAGCAAAGAATCAACAGAAAACTTAAGGATAAATACGTTACACATGAATATGTGTGTGTATATATATATGTTTATATATATGAGAAGCTAATTAACCAAGATAAAGAAAATTATAGGAAATTAAGATGCTTTTTCCCCCACCTCTTTTCACTGCTCATGAAACCATTTGTTTGGTCTTTCAGATAGGAGCAACTAAAAATGCCAGTTTAATATTTGACATGTTTAAATCCAAAAAGGACTTTTAAGGTCACCAGGGCCCCAAAGCCTGGATGTATTTCAGCATACGCTCTGTCACCTCATCCAGACAACATCCAAATGCACGTGTATCCAATTCTCTGATCTGAGAACCACACTATTTGTGTTCCACTGCCCTTGTCCTCCTTCCTCGACTGAAAACATGCAAGAAAGCCGTCAAAGAAACAGAAGCTGATCAAGGTAAAGCTCGTTGCAGGTTATCTTGGAAGAAAATGAGATTTAATACAAAGCAAAATGTATTCACTGCCAGCAATAAAAGTCTGCTTATTTAATGCTGCCGTAACTCCTGCATTGTATCTCCAGCAACATCATTATGTTTAACATTCCAAAGCAGTAAACAACATATTATCCTCTATGTTTGGAAACAAGTCAAAAACCTGACCTGTGTTTTTGTTTCAATGTTATGTTTACAACCATATTAGTATATTAACAGCTTTACAACAAACGTGAGCTCTGGAAAAAATAAATTGTTTGCCATAATTAAATGATTTCGTAGCAAAGCTTCTCTCTAAGACCACATTTTCCTTCAAAACATATAAATCCAAAACAGCCCAAGATATAAAAACAAAACCATAATTTTAAAGCCAGACAGAATAAAAACACAACATGAAGACACGATTGTTACCAAACTCCTACCTCAGGATGTCTGAAAGGTCATCACAAGGCAAAAAGGATCAGCTAAACTGTTCCTAAGTGCCATATCTGGGGCAGAAGCCCCAAGTAAGCCAGCCATTTTAATATGAGATGCATTTCAACAAAGAACAAAAGCCACGCAGTTTAGCTGCTGAAGAGATAATGAGCCTGCAATAAATAAGATGAACTAAGAGACCACACAGGTTGTACCATCAAAGAAAAGTGCACAGAGAACTCATAAAAGAATGAGCATGAGAGAAGTTATCCAAATATGGGCTTCAAATAAGAATTTCAAGTTTGCTCCATCGATCTCTACCTCTTCATAGGCAACTTCTGTGGGATTCGTGGCAGTGCAAATATAAATGCACTGGGAGTTTTTAGGATACATTTGAGGAGAGTAAGAAAAATAATCAAGTTTCTTTCCTGTAAAATCAAACATCCTAAACAGCACGATAACTCAGTGGTGCTAGATAGGGAGATGAAGAGGCAAGAAGCTTGCTTAATACAGAGAAAAAGGAAATGCAGAGGACCAAGTGCAGTCAAATAAAAGATACCATCAACAGCTATCTTCAGGAAGCACTGAAAGCGTGCTGTATACAGAGATGGGATGAAAATCACCCCCGCAATGGTAATTTTACTAGTTGAAAAATGTTTCTTTCCATGGGTACAATGCTCTGCATCTACATGGGGAAGATAAACTAGAAAACCACCTGTGTGAGCAATCAATTTCCCAGCACCACCAGGGGGTAGAGCTGGGCATTGAATACATATAAGAGTAAGGGAAAGTCAGCTGTACCAAAAGCAAACAGAATCACATTTAGATACTTTTCAACCACAGCTATTAAAAGCAAACCCCCTCCTGCCCCTTTCACAGCACAAGCTCTGACAAGCATTTCCCAAGAGCTCCAAAACCGTAAGGACATTTGTCTTTCAGCTCAGTGCCAGGCACAGAAGAAGGACATATCATTAAATCATAAAGCAAAATATTTAGCATCAGATATTTTTAGCTGGATCAGCAGAAGGAGACACCGAAGTAAATCACTGATAGCAGAACTAAGAAAAAAATCCTACAACTAAACAGAATTTATGTTAACACTGCCTGGGATAAAAACTGAAACATCTGGCAAAGGCCACCCGGTAGGTCAGAGCTTGGCTGTGGTACTGCGTATAGACCTTCTAAATAATATAACTGAAGCTTTCATTATAGGCAATTAAATTAAATCAACAGCGTTGAACTTTCCTACTGCAGAAGAAAAGCATCTAGGGCAGCTTGGGGAGAATGGATGGTTAAATGTCATGGATTGTGACACAGCCATATTGGTCTTTCCCTCAGACACAGACCAGGGGGTGGAATACAGCATTCAGAAATCTTAAGAAATCACTTGAGAGGATATGAGGATGCCTACTGACCTGGAATCTGATCTGGAATCCATGAGATAACCTTGCTCTTCATTTCCATGATACATTCCAAACCAAGCTACAGGCTGCCAAACAGCGCCTGCATTTACCATATAGCATGAGCTGTAAAACCCCCAGCTACAAAAAGGGAGACAACTCTCCTGCAAAATGGACAGCACAGGTGCAAACATTTAACACAGAAGGACATTAAGACCTCTTCCCACATGACAATGACTCTGGTCAGGTTTGCCTGCAGGAGTAGCAGCAGTCTGGTGCTGCGTTACAAAGCTGTGCTGTGTTATAAAGCTGTGCTGTTACAAAGCTGTGCTGTTGGGCTTTCTGAGGATGGTTTTTGTGTTTGTTGTGGTGCTGTTTTTGTTTTTAAAGCCATTCTTTGTGTGTTTAATAAAAAAAAAAAAAAATAAAGGAAGCATTTCCAGAAATGCCAGGGAGAATTTCATCTAATTTTTCTTTAAAATTTAATGAAACTTCAAAATGTTTCCATTTTTTTCCCTCCTGTATGGAAATCGCCCTACATCGTTGGGAAGCATTCTTTCATGGCAGTTCTATTATTAAACCATCATGAAAAATGTATCAAAGACAGCTCAACAAAACCAGTATTTACTTTTTCAAAAGTGAAAATACACAAAAAACAACTCTTCAGCAATAAGCAATGCAAAAACACAATCTAACAAAGCATTAACAAAAACAACCCAAATTGACTTTCTTCCCCCCCCCCCCCACCCAACACGTGTTTCTACAGTGTTTCCAAACCTTGACGTGTGTTCTTACAACATCACAACCCACACACATCCCACCTGCTGCCTTTCCCCAGCCATGTTACCAGGCAAATCCAGAGGTGCATAAAGTGCCACAAGCAAAGTTGCGGGGCATGGGGGAGGGGGGGGGGGTTCCCCTGAGCCCCCACCCCTATTCCCATGGTTCCCTACCCCTGGATTAGGTCATGATGTACTTTGTACATGTGAACATTTAACATCCTTTAACCAAGCGCATCCTAGAGCAAATAGGCTTTGTGGAGGATGTTAATCAGCTTTGAGGATGTTGCTAACTGGGCAGGAAAACTCAAGAGCCGTGTGCTCTTAGCTGAACTACCTTCAGTACGATACTTCAACACACGCTGGTCAGAAAGACCCTGCCCAGTCTTCTGAGCACACATTGTAATAGAAGGATTGAGTCAGCAGCATTACAATGGCACGTAAAATACTAATCAATCGTTGAAAAGAGGATGGCTGTGGAAAATTACTAACTTTGCACGTTCTGTGTGTAAATACAGAGTGCACAGTTCTGTGCAGTGCGCTTGACTCGTAGGAAACCAGCGTGCACAAGTTTGTGCAATCTTGAAATACATAAAGGTCTCAGTGTGTGATTACTGACCCACAGCACAGCAGGTAACAAATCCCATGCCTGCAAGGAGAGAGCTGGGCCAACCAATGCCTCCTGACAGCAACAAGCTGATTCCCAAGGGGCTGCATCTCCCCTGCAAACACTGCTCTACACCCTCACGTACTGCCTGAAAACACAGGGCAGGAGGAACCATGAGGGTCCAAGAGGAGGTTGAAAGCACAGTGCTGTAGTAACATCTCATCCAGCTCACTGTCTGAGTCTGAAATGGTGCTCTGGGGAGATATGACAGGCAGGCCACCTCCGCTGGCACCAGACTCCGGCTCCCAGAGACTCATGAGATTCCACAAGCAAGGCATGCATTGCAAAGCACAAGTTTGGGGAATTCTGATGCTTGTGAGAAATGTCAGACATGTGTCACACGACTGAAAAGCAGCATGCTGTACATGGGGCATCACTGTGTCAGAAGGCCGTCGTGTGTGTACGGGACCACAGCAAGTCAGCCAAGAGCAGCTCCCAGCACCGGACTCTGCAGAGCTGCAATTACGCAGCTTTCTTCTCCAGACATCTCTCCCACTCATGGCTTATTAATAAGCCAAGGAAACTTCTTTACAGAATATACTGACCACAGGAAAGTTCCTGGGGGTTTTATACTCTTCATGTTACAAATACCATATCTTAAAAATTAAGTAAAAGCCCTTGAAAGTCTTCATGCATTAGGGAAAAAACATCAGTTTCAGTATCACACCAAGTTTTAGCCTTCTTGATCCTGCTAGGAGAACATTTCTCATTCGCTTTAGTTGTTTTTTTCCCCATTAGTATTTCTGTCTCTGTCTTTGCCTGCGATGAAGTATCAGAAAGGATTACTTGGCACAGCATGCACCCAGCTTAGATCTCCCTCTTTGCCATTTATAATCAAGAAGAAATAATAATAATAACACAGATAGCTGGATCTGTATTGCCCTCCGCAGATTTCATACATTTTCTGTGCAAAGAGGCAAACTCTGAATTCCTCATGGCTCAGACTGAGCCCAGAGAGGCAGGTCACACTGCAAGATCCCCCCACAAATCAGGAGGAAAGTCTGCAGCCACACATTGTTTAGATACACTATTTGAAGGAATTATTCTCATTCTTAAAGCAAGTTGTTTCTTGATTGCAAGCCAAGGAATAGCACCCAAATAGCCTCAGTTCACAACCCAACTCATGCACGCAACCAATTCATTTCATACACTACCTGAGTTTTGATATTTCCCCCTTTCTCCCTATTCCTTATCCCAATTAGCCTTTTCACTTGTCAGCTTCATGGGCAGCAAACAGAAAACTCCGAATACTAATGCATTTCCAAAGCAGACAAAGTAGCAAGCTGTCTGAAAAAGCAATACCTGTCACGAGCACCAGCAGCCATCGCAACCATGAAGAAGACAATGTGAACTTCATGTCCCCAAACTCTTTGGATAACCTTGAACCAGGTAGATTAGAGACAAGGAATTAAGGAAATCAAAGCACAAGGAAATATTTGAGAAGAGCAGACAAACGAGTGCCCAAACGGCTCTCAGGATGGAGCAAACAAGCAACAGTGCTACTTGCACTTCATTTATTTTTTACACCTCAACAACTAAACCACACAACAGCCTGAGAAATCAGCAACTTACCAGCTCACTTTCCCCAGTCCATTCACAAGCACTGAAATATTTGCATTGGGTAAAGGCATGCAGAAGAGATCCATGTATGTAGAAAAACACGATCTCAGCACCCAATCATCAAAGCCTTTTCTAAGCAAGCTATTAGAGACAGTCCTGAAACAGCTAATTACCAATGAATTCCTGTAGAACTTAGGTCTCTAAATTACTTTGATACTTAAAACATTTTCCTGTGTTCACAATCTGGTACAATTCAATTCACATGTTACTCCAGGCTACAGCTCGATTTTCATTTCTTTCTAGTGAGGAACCTCTATTGACAACAAAGCCTCAAGGAGAACAGAACTTAGCCTAAGGTCATTCACAGTCTCTTTCCCTTGGGAAAAGCAATTGCCATACCTACAGCCATTTAACCTTAGGTGTACTGCGACCATGCCCATTGCTCCATGGGGCAGCTTCACTCAAAACAGCAGCAGACTGTCACAGTGTCACTGTATGTGGACTATCTTACTCTACCTGAGTTCAGCAGGCATGAGTGTCAAGAGCTGCAACCAACGGCAAAAGCCAGAGATCACTGCTTTGCACCACGTAATGCTTGGTAACACAAGCACACTGTGCTACCTTTGGGCAGCAGCTCCACTGAAGGGATTCAAGCTGGCCAGCAGGATCTTTTCAGGATAGCTCTTAGACCAGTTGTCCAACAGCTGTTAGCAACCTTACGTGTTGGTTTGGGGTAGCTGTGGTTGTGTTCCATGGTTTGCTTTGGGAGGAGGCTGACAGTGCAAGTTCTTTTTAACAAGTTTCAAGGCTTTCTGATAAGCTCCACAACAAACGGCTGCCATCATCCCAAAGCTATCCCTGCTACGCTTCTCAAAGCATTTCCCCTTAAAATTAGTCACCACGCAGTTATCCCCACAGCGCATTACAACGCAACTGTGCAGTCAGAATGATGAATACCCCAGTAAGCATGGAAGATTCCAAGATACACTGCTTAATTTCGTTTACTTCATAGCCTAAAGCCACTCACTTCTCTGACAAGATACTCAATATTGGCTCAGCAACCTCATGCTGCTCCAGGCCATCGCAGGGCCTCCTCCACACCACACTGATGGGAGACCGACAGAGATCAGGCCAGGGCTGCAAACAGAGCACATCCCCCTTGTCACAGCACAGAATGGCTGCTTCCCCTCCTGCTCAGAGCTTCCCAGCATCACTTGGCATCTCCTCCCCGCTTTGAGAGGAGAGCTCATTAGCACATTCATTCTCTGCCAAGAAATTCTCCTCTCAGAGAATGTTACTGCAGGTGAGAAGCACCAGGATGGGCTCTAAACATACTCAAGTGAGGATGCTGATGAAAGTTGTCCATTTTCCATGCAAAGGAAGTCAGATGTTTCCAAATAACCATGTTTCCACAAGAAAATACATGGATGAGACGCTGCAGCTACTCATCAGTCTCAAACACAACCTTCATGGCAGATGCTGTGTGCTTTAAAGCACAACTATTTCTCACCCAAGGACGTGCCTACCACACAGTCCAGTCTTATGACTATTCAATCCTTTCTTTCTCTACTAAAACACAGCATAACTCAAAGCTAACCTCCAGAACAGATTGCTGTTAAAATGCCCTTCCACCAACCCCAGCTGAGGAGCTTTGGGACAGGGGAAGCACACATCTGGTTTTCCAAACTATTTTATCCATCATGGCCCAAAGCTGGGTTGATTTTATCATATAAGAATCCAACTTTTTGTATGATAAACTACCTTATCCTTTCCTATCAACTAGTGCAAGCACAAAGGATGCATACAGCCACAATAATAGGCACCTGGCTCACACTGCACCTGCAGGCAGTAGGAAGGAAAAGCCACTCATGTTCTCAGTCACAACCACCTGCCCTGAACTTGTATAGAGGAGACTTGAAATTGGAAAACAATAACACTGGGCAAGTGCTTTAAATAAGAAAAAATTATAGGTGACAAAAGCAGTTTCCAAGTTAGTTGAACATTTTGGAGGTTTTGTTTGTGTTCTCTTTGTACTTTACAAGTCCACTGTTGCTACCCTGAAGGGCTTGAAGACTTGCAAGTTATGATGTGACATGAGAAAACAGACTGCAAAGTGCTGACACAGCAGGAATAGCTCTGGACGTTGTCCTGACAGAAGTGAGACAGTAAACGAACAGCAACAACAGTCAACCCCACAAGGCACAGGACAAGCAGCCATTTGACGAGCCTTACAGCAAGGCTCCTTATCAGTCATCTGCTGGTAGTAATTTAAAATAATGAGATAATTACGTTGAGTGACCACAACAAAATCACACTGTTTAAGCTCCAGATACACTCTGACACAAAGCAGTGTCCTCTGTTTTAGTAAGCATTCAGTACTTCAGCCTTGTAAGCAATGGGTCATATTGAAGTTCCTCGCTAAACCCAGAAACGTTTTTAAATGTGGAGTAAATGGCAGAGTGGGAGTGATAACTAAACCGAGGAGCAGAAGAGTTGCCGTTATTACATCTGAAGTATGACTTCAAGTTCAGAGAATGTTCTTCCTGAAGTTAGATCAGGTTAAAAGGAAGTTTGTTAAAGAGCAATTAAGTGTATTACAAAGTGGGTTCAGCTGGCTGAGGGGAATCGATAGATCCCCTGCTTCTGTGTCCCTGCAAGTAACAAATCGATCAAGCGAGCGCATCAGGTGAGCTCCCACACAGGAAGCAAATATGTTTGCAAGCCTGGAATAACTAACTAAATGAAGCTGCATGCCAGACAGCACCCTAAGTTATCCTCAGCACCCAATATTAACAGCAGAGGGCTGAACAGTCAGTTGTAGCAGTTGCTCTACGTTAAAAGTGTGGAGAGCATGATTGCTTTGTATTGCAATAATAAGCGAGCAGTGCACACAAACAAGAAAATGTCTGATATAAACAAACATTACTCAAAGGCGTGAGGGCACAGAAGCAGCAATACCGTGCATCGTACCTCTTAAAGGTCTGATTAAAAATACTTCATCACTGCAGAGGGGTTAACTAGAACCCATCTATTCCAAGTGCTGGATGACTATTGAATTGGAGAACTGATCTAATTTATTTAAAGCATTGTTGCAATCTGTACCTGTAGAAAAAAAGCATTTTAAATTGATACAGAGCAAGAGCCACATCTACACCCAGCTCCAACTTCTGCACTGTATTGATCTGATCTGGACTCAGTTTGCTGAACACCAACTCCTGACGCAGTTAAGCTACTGCGGACATCTAGGGAATATACAAAGGCACTAAATCACGTGCCTCCTGTATCATTGTTCACCCAGAAATGGAAATAGAGGCTTGAGACTGTGCAAGGCTCTTATATCAGACAAGGAAAGGTACAAACTCAGAGGGAAGAAGGAAAGATTCCAAATTGATCATCTGTCATAAACCAACTTTAGAATCATTTGGCAAGGAATCAGATCTGGACTCCTTTAATCCTGGGAGTGAGATTAAATAAGGATAAAAATCACCCAAATTAACCACACAGGATTATTTCTGTAACCCAGCAGCCTCCTGGAAGGTGAACCCCATGCTCAGAAGAGGTGCAACAAACTCAGCTCGAGATACTAGTGCAAGAAAAAGTCTTATTACAAAGCAAAAGACTCAAAATAACAGCACTCCAGAGAAGGACAATTTGAGTTTAGCCATTGTTTCTACCATCATCCATGACACTCTCAACCAAAGAAAAGCAGATTTTGGTACCAAAAAGATGACTCAATGTTTACTGAACACTTTAATTAAGAACTGCATCCTTCAGTAATGCAAAATCAAAACCAAATCACTGCTCGGTCAAACCTGTCAACCCAACTTATTTAACCCTATTTTAACTCCATATCAGACTTCCAATGTATAAAATAACTCTTCCAAATAAAACATTTCAACGCTTCAAACAATTAAAACATCTCAAAACGTACTGCAGTCTGCTAGGCTTACTGCTCCTTCCTGTTTTCCTCTGCCACCTGTTTTTCTGTACCTACACTTGCTCCATTTTCAATTAAATTACAATCCAAACTAATTATGATAAGAATCACTTCATGTTCTTGCTAAGCAACATGAATAAAGAGATCCCCCTCATCTCTGATGGACTCGGGGTAACAAAGGTAACAAGCAGCAACTTAGCCACCGCAGAGGTGAAGCTGAATGCTCTCAGATCTATAAAGCAGTACTAAAGACAGGCTGGAAAGGAGAAGAGATGCACACAAGCATGGAAGGCACAGGGCCTTCCCTCCTCTTGTGAGGCCGACTGTTCTGCCAATGAAAGTGAAGGTAATTGCTGCAGCCCACAGGCGTCTTCCAAGACACACAACATACCATCTTGGTAAGTTCTCATGCAGAAACCCCTCATCTTCCTCATCATTTGCCCTCAGCATCGAGCACAACCAGCAGCTTTCAGAAGCTTTCAGCAGGAAGAGCAACTTCAGTGAAACAGCTTGAGTAAAACACGAACTCATCCCCGCTCCCACTTCCCTCCCCAAGAAACAAATCAGATGTGAATCTTTAGATAAGGGCAAGGAAAATCCAGCTCACTAATAAGAGCACAGTTTGAATGTCAGTCTTACAGCACAGCGCGCCTACGGCACTGACTGAATACTACAGCATGACCACGTTTAAAATAAAATTGTTTCGTAAGCATGCTTTCCAAAATCATTTTTTATTTGGAAAAATCCCTCTTGCCAGATTCTAGGAAACAAAGGTCTGCATGTGCCCAACCTCAGCATCGTCCAGTAACTAAAGGAAAGATCAGGGCAAACTGCTTTCATTTACCAGTTCCCAAGGCTTCTGCTTGCCCCAGGCACCGCTGCCAGACGTACAACTTATTGGTTGGGGACTGATCTAATTTTAGTGCTTATTGTGTTTCATAAACTGCTGTTCTGGGTAGAAGTGATTAATAGAATGAATTCTATGTATCCGCCTCCAGAAGTTTTCCAACAGAATTAGCAGAATAAAAACAACGGCATTTCCATGGTTTCCCATCTCAATGCATTTCCCCCCTACGTAGGATAGCAGAAGTGAACTTCAAAAGTAACATTTCAATCTCTTCTGTAACACGCAGGTAATCACACCGCTTGGATTACTGCGGTTGTGCAACTTGTTTTTAACAAGGAAATTACATTTGACATCTAACAAAGCCATAAATGCAAGACTACACAACCATTTATCATAAGACCTGGCAGCGTTCAACACTTATTTTTAAGGAAGGAGACTGATTTTTAAAAGTCAACAGTTAGAAGTGCTGTTTATTTTTGGTTGCTGGCACTCAGCTCAGCTCTGATTCCCAGCCACTTCAGCTCCCATCCCCACCACACAGGCAGGGCCTGATGGCAGCAGCAGATCTGAGGCTGCTATGCAAGGAAGGGACCCAGCAGCCCACAAAGTGCCCTGGGGAAGAGAAAGAAGCGTAAGGGCTGCAGAATACCAGGAGGTGAGGATGGCAATAATAAAACATGGACCAGAAATCAGACAGACGTAGGTTATGGGGACAGAGGTGGTGCAAAAACTGAAATGGAATCCATTCAAATCTAATTATAGGCATATCCAAAAGATCAAATATTTTTCCACTCAATGTCTGAATTTTCTCCCTTTCGATCCTGTCCATATTTTAATTCTCTTGACATTCTTTATGCTTTTTCTTGGGATAGCAAATATCACGATTTCCTATCAGGAACACAACCTAGGTGCAGCAGTGAAAGAAGCTGAGACACTCTGGTACACAGCTGCCCTCCATCCACAAGGAATTATCACATACACAAATACAACATCAGATACTGACCAGAACAACTAGTAAAGCTGTATTTCCTTTGGATTTCTGTTGTACCTCCAGAACTCTCCCTGTCAAGTAATAAATCTTGTGCCCTCCCACATCACCCTTATCAGCCCAGCATTGTCTGCGCTTCCTCTTCTCTCACCTCCCCACTCTCTCTCCTCATCCTCTACTACTTATGAATGTGTGGGCAAAGAAAGCACACGCTCTTCTCCTTGCCACTCTCTAACTAAATTGGGCAAGCCAGCTGTCCTTGCATTTTGCTTAAGTGAAAGCCATACACTTGTTCCTCTCCCTTGCTGCTTCACTCAGAGCTTCACAGCTTTAAAAGACCTCCCCAGCTCTCAAGTCTGACACAGGCAGCTACAGTCCAACAAACAGAACGAACTTAATTCCCACACGCAGCTAGTCCAAAAAGTGAATTTTCCCTCCTTTTTAAACAAAAAATGCTGGCATGACAGCCTGAGGGAAAAAAAGCCTGCTACAATGCAGTCAGTGCAAAAGCCTCCAGACCTGTGCTAGCACAGCATTAAAACCAGAGCCTGCTGCCAGGCAGGCAGAGTGAAAAGAGCAACACTTCCCCCAGGACTCCCAGGCTTGGCATGAAGCCTCAGCAGGTTGAGCACACACACACCTGAAGTGTGATTCTCAACACAGGGCAGGCTCAGGGAGAGCAAGTGTCAGCTCAGGGCAAGAGGAACAAGAGCAGTGCTTAAACTCAGAAGTACTGACAAGTCTTGCTCTTGTAGGGAATTTTCACGTGCAACAGATGAATTGTTGGAATATGCTGCAGATATAATAAAAATCTACTATGAATAATTTTCCTCTTCAAATATAGCAAAATTCAAGAGCTACATTCACCAAAAATGGGTGGGAAGGAAACACTCTGGCTACTGCCTGACACTCCTTTGGAACGGGTACATCACTAATAGCAAACAAAATCTGGAACACAGCACCTCCAGAGAAGTGTAAAGAGTTTGGGATGTAGTGCTTCTCAACACCTGCAGGCTGTACAGAAGCAGACAAGTACACCCTACTGCTGAGCATCACCAGCCAACAGCCTGCAAGAACACCCATGCTTTACCACAAACCACGTGTTGAATCTTTCATTAAACAAATTAGAACTATGAAGATAATGCAATATGAATCCTTGTAATTAGCACCACGTGCATTCTAAACATATTTCGTAAAGGATCTTCTAAAATGGCAGCGATAATTAATTACTGGACAAAGACCGAGTGGGCAAAGAAACAGCAAATAGTAATTGAAGACAGAACGAAATCCGACAGTAAGTTCGGATTTCACAGCAGCATTCCAAACTGCAGTGATGTATCAAAATATGTCACATCAACCCAAAATATATCAATCTTCCTTCAGAAAACACGGAAGACAATTTGCACGCCAACAAAAGAAACCGCACAAGGTTTGAAGAGTCGGGGTATTCAGTTTGCCATCTTGTGGCTGATGACTGAAGCTTTGATCTGCAGTTCCCCTGATCACAGAGAGCTCCAGAAAAATCTCATTAGCAAATGAACAACACAGGCCCCCATTTCTTCATTTACATTTGTTTATCATTTTTATTTCTCAATTATTAATTGAATCAGATACATTAATTACTACAAAAGCAGTTCATACAGTTGGGAGGATTGCTGTCCATGGGGATTTGTGTGCTTATTTCCAACCATTATCTGGAAGAATCCTCTTTCTCAACTTCTTCACTACTTCTTTTATCCTTTTCCCAGCACTCCTTTCCCAGCAGCAACAAATGTTTTCAGGAGACCAGAGGCAGCCCAAAAGGTGATTGCCACGACAGCCTCCAGTTCAACCTGTCAGGACCTCACCTCAAAACCAGCACCAGTCAGAGCCTCACCAAGATATCCACGTACAAAACTGCAGACTTCATCAGTGCACCTCCTACCTCCTCAATGTCCAGGCCAAAACTCATATGCTGTATGTTTAATCACAGGCATTTTAACAACAACCACCACCCCAAAACATTCAAAGCAGAAAGAAAAACAAGTTTCCTTTCTTTCCCTTCTCCTGAGAATGAAAATGTTATCTCCTCCAGTGACCTCTCCCCACTTGTGTCACCAGCAGCTCATAGCACAGTTCTCATGTTTTAGCCTGCTGTGCACTGAATGACAATTACTCTTTGCTCTAGGTCCACCCATGCCCAGTGCAAAAACAGAAGAGCTTTATGAGCCCAGCTGGGCAGAGCTCCCTTAGAAATGTATGCAGCGTTCACTTTCCACAGACATTAAACTATGATGACAAATATTAACAAGACAAAAATAACAACATCTCCCTCTCTCTCAAAAAAGCAACAAATAGTTCTCAAACAAAAGCTCACTGAAGACTTGTCCAAATAAGTAGGCCTTTCTTTATACCCTTTTCAGTCTTTTTCCTGTATCCACGCGTAATCTAACTAGGTCTAAACACTCATTTATTTCTGTCTTTCCAACAATTAACTAAACTACTCATTTCTTCATTGTCAAACCATGTAAATAACTTTGCCAGCAGCACAACTAATCTCTTTCATAATTGTAAGAGATGCTAAGAGCTTCCTTTCATCTTCCCCCAAACATATATTTAGCTGGTTTCCAAATACCTGCTGTAATTTATTATCCAGGGCTGCTCCTTGCCCACGGCACTATCTTTTCTATAATTCAGCACCATGCTAAGCAAGGCTCTGACAGCACACCGTACAGCAGCAGTACATCACTTCTAAGGTCTTCAAATTGTTTCCCCAGTACCAATGAGAGTATTTATTTACCTGTTCAAACTACTACTATATACTCAAATGCTTGTTTGAACCAATAAGCACAAGAACACCTAAAATGTTTTTCTTCATCCAAGAATACAGACAGAGTATCTTTCCAACAGGCTCTCACTAACCTGCTTTTAAATTCTCTAGCAAGCACTCCATTTATTAAATAGGTTAAATGAACTACATCATTCTGAGTCTTGGTGAACTTGGAACTCAATCAGAATTTGTTCCTCCATCCACTTCCAATCACCTCCAAGCTTAAGTTTCACTTGAAACATTCACTTTCCACACGGCCAAATCAGACCAGACAGACCCAGTGCTACCATTAGAAATCGAGGCTCTCTCCTTTAATAATAATATCGACCAATCAAGCAAAGACTTGTAAAGCTGATATTGTAAAACACTAACAGCGTTACAGAAGACAACCACCCCAGAGTCCCAGCAATTTGACAGTACTGAGAAAAATCCAATGACCAGCATCTCAGAATGTGTCACAGGACACAAGAAAACCTTGCTGCCAAAAATGGTTTATGGCTCTGGGTCACTGCCTTCCTCCTGCAGGCACACTGAGTGGTTTTGGCCAGCTTTTAGCTCTCTTTGAGCTCACCCTCAATACTGTATTTCTTATCTTACAATCCCTATTGACATAAAATCTCTTTCCACTTTGTACACCGTCTGTCTTCTGCTTCTGCCCTATTAACTCATGTCAATATAGCAAAGGGAGCAAAATAAAGCAGCAAAGTCGATACGCATCCATTACAGTTTTGTGCAACTGCTGCAGTGAAGGGGAACAAATAGGTCAAAATTGGAGATGGCTCTGAGAGCTGCCTCAGCCTCACTTGGCATCAGATGCGACCGCAGCTTCACTGTCCTGTGGCTCATACAACAAAGGAAGCGGCTGCACTGGTCAGAAGTTCATCTCCCTAATTAACACAGAGCATCCTGATTATTCTCAGCAAAGACCACACGCTGAAGCAGAAACTGCTCTGACTCCAGCGTGCTTCTGCAAATAAAAGTCACTTGCTGAATACAAGTTGTCTCGGTTAAGAAAACTACAAGCTGTGGTGTGATTTAACAGACGTGCCTCCTTCTTTCCTATGCTTTTTCTGCCCTTCCCACAACTGCACTTTAACTAAATCTCAAAGTATCTCTGGGAATAAAGGAATGCATCATCTCTGAACACTTAACTGGACAGGATGATCTCTTTTCTTCCCCAATCCCTGCAACAATAGGAACACCAGAAATCTGCAATTCATAACAAAGAAGAAAGCGTTTATCAGACAGAATAGAAGAGATTAAAGCATTTCTACCACTGATTGAATGACCACAGCATCACATTACCTCTGCTCCTGCTGCTACAGAGGAAATGATTGAGCCCTGGCACAGGGCCTTGCTGTGTGAGGAAGGGGGCAAATCCTCTCCCCAGAATTTTAATCTCCTGCTCCTGGAAGCAGGAAATCATTACCCAGCACAGCAGAGAAAAGAACGCTACTTCTCATCCAATGGTCTCCCTGCTGGTAATTTCTATATGAGATACAGTTTATTTCAAAGAGATTGTATAAGGTATTGCAGCTAAAAACAACAAAAGGGCAAAAAAAAAAAAGGAATGAGAAAAAGAGGAAGATGAAAATGTGAATACAAATTAAAGACAAAGAAGAAAAGAGCCTGAGTGAAATCTGTGACTGTGGAGAGGTAAAATACATTAACTCAATGCAGTACGTACTTTGGCAAGATAAGACGTTATTTTCATGCCTTTTATACACACCTGGGTTTAACTCAAGCCTCATCTCTCCTCACCAGGCTTTAAGCAGTCCCACGCACAATGGTCCAGAAAAACACTAAAAGCTCTAATTGCCTTGTAAATAATCAAGGGTCAGTTTTGAAACACGTTAACCAACTGCTACCAAAGGCATCCTTTCAATACTTCTGAAGGATTAAGTTTTGTTGTTCTGTTTTCTGTTCTAAAGAAGCAGCAGCAAACCAAACAGTCCCTGCTCTAATATGGTGAAGGCTCCAGTAAGGGTTGGGTTGGTCCAGCTCCCCTCTGCGGTTCTGTCTCTGTGCTGAAGGCACAGCTCGGTTCAAAGTCACTGCTGAGAGATAAAAGTTTGTGACACCCATTAGCTGGAAGTTGACACAAATCATCATAAATGTTTCTCATAAACATTTAATATCCTCTAAGCTGTGGTGAAATTGGTGAATTAAGCTAACAGAAAACTGCACAAGCACCAGTTCTCTTAAACAGTTTTAATGTCAAGAGATATTAAATGAAGTTCTGACCCATACGGAGATCAGAGAGACCAAGCTTTCACCTCTCTGAGGGAAGTTTCAAAGCCATATATTCAACAGTTAAGAAATGTCAAATATACCCACGAAACCACACACCAATAACTATCTCTCTTCAAGCTATTTTAGTTTTACAGCGCAGGGGAGGTAACTGACTTCCTGAAGCAGAGGGACGAAGTCTTTAAAGCGTGGATCATACATATCATAGCAGGAAAACTAACCATAATTAATAGAAAGGGCAGAATTGCTCATAGTTCCAACATTCATAACTCGGCCCTGGCTTGGGCAGAGCCCCTGATCTGCTGACACTGATGTACCCCTCCCCTAAGAAAGGCCTTTGCACCAGAAGCGACGTAGGAAGGCACAGGCAAGCAGTTGTCATCATTCGTCTCCACTTGGAAAAGCAACAAAGCCCTCATTGATGGCCTAGAGCTTGCAGGAATAGCACTGACACACACGTGTCCCTCACAGCTCAGAATTCACAGTGAAGGTCGTTTCCACACTCTCGGTTACGCAGGAGCAGTCAGTTCCAAAGAGCCTCGGCTATAACATATAATATACACATACGTAACTACGCCGTATTGTTACATACATAGAACTTGCTGAACCTTTTTTATGTAGCAGCCTCTCTTCAGATTTGACGCCTCAAAGCATGAACCAGCTTCTCAGATGAAAGGAGAAGGAGGAATTTCATTGTTAAAAAAATGCCTTCTCAGCTGTGACAGGTTTCTCATTTCTGAACTGTCTACACCGAGTTGATGATCCTGGAGTTTCAGCCTAAGCCTTTCAGCGACTGCCAAGCATCTTCTCTGCACTAAAAACACCTGCAGTGGACACTACATCTCCTTTCTTAGGTTTTATGACCTACTACATTAAAACCAGTTTAAATGTAATAAAGTCTGCAACGTTTACAGCTGAAAAAAATACAAGGGAACACTAAAAATCAGCCAAGCATAAAAACACAGGAGTTTTATTCTCTGCTCACTTCCCAGGGACAATATACACAGAGCAGCAAGGACCACAAAACGAAAAGGAATTTAAATCCATTTAAAATTCAAACAACCTTTCCTCCTACCAGCCAGGGACTCGAGGGACATTAACACACAGAGATTCACTCTTCTGTGTTGTTTCCTTGGGTTTTCATTCTCACTTTCTAACATTTGTTTATAAAAGCAGCAATCTGAAATATTGATGATTTACTCATCTCCTGTATCAGGCTTCGCTCAGCTGCAGCTGGTTTTGCTGTAGTGATGTGCTTTCTCTCTTCACACTCCACCCCTTTTCTGCAGAAGATGGAGTTAGAAGATGATTTTCAGGTTGCTCTTCTGCATTCCGCGCTATCTTACCTACTCTCTCATTCACATTATCTGCCATAAAGACATGAGGCAACACAGTAAACTCACACTGATGTAAAACTCAAGTTGTTGTGACATATTCTTGTCAAGGTACAACACCAAAACTGTTCTCACAAGTGCTCCTGTCCTCTGCTGCTCCTACGTGCACACAGCATGCAGAAGCCTATGGCAGGGCATCACATCTATCCCAGAGCCACTGAACTGCCGAGTTCTCCCACCACTCTGGTGGACTCCCACAGCTTTCTTAATGAGATGCTGTTTCATTAATGGGATACAGAGCTGATGGAAACAAACAAACACAACATATCGGCTTTATAACATGACAGCATGAAGCAGAATGGCAACGTCTGAGTTTGAGTTACAGGCAAAAACTTTTTAGGAGCTGCCAATGGTTAAGAATAGCACTTCTGGGAAAGCCCTGCACAAGCAGCAAGCGACAGGTTTTAATCAATTTGAGCACGAGCCTTGTTCATTATCATTTCCACAAGCCAGGACAGATCTCTTGCTCAATGCCATACAAGTTTTGTGCTTCAGCTGCTTCTGAAGGCACGCTTGCTTTGAACACTTCAGTCTTAACACTGGCCCCTCAGCTCCTGGTCCCGCTTCCCTTATACAGCTGCAGTGTTTTACAAAAGCACCACATCAGACACCATAAGCAGCAACCCATACCCTGACACACTCTGACACAGCATAGACAGCACTTTATCAGGCTTCACAGAGGATCTATCCAGGGGCAGGTGGAAATATGCAGCCACTCCAGCATCAGCCTCCTCCTAGAAAAAAAGGCTTTAGAAATCCTGTTTTGCCTGCCCTGCCCTACTCCTATTGCTCTGAAATTCCTGCACCCCACCTGACCTGCATGTTAATCCTCTTCTGACACAGCCAGGAACACACGGCTATATAAATCCCAGAATGAGAACACATAAATGGCTTCTATGTCAGTGTAAGTCAGAGTAGTGCCTTCCCTCTTCAATAATAACCAACACCTCTTTCTAGACAGGCGGTGATTTGGGTGGTTGGTCAGAAAGATTCATCTCTGAACCAAACAAAAGGAAGTGGACTGGATGCAGTCAGCTTTGTCTCTGTTACAATCAGTTTCTACATTTGGAGGCGCACTTAATAAAAAACCACCTCATTTGGGGATTCAAATCCATGAGGCCCCAGCACTGTTCTAAACAGGGCATGTTCCTAGAACACAAGTTAACGTCTCACAGTGGAGATAATGCTGGTCTTATCTCTCTTCAAAGCAACAAAGCTGGAGTGGAAGGAACTTTGGGGGAAAAAAAACAACCAAAAAAGTATCCTGACTGATCAAACGTGGAAGCACCTGCACTGACTCCTCGACTCGATTCAGTTCTTTACTGACACGAGGAACTTCTTTGAGGTCTGTACACGTTAACAAAAGATGTCAATCAAAGGCACTCGCTTTATTTTTAAAACATCAAAACCAATGAAGTCTGATGAGGTCTGACTGGGACTGCTGGGTTTACAAGGAGAAGGACACTGTAACTTCTGCCAGCTTCAATGACAGCTACAGCATCCATGAGAGCTGCTCCTACCCTCTCTCTCTTTCATTTCTCATTCAAGAGCTGGACAAAAGTCTCCAAGGACAGAGAAAGAAAAACTACTGAAGCTTCAGCCTCTCTCCTATATTTCATTCAAGAACAGCTGCATTAATTTAAGGAAGCAATGAGTTATCTTAAGACAAAGGGGAAAAAAAAAATCCAAATTAAAATCTCGCAAGAAGCGAGAGATGTCTGCTTTGTACCTACAGGAACATTTGAAACAAGGCTCACGTTCTCATCCACAAGTTTGCCATCGAGCCACAAATTTCCCAAGGGACCTGGCATGAATTTCAAGTTTTCTCTGACTTAAAATATTAATGAATACTTGTTCTGGAAGTTGCAAAATGTCCCAATGCCACAGTTTACACACAGAACTCCCACCTTCAAGAGGGACCCCTGTAAGACGACCCAGTTGAGGTGTTACTCTTCTGTCAGAGACTGCTCTCCAGTCAATCAGAACAGCCACTCTATGAAGTTCTTTCAGAAAGCAGCACATTCTACACCGCAGAACTGTGTTCTGGTTAGAGGAAATGACTGGAATGCATTTTCTCCATGTAGAAAGGCATTTTCTTTGGAGGCATCCACAATCCATGCAAATAAAAGGCTTCCAAAAGGTCACTGGCAATATAAAGTGTAATTAGCTTAAGAACACGAAGAATTTTTTAGGCAACACTTTGCCCCCAGTTATCTTACTATATATCTTACTGTACCATAAGAACCAGCAGCAGAAATACTGCACCTCAGGAAACAGGACAGCTTTATCCTAGAACACATTTGGACAAACGAAGCTAAACTCATTCAACAGTCATTGTAACAGCAGGTTCAGACTCGCTGCTGCAGCTGACTGCCCAGGGGTGATAAGTCAAACAATATGATAAAAATGATTTTATTGATGGTACAGAAAATATTTTTGGTCAATATAAAATTGAAGCAAGTCAGACATATTAGTGCTGAGTCAGCACATCACAGTATTTATCCGTATATACCTCCAGCAAAAACACGACACTGTGTCTTCTTCTAAGCTCCTTCTACACAGAAGTTCCTACTATTAATGTGTTGTCAAAGTACATATACCTGATCGTGCATCAGAACAACTTAGAGTGTTTCTCATAGATGCTAACAGCATTTTCTTCACCTCTTCTGACATCCCCTCCATCCTGCACGTGCCTCCTACCTTCTCTCTCAAGTTATCTAATCAAGTTAAACTCGGAGCAATTGTTCTCAACCCGTATTTAGCCTGAAGGCTTCTGCATCTGTATCAGATCTGAGCATTGGCTGTGTGCCCAAACACATCTTTTCTTCTAATCTTATCAGCTGGCCTAATGAAAGGTATTGCTTCTCCCTACCAACCTTGATTTGCTGAATGATGGAAACGCATTCTGATTTCAACCAGCTCCAATTCTTACACCAGTACAAGACTCACAGAACAAAAAACCAAGGCATGAGACCCAGATGAGCAAGTTCACTCAGTAAACTGGGAGAGTAATGCAGCCAGACAGCTTGTGTTACTATTATATCCTCGATGGCAGAGGATTCAAACGCTTTCAACTGAAAGGGACGCGAGCAGCACAGCTCCACATTCCCAGTTACACAAGTGACTGCAGTCTTGCTCTTTTAGAAGATAAAGATGCATCATCACAAACAACACACATTTGGCTTCCAAGAATCAGTCAAAGCACTGCCTTGATGACAATGTTTACCTGCGTCATGAGCTGCAGAAAAAGAGGCATTTCTTGCATTTGTCTGATCCGTGGATGTACAACACTTTGTCAGCACTCTCACTTCTAAACAATAACACAAAAACCATCATGGTACTTTCTTAAAGCACACACTCTATTTGTATTATATACTTCAGACTCCGTGGATTGAAAATGTTATAGGCTAGATCTGATAATCCCTTATTTGTACAACCAGAAAGGGACATATTTTGCTTTATTTCCATAAATATTTCAAAAGCTTTGGCTGAGAAACAGAAAGCCTTTCCAGTGGTTATTTCACCCACAAGAATTGGATTTCCATTGCTTGGATAAAAGGAAAGTTGGAGGTTTTGTTGTTGTTTTTTTTAAACTAATTTCCACATCTTAACAGTGAGAACATATTTTACAACTTATGAATATGTGAACATTGTTTTAAATATTGAAAACGTGCAAAAAAAACACAGTACATGCATAAAATATGACAGAAAGGAAATTACGTGCTGTTAGAACACCAATCTGTACTCCTATAAAGCCCAGTTTCAAAGCCCAACCACGCAGCCCCAAAGTGCCCTTTCCAGACATCAGATCTGGTCCTTCTGGTGCAACCAAGTATTACAAATACCTCAGGTCACCACTGAAACTACAAGTGAGTCAGATGCCAACCTTTGGTTAAAAACTGAGAAGGAACCAGGATGGAACAAGGAAAAAAAGCACAGAAACTGGCTTCAACAGGAGGCTGCTGGAGAAAGGTAGAGAAACCAACACAGCGTCCTGCCAAGCACAAGCAGCCCTCAGGGATCCCTGCAGCACTTAGCAGCAGGCCTTTGCCATCAGCACAGCTTCCAAGGAAGCCTCACTTCTTTTCCCTATGCTCAACTCCTCCAAACCAACTACTCCCTCCCAAAGCAGCCCAACACCTTGAGCTGCAGTGCAAGGCCCCATCTGAGCTCTCTGGGAAAGAGCTTGAGGCAGTCACATCCATATCGAGCCATCCTGCAGCTTTTTCTTCCCTCCCTTTCCACTCGCGAGGTTTTTTAGCTAATTGGCTCCAGAATTTATAAGGCTGGCGACAGCAGCCCGGCTGCGCAGGCGGAGAGGGAGGAGGGGAGGCAGCAAGCAGCGCAATGCTTCCGGCACCACCTTCTGTTCCCCACTCAGTATTGCTGCACCTCTCAGGAGGGTTTGTGCAGACTGCAGAGGAAAAAAAGGATAGCGATCCAAATACGAAGCGCAGCTAAACTCACCACGTTTGAAAAGGGGAAAATTAAGCAGACAGAGGGGAGGAGGAGGGGGATGCAATTACAGCAGGGGGGGAAAAAAAAACCACCCGCGTTTCACCATTAGCATCGCACAATAAGAAGGTTTGTCAGGCACCGGTTTAGCCTACACATGTTCACATCCGTCAGCATTTCCATGATAAATCCTAATTTTCGCCATTGTTGATCACATTGAACTCAAACTTGGTATGCAAGTTTTTAGCACAGATGCTCAAATAAATTATGCACATTAGTCATTTAACTTGGAGAGCAGCAAAAGAAAGCTGCTTTTTGGTGGGGAGGGGGGCTGGCTGATTTATGACAAGTTTGAGGTTTTTCTTTTTGCCTTACGCAGCTAAAAAAGACAAGGCAGTTCATTTTTTGTGTTGATTAGACGCATCCAACAGCAGGTCTCTTGTACAAGTGATAAAGCTTTGGTATTAGGAGGAATATTTGTAACCGGAACCCTTCTCCCCCTCCCCCCCAAAGTCAGTACAGAGTTCCCACCCTTACCACACACCATCACAGTCCACACATCCACATGTGCCTAAGGACAAACGCGGCATATTAAGAAGAAAATACACAATAAAGATCTCCGTAATAACAGTCTGAGGACAACACACAGTGGTGCTGCCATGATCCGGATGGGAAACTGTTAAACAAGCAACAGGGCTGAACAGATTTCACAGGCAGATACAATCAACCGACTGAGACATCCCAGACAAGAAGAGACTTTTCAGACATAACAGTATCCTGATGAGTATATGAACAGGCCCTACTTCAGAGCAGTTAGCAAGATGCACAGAATTCATGTTTACCTACCACGTCAACTGTTTATTTTAGACATTTTTCTGGTCAATAACGTGAATTGCTACCTGGACACCCGAGGGAATGTTTAATCAGCGTCTCCAGAGGAGCGCTGACAAATAAAAGCTTATTCTGGTAATAGAAAGATGCACAAACAACAGGGATGCTAGCATGAACACCAACAGTCAATCACAACCCTGGTACAAGAGGAAAAAAGAACCCAGTTAAATAGGTTTTACAACATTTTAATCATTAAAAGCAACTGGAGCACTGAAGAGATGCATTTCACAGACCCTCCTTCCATGTTCTGGTCTCTAAGAAGCACAGTCAGATCGAAAGCAAGAAACCAGATACTACTTGTTTCTACCAGGTTTGCACAGCACATTCTCCACAGAGCTCCAGGCTGAAAAGATGTAAAATTACAGCTACATCTGTTCCCCGGAGACTGCTCTTCAGGCTCTCTATAGAATTGCCTTTCAACAGAACAAGAGAGTGATTCCTCGAGTTCCAGAACTAAAGCTGTCCTGTTTCCTACAGACTTCTCTCTCTCCAAATGGTGAATATCTACTCCAACAGTCTTCCATTTTCCACACCAACTTCTTGCTTGCAGGGCCCCAATACCTAAGGAGGGGACAGCCTCACACCGCAGCAGAAAGATGCCCCTGCCATAGCTAAATAGCTGTTCTCATTCAGCTTGCTGGGATTTATTCTTTTGGGGATCTGTGCCACCTGCCAAACTTGATAGAAGACAACTGGCCACTTCACAAGAGTAGAGCAGGCACAGAAAGGCTCATACACATTCACACACAGAACACAGTAATAAGGCACACTGCCTCACTTGCTCAGGAAACTGGGCTAAAAATGGCACAACCATGATGAGAAAGGTCTGGGCAAAATCCCACATTCTTAGAATTAGAAGCAAGAAGCCAATGTCTTGACTAAGCTATTTTCCTATTTTCTGCTAGAGACTAACTATTGCATGAAGGAAGAAAATCAGGGAAGCTTTGTAGCTACTCAATTATCATCATGAATAGCTGGATGTAGCCTGGAAGCTTACAGTTTCGAGTATGTTTATTTGAAAAGATAGGTCACTCATCATAGGGACACTATCAACTACTTTCCAGTATAAAAATAAATGCATGAAAGATTCACTTTGAGGAGAAGAAAGAGCAATACCCACCAGCCATTTCTTTGTAATATTGCTCCAAATGAATGCAGAACCTGCCAGCAGTTAATACTGCCCTGAAGCATTACAAATAAACATTTGTCTGGTGTTAGACTCACATACATCCCCATGTATAAATCAAGGTGCGGTGTGCCATACAGTTGCACAAAAAAAATCCCTACCTTGTCCTATATTAGACATTAAGTGCTTCTTTTGATCACAAAATAACTCATAAAGCCTATCAAAAAGCCAGCGCTTCTCCCGCTGTCAGATAAAAGACATTTCACTGTAATTAAACTTCTGCCCAACTTTCCAGAAGATTAGGGGAGAAAAGGCTGACAGGCTCCATCTGTATTTGTGACTGACGCTCCATGGGACATCCAAAGGAAGGAGAAGATGGGCAATGGATTTACAGCACACTTCTGAGCTAGCAGCACTTACGGAGACGGATGGCTCCAATCTTATTATTACTCACTCATTGTCTTTTTTTGCTTGGAAACAAAAGTCCCTGCTGCCTCCCTTAAAAACATTTTCTGTTCCATTTGCAATCTCCGTTCCCAAGCCTTCAATGGTTTGGGTTTTTATTTCATTTGTAAGCGATAACACACAGCGTGTTGTTTGGGTAAGTCAGCTTTATGTGATTTATACGAATAAAGGTGTAAACAACCATCTCTCTTAAGAGAACTCTGTGAGCCCTTGGAGAAGGAAAAATATCATTTCAAACACGTTCTAAATATCCCTTTTCACATATAAAACTGTATGTCAAAACTCACGGCTGGCTTTCTGACAGTAGGTGACAGGAATAAACCAGCTGCACTACGATCCCAGCGTCAGGATCAAAGATTTAGTGCTTTTCTCCCTTTCTTCAGATGCCCTTCATTCTGTTTGATGCACTGACTTCACGTTGCCTTGTATTCTACACAATATCTTATTGCCCCAATGTCAGTGTTGCAAATGGGCAAGAGACCACCAGCAACCCATTAGCAATCATGAGGTTCAGCCAGTTTAATGAAGACATATGCCCTGTGGGAAACAGCATTACCAGAATGACTGTATGTCATAACCCTTCATTCTAGATCACCTGAAGCACACTGTGAAGCAGCTGAGCTACAAATCTGTCTCTAGATCTATAGGAAGAACAGGGACCTTACATAGCAATCTGATCCCTTGTGCCATCTTTTCCAAACCTGCCTTGCTTTCTAAAGTCAAGTCCTGCTCGTATTTGACCACATAAGCAATCAACTCTCACTATCAAACATCTCCTTTTATCAAATAGAAACCAAGGACTCCTCATCAGTCTGCGACACAAATAGGACATAACAAGTGCTCACCACACTCACTAAGATCGGTAGGCAAGATGCTATCTCTAGCAATTAAAATGAAGACAGACAACTGCAGTGTAAAGACAGAATACTCAGCATGCAAAGAACAACACCAGGCCCCTCCCTCCTTATGCCAAAGTGCTCCTTGATGACCAGAAATATCACTCACTGACTGCATGCAGCCTCTACCTCTGTTATTTGGGTTAAATGATCAGCAAGTGAGTCTGCTGACCAACAGTGCCCTGGACATCCCATCCTTTCCCAGTGCAAGTGCTCCAAGAAAATGAATGCAGACTGAACAGTCGTGGACAGTCTATAACACCGCTCCAATTTCTTCTGCTGAACATTGAGCTTTGCGTGGCAGCAAGAGGTAACACAGAACTCTGATTCTCTGCTTTAATGTCAGAAATAAACTCAGATGCCAACTTCTGATGATGTTTCCTTAAGTAGCTACCAAATCATTAATTTTAATGGAGAAGTTTAATCAAAGCTTAATACGATAGGCAAAATTCCTTTTTGCATATAGCTCTGTACACAAATAAGCACCAACTATTTATAAATGAAATACGGAACCACCGGTAGTGAAGACAGAACACGAACCAACTCAAGGCTGAAGAAGTTATAGATGAGAAAACAATAAAAAGCCAAATAACTGCTGGGCTCAATCACTAGAGGGAGTCATGGTCACATGTTAAGTTACTGTCATACGCAGTCCACTCCACAGACAATTATGAAGCAAATAGAAGGAAACCATCAGCTGAATCTGGATGTCATTCAGGGGAAGAGCGAAAATTAGATTTGCTTCCTTAACAAGGTTTTATTTCTAGAGATTCGAGACCTTCTCCTGGGAACTTTCAAATCATCTGTAATGAAAGGGTTTAAAAACTGTATCTTATTGCCTACACTTTAAGACGGGATAAGGTATGTGACAGAAGAGAGCTGAAATTGTTAGTTTTGGAAATGACACAGAGCATTTCATCAAGAAAATGCTACAATTTTAATTTAAGCAGCTTTACAGCCCATTTCACTCGAAATCAAAAAGTAATCTTAATCATGTTTTTATTTTTAAACTAAATTGGCACAATTACATCCAGCATGAGCAGACAGCACCAAAAGGCTGCTTCTCCAACAGATGATTCCCTTCGGCCATTAATAAACTTAGAAAAAGCATTGCTCTGACAGGCTGTGAGGAACAGACTGTGGGGAAGGTGGAAGGGGGGAGGGAAAAAACAACTCAAACATTTCCAATGTTCTTTTATTTGATCTATTATGACTCTGGCAGATTTGCTTGGTGCGCTTTTCACGTACAAAATGCCTTTTCTTTTTCCCCTAATATTAGTGACTGTTTTTGTCATCCTTAAAATTCTCCCCAGAACCACAATTTGGCGATCCGCACTCATGGCAGTTTACACTTGGCTAACAATTTTACAACTGAATAAACACTTCTGCTAACAGCAGCAGCACACAAAGCTTTTAACACTCAGCTTGAATTCTGCCCATCATTTGCAAGGCAGGGACCATCATACGACTACCTCTTGAACCAAAATCTACCACGTATCTCGAGACTTACATGCAAACGCAGCCCAAGACAAATAAAAGCACTCGCCCAGAGCTCAACTATACAAGTGTTTGCTTTATATTTAACACATTCACACTGAAGGTGGAAATTCACCATGCTTCTGCTCCTTAGACAAAGCAGATAAGGCTTTGGCAATGCAAACTGCCCAGGAACGATTTTTAAAGGTGGAGGTATTGCTTTTAAACAGGAAGAGACATCAGGGCAGGAAAAGACGTGCTCTGAGGGTGGGAGGTGCTTTCAGGCACATTAAGGAATCATGTTAAGAAACACTATGTGTAACCAATGCAGCCTGGAAAGCAGAGCTCCAGCAGACAAATTCACTTCCTCCAGGAGATGTTCACTCCCACAGCAGTGCAAAGGCTCAGACACCCTCCAGTTTTTACATACATATCCTCTCTTATAAACAAACTGCTCCTTCTACAGTCTAGCAGTGTTCTACCACCGGCACTACTAACACGCTCATCCAACACCAGCTATACAAACCAGTTCTCTGAGTAAGCAAGTTATTCCTCAGAGCTCTTACTGCCCTCCTACCCCAGGATCTCTGCTTTGCACATTTGTGACATTCTCTTTCCAGATGTGGTGGTCTGGGAAAGCTGCTTATCTCCCTTTACAAACACTACAGCTTATAAAATAAAGCTGGATAAACTCTTCACCACATCCTCCCACATTTGGTCTTTTTCATACTACAAGGATTTACATGAGGAAACAACTCTTCATCAACATGGGAAAGAGCAATAGCATGGAAAGCTCTTCAGAGCAGCAGGGAAATCTAAAGAGCTGTCCTCGCAGTCTGAACTCTTTGTTTCCCTTCCCTGTGCTTTAATATGGCAGCATCTTGCTAACCAACATCCACTACTGGTATCACTTACCTGTTTGTGATGGTAGAGTTCTGCTCTTTCAGCACAAGCTCCCTTTGCTGCAGGGCCACAATTTGCCTTGAGAGATCATCAGGTGTCCTACAAAACAAAACAGACCATTGATTGAAAGACTTCATCCCATTTACGCTTATGAGAAAGGTCTCACAGAAAACAGATACAGAAATTCCATCAGCCAAAGCTATCCAGTCCCTTAGGATGACAGGGTTGCATCCTGCCCAACACACATCAAGGCTAGTTTAATTAAAGCTACTAGTTTATGCCATAATAACCATTTAATTCACAGCATCTCAGTGCCCACTTGAACCCATAAACCAACTCTAAAACTGTAGAATCAGAAAAATAAGCAAAAAATTACCCAAAGGAGGTGCTGAATGTAAATACTGATACCTGACAAGGGAAGTCTATACAGCAACAATCTGGTTTCAGACTGGGTTCATCACCTTCTATCTGCAAGAAGCAGATCTGACTCATTTTTCTTTAAATAAAGGAAGTAAATGCTTTCTTCCCATCATAACTTGCAACAAGAGAATATAGAGAGGTGGTAAGGATAAATGTGTGTTGGTGTTGATGAGAAAAAGGTTTATATAAATTATGCTGCCCCTTCCACAGGATCCTTTTTCACCTGTTAAAGTCAACAGACACTTCAAATCAAAGCATAAACATCACCCAGAAAGAAACGAACTGGGCACGCTTAGTCTGCCATGAAGCTGTAAGCAGACACACGGATTTCAACGTGAACAATCTTTGCCGAGTTTAATACCAAGTCAACAAGGTTCTGAAAAGCCTAATTCTAAGCCTCTCGAACTTCACCCAAATATAGCAGATTCATCTGGCAGATAACATCAGGCATCTCTTCTGCCATGTGTTGAGAGCCTCCTCCCAGCACAAGTGTTGGGTCTCCGCATCAATGAAATAATTGGACACATTTTTAAATGGTCAGATAAGTATATTTGCCTCGGTTCTATTCTCACGTACTCAGAATCTCATACCACCATGTATCAGGACTCGGAACTGAAATTAATCCAATGGTAAAATGAGATGCTATTCTAAAAGCCCCAGATTTCTAGTAATGATAGCTACTGACAGACCCCCTATTAAAAAAAAATGACCCTCAGCTGTTAGGCAATTCAAATCAACCATCAGCTTTCAATCTCAGTTTCAGCAATTGGCAGCTTTCGGCTCATACTTATTTCTGGAGGATGTTTTCCTGGCATTGCAGGCTTCAAAAAAAAAAGTGGACTGGCATGGATATAATAGAGAATGAAGCAGCGGGCATTAATCACCTCTAAAGAGTTAACTTTCCATAAAGCTAATTCTTGTTGCATGATCAAGAACGCAGACATCCCTTGTGCACACTGATACCAAACACCTTCACCAGGAGGTTTCACACCCATTTCTAAGGTCTACTTCCCATTCTGATCAAACAACTCAGCAACACCCAAATTTACACAGTTCCAAGTGGAGGAATGGCACAACTACATTAAATCAGATGGGCTTCCAACTTGAAGAGATCTGGTCAGCCTCCCAGAGCACCATCCAGCCCTGGGAACAGCTCTTATTTCACGAGTTCCTGAAAATAATGCTGCATCCAGATACACCTTTATCCCAGCATGAGACACATTCTGGCCTTGAGGCACCTGCCTGCCAGGCTAACTGCGAATAACTTTTGTTTTTCCCTTCCCTATGAAACAACAAATATCTTCATTTGGATTAAAAAGCTGAGAAGTCTGCTGTAAGAGAACCTGACAGCAGTGCTTACCAACACTACTTGCATCACTACTGCTACTCAAGGTAAGATTGAAATCCAGCCTTCAGATAAATGCATCCAAAACCCCTATGGGAAATCTGCTTCTTCGTGCACTGCCCTGTGCTCCCCCTGCAAGCAGCTTCCCCCAGTGCAATGGTAGAGCTCATGCAACCCCCAAAACATGCATGGCTGGCATCAGCCATGCAAAATCCTGTATGAAACCACACACACACAGAACAGGATGATTTGGGAGCAGTGTGTTATTAGAACTGAACATAGCGCTAGGTAATTATAAAGATGACACTGAGAACAAATCTCAATAAGTGGTTTTCAAATGAGTGTAGATTGCCCACTGGCTCTGGTTCCATTCTCCTGGGAAGCCAGAACTCTCCTCCTTTGTCCCACCATCCCAGCCTGGCACTACAATTCCTTCAACAACAACATTTAAGCAAAAATGAAAAGAATCAGAACCCAAACAACTGGGAACATTTGGGACTAATTTGGAAACAAGCCTTCTTTTTTTTTTTTGCTCCAAATTTCAAGTCCCCACTGCTGTACTTTCTAACTTCCAACACGGCAAATGGCTTCTGCAATATATTTAGTACAGCACACCATCAGCATTTTACAGACACTTGCTAGAAAGCTCTGCTGAGCTGTCTTAGTTAAGGACCTATTACCATTTCATGATGAACTGACAGTTATGCACTCAGAATCAGCTGCTGAAGTAACATAAAACCACGACTCAGTAAGCAGATGAAAACGTTTTAAAGAGTAAAAAAACTGATTATATTTTAATTTATAATTTATTAGAACGTCAACCTCTCATTGCTTCTATAAAGTGTTTCAAAATGCGCAGCAAATGAATGGATTTGATTGCAGCTGGATACCTGGCATTAAAATTCAACTATGGAAGTACAAGACAGAAATAAAACTAAATGGAAAAATTAGCACTTGGGCAATTCCTTGTGGGGGATTAAGATCTCCTCTGGTTTTTAACTTAAGTTTGTTTGGAATTAAAGTAGTAATAACACACAATATTAGTCCTTTGCCTACTGTTGGAAGTCTCTTGAAACACTTGCCTAGTTCCAATTCAACACAGACACAGGACACACAGATTTGTGTCTCAATTAAATTGCATTGAACTGAAATGGAACATCCCCAGATTTCTGGCACAGCGTTGTAGATGGATCCATAAACTGCTTTACACTCAAGCACAATTAACTGATAAAGACCAGAGACAGAAGTCTTCAATAAAGGGACCAGAAAGAATCAGGCACAGAAGGTGAGAGCATAACTGCAACAGCTTCAGCTCAAACCAATTCCTTACTTATTTTTTTTAAACATCCTCCTTCAAAGTATAAAGCCACATATGCTTTTCTACGATGCACAAAAAGCACAATAAGATTTTGAATGCCTCCTTCTCCCCGTGAAAGGCAGCAGCATCTGAAGAACAAACAGCACAATAACATGACAACAACAGCAGAATTCTGAAGAGGCATTTTAGTTACTTTAAATATTTCCGTGTGATTAGAAAGGCTGTGAGATGTCTGTAACAGCCTGATCCTGTATGTTTGAAGCGAGTCCCCCTAACAGCCCTCTCTGTATACCTGAGCTGCCTTATCTCCAGCATCTCACGTTCACAGGAATGCTGCCCATTTTTCTCAAGCTTCACCATCAAGTCCAGCAGCTGCTCAGATCCTGTGATGATTCGCCTTCCAAAAGGTACAGCAAGGAATAACCACTACATACAGACTTCTCAGAATACAGCAACACAGAATCCCTCATTTGATCAAACTAAGTACTATGAGAAAACTTGCTCACAGCATCCCTCTCCCCATTGCACCTATCAGCACCATCCTGGTAGCAGACCTGGGCTTCTCTTCATTACACTGAAGGAAAACACTGCCACTAAAATCTGGTGTCCACATCTGGAAGTTCCAAGTTGCTTCACAACAATCATTCTTCAGCCCAACAGCCCCCTCCAGCTCCACTCCAGGCAGCTGCATCCATCTCTTACCATTATCATGCCTATACCCTCCTCCTGCTGCTAACTATATTACACTAAACCATACAGTCAGTAATCCACTATACACAACATTCATAAAGTAATTGAATTCTCAAATTAACTGGGTAATTCGGATACATTTAATGCAGTAACACTTGGATTAAGAGCTGTCAAAAAGAACAAGAGCAAGGTACATTGTATATTGTCCCCCCCAAGAAATGCATGCTTAGTACTCTTATGTCAAAAGCAAAGCAAATGGAGAAAAACCTGAAGAGTAAATGGAAAGCAAGTTCCCTTCACTTAGAAGAGAAGCATCATATTTGTGTGCAGAAGAATCAACAAATTCAATTGCTTCTTACCGAAGCAAATGTACCCATTAGCCACTTGAAGCAGAACGCCTTTCTAAAGCAGCATTTTAAGTGTTTAAGTGTCTTGATGATGCCAAAGACAATTAATTGATGTTTCTTTTGAAACAACTGAAAAATTAGTAATTAATCTAATCAAGCCATAGCTTGAAGAAGGAAAAAATGAGAGAAAACTGTCTTGGATTCCAGTTAATACACTTAGATAAAACATCACAACTACTGAGCTTTCGAGTTTCATTCCTACTTTAGAAGTACTTATGGTAAATACCTTATCATTTGGCTGTCATTAACATCCCAGACTCTGCTCATCTCTACCTACTGCTCTAATAGCGAGCACAGAGCATACCACTGAAATCTGGTTAGCACATACATTGCATAACTGAATGTAGCCACGTGAAGGGCTGTAAGGGACCTCAAGGAGGGGGGAATTTCATACACAGTTTCAAACCCATTGATTTGGAAATCAAGATAGAAATGATTACTTTTGTCTTTGCCTAAATGTTGACTCAGAAGTCAGGCCACTGCAGGCCGCATTACACGACGTGCAACTTATGGGTTTAAGAGAGACCACAACGAAGCAAAAGCAAATTGGTCAAGTTTGATTAATATGCTAAAGTTATGGGAAGCCATCTTTCCAAATGGGATCCAGCTCACCCAAATCATCACTGTCATCTTCCAGGCTTCTCTTTACCCTGGGTGAAACTGGGGAAGCTCAGCAGGATAAATCTAATCACCTGCCACCGCTGCAGCAGGAGTCACTGGTTTTACTCAGTCCATTTTCTGCCACTGAAGTTCTGAATCAGCTTGTTGAAATTACACCTTTCAACACAGAGCTGTTAACCAGCTCAGCTCTCTTCTCATCAAAACACAACCTCAAGCTGTCACTGAGCTTACAGTGATACAGCCATATGGGCAAAACACTTGGGGGGGGCTCATGTGTGAGATGTAACTGTAACCCTGGCCCCAAACACTGGTGTGAAGCCCAGGCTGCCTTTGCCACAGGAGATCAGCAGCACAGCACTGCTTTGGCTGCTCTGGGGGGTGGATGAATAATTTTATGCTCTCTTTCAAAGAATTCTATTAACATCAGCCTCCATTAAGATCCAAAACTAACCTATGCTTTAAATAGAAAAGATTAACAAGGGATGCAGTGTTAACTAGATAAACAGACCAATTGACACCAAGCTCTTACTAAGGACAAGCAGATCCCCAGCCAAGCTCAATTTGCAGTGGTGCTAACCCACAGGGATGTCCTGTAATTGCTCTGCTGTTTCACCTTACGGCACGAAGCTGACCACTTGCTACGACTGGAACAAAACATGTTTTGTTCTCCACTCGATTCAGCTGTCACTCTTCAGGGTTTTGCACAGAAGCTAATGATTTGTAGAATAAGCAATGAGCAAAAACCATATAGGTTCTAAAGCTCTTACTTATGCTTGACATTTACAAACCAATCAAAGCCTACTTTGTCATGGCCTGGTCTCGACTCTCCTGAGTCAAAACAAAAAAAAAGAGGATAAAAACAATCTCTCTGGTATTATGACGGAGATGAAATCAATTCCTCCTTGCAGCATGCACTGCTATGTCTTATCCCAGAGGGAGAAAAAGGGACAACAGTCCACATTTCAATCATGCCGCAACACAAAAGAATTTTAATTAGTCTTTAACACACTTGCATAAAATGAAACTGTTGATAAAGCCGAGAATAAGGCATTTAACATATAATTCAAGAAACACGGCGCGTATCTGTAAAGCTATTAAATATTCTGTATCCTGTGTTTCTCTAGTATAAGAAAATAAACAGTTCTTAAGGTCTTCCCTTCTTCCTTTTGTTGGTTATCGAGGAACCATAACAGGCCTATTGTACTTACTAATCCACACCAGCCACTGCCTTTGAAGTTCTTTCAAACTATGGTTGGGTAAGATGAGAGAACAACCCCTGTCAACAGTGAGTTCCCCCAACAGCAGCACTGCCCTCCCCTAAGTCATCGCTGTCCAGTACTGTATGTCCCACCTCTATTCCCTCCACATTCATCACATCTCATCACTACACCATCTCCTATAAACCAAAAAACAGCACCCGACATTGAGGAAGGTGATCCTTAAGTTTGCATGGATTCATTCACAGCTTTGTACTATCCAAGACTAAGCTGACTTCTATGGATAACAGATTTTGCTCCATTCCGATATGAATTAGAAGCCAAAGAGTAAAAACAAAACGTTAAACTCCTAAAGCACATTTTAGGTGCATACAAGCAATAGTGCAGAAGCAGTCAAGTTGAAAATCCTCCATAATAGTTTTGAAAGTGGCTGCTGCTGCTCAGGTCCCAGGGCAGCCATCAGCACCATCTTTACAATCAGAGGGAATTTTTTTTTCCCCTCAATTTGCAATTTAAACTTATTGAATATAATTACATATTAATGGTGCTGCCGAAAGGTAATTTTTGCTGTGTGTAGTTTTGTTTTACCTGTTGCCCTGAGATTCCAAACCCGATTTGTAAACGTATTTAATAATGTAACATTTTCCTTTGTTGCTGCAGCAAAAGCCACAATTAATCTTTTATCTTTCACAAACTCAATTTGAGGGGGAAAAAAAACAGCTGAAAAGAAAAACAATGTGAGGAAATACACAAAGCAGCTTGTTTCATGGAGCCATAGCCAAGGCAGTTTTTCCTATAGCTTCCATTCATCAGCAGAGTTGGAGCAACAGGGAACAGGCAAGACCCAGTTATTGGGGGGTGGAAAAAATACAGCTTCAAAAGGGAGGGGATAATGTCAAGTTAATCCAAAGAACTGGAACAGAATATCTTATTCTTATCACAAGGGTATCCTAGGATTTGTAAGATATTTGAATAACTGTAAATAGCCATAAGAAATAAGCATCTGAAACTGGAGACTGAAACACGATTATAGGCTCACTGGAAATGAGCTCTGAATAGAAAGATGTGGCATATTTCAGAGAGAACATTCAAATGAGGCTCATTAGAAACCCTCAAGAAGATTCCAGGCCAACCACTGGCATTACATGAGGCCGAGAAGTAGGAATGGAAATAAACAGACTGCATTAGAAACGATGATTTTACCAAACCTCTTCTAGTTCTAATATGCCGTGTTATATGAAAGACATTCGCAGATCCTTGGAGTACCAGGAACTCAACGAACGTTGGCTTCTTTTCAAGGAGGAAAGAAAACAACATGCATCAAACACAACCTTCTGGCTTTACTTCCACGCATACAGAAATTACAAAGACATCATTTTTAAAGATAACCAGAGCTTCTCTCTGATAGCAAAAGAAGTTAAACGCTGCCACTAGGACCGGGGACTGACAACGGGCATTTATTTAAGTATTGTAACAGAGTTCACTGAATTGATGGCCGTGTTCTTCTGACAGTTCTCTGAGATAGCCCTGGCAGGATACTGATTTATCCAAGTTCCTCTATTGTTTTCAGCATCTTCACTAATCATAATACTTCCCCAGAGTCTTATCACTGCAAATATTCGCCAGCAGTAACACAAAATCCTTCACACGGAGCAAGAGGAAATACTATTATTGCCTACCTTCAGGTCCTTACAGGAATCTAGGCACTGCTTTCAGCTACATTTAAGATAATGCGGGATTTGACACCTGGTGTTTTACTTTCATTTATATCCGACAACAGTTGCATACCACTTCCATGTCACACAGGAACGAGCACTTTAAATTGCAACTTTAAGCTACAACAAAAGTTACTTTAACTACTTTTTTAACGTATAATCCAATAACATTAATCACAGGTGAAGTTATGGTTAAAGGTTTTAGAAAGAACTAAGAGCGCTGATAGGATGTTCAGCTGGAGCATTACTCTTTTAAACAGAAATCTGAGGTTAAGTCTGTTGCCTTGATTAATTAAAACCAACCCAAACCTCAATCAAGGATTATTTCAAAGCTTTTCACAGCAGGAATCTCACCGCTAGCAGGAGCAGAAAGTGAAACAGCCTTGTTTCTGCAAGCACAGGATGCTAGAAAACGCTACCAATAAACAGAAAATGCAAAGATGAGAAATCAGTATATTTATCATGGAAAAAAGAAAACAATACTGGAACAAATGAAGGAGAAAGTGCCTAAGGAATGAGCTCACATTGTCAGCAGCAGCAGCAAGTAATTTGTATTAAGATGGCCCAAAGGGCATCAGCTACCACTGAGGCTCCACTCAGGGTAGATATGTCATGTGCATAATTTACTTAGGGATAAGAGTAGATTTCTACTCTCTAAACCAGACCAAAGAAAAACCTAAACTTTGGAGCTTGAGATACAAAGTTTAAGCGACCTGACTCAGGACACTGAAAAATAAATCTCCAATTCAACTCCAATATAGGAATTTTTAATCCCACGTTCATTTAAAGGACATGCAAAGTTATCAGCTACAAGAGTTGTATCCTAAAGCTTCAGTTTCTTAAATTACTTAAAGTGGTTCAGTATCAGTATGCAATGCTACTTGGATGAGTGCAATACTAATAAATTAATCCCGAGACAGAAGCTTAAATCCAAGCTTTTTGCTGAGTCTAGCCCTACGTTCAACTACCACATCACTTCCCAATAGTTCCCTCCAAGCTTTTACCCTCCAGAGCCCATTGCTCGGGCACAAGTGTCAGCAACCCCACAAAGTAGGTGGCTGCAACTCCGACCTCCTCCCTTAATGAAGCACAGTCCTCACCCAGTTGTCCATGAGAACTGGCAAGCAAGTTTATGTTCAGGAAAATGAACTTCACGGGTCCCCAGACACATGTAAATAAAAACGAAGAAATTTCAGATTAACAGAGCTGCATTCAAACCCTTCCCCCAGCCTCTGGGAGGATTAATGAGGACTTCAAAGAAGCTCAAGTTCCAATTAGAACTGTGTGACCACCCCAGGGACACAAATATTCCTCTGATTAGCAAGATGCGCTCTTTGAACTGCTTTGCTTAAAAAAAAAAAAAAAAAAAGCTTTCCCAACTTTAAACAAATACAGAATTTCTCTTTTTTTCCCCCCACTTGTAAAATTTAACATTCAAAGTGAAGGACAAACAACGTTTCGGACCAAAAGTTTTATGGAAGCCCATCAACACTTCAGCTCCATGCAAGCACTAACAGACATGAGACACAAAGGATTGAAACACCGTGGTCCCAGCACAACCAGATTCCACAAGTCACTGAAGCAAAAGAACAACTCAGAGCGACACTGTTGTAACAGTGTTAGAGCCAGAGAAGGATGGCAAAAAAAACCCCACTGCAGTTTACAAACCAGTCTTTACAAAGCAGTCTCATCAGCCCTACTCTCCCTACAGGGCAGAGCACATCAATGTGCACATCAGTCTTCTCAAACTGCTTTCTTTCCTCAACATCCAACTCTCCCAAGCTGGGCACATAAAGCACTTCACATCCAAGTCCTTTGACACACAGTGCTGTTAAAACACACACCTTCAGCCTTGGAAATTAAGCACTGGTTTAAGCAAGAAAGCCCCTTACTGCGCTTCCCACCCACAGAACCAACTGCCTTCCCTCCCAAGCCCCTCATTCCCAAAAACAGAGTTGAATTACATAGTCTGAAAGGTTTAGCACCAGGAAGAACGATAACCATAAGAAGAAATGCTGGGAAAATAACCGAATCTTCAAGCATGCCAAAGCGGTCAGTGGATATAATACACCAGCTTGTGAAAGCCAAAACACAATCACTGTCATCCATTAATAATGAAGAATTCATGTCAGAAGGAAATAGAAGCAGACTTAAAGACACGTTCACAGTAGTGTAATCATGTTAAAGATGTAAACAGGGGCATTTCAGCAATTACTATTCTCTCTTTGTCAGCTCACTCTCACAACAAACCAGTCTTACAGCTCAGCTGCCTGCACCAAGCACAGGGCTCAGGGCAGCCAAAAGCTATTACAGTCTCCCTGTGCCCTTGCCACAGGCTCCCATGACTGGAACTAAGATAAGAGCTGGGTCGGTATCACAGGCAGCTTGACATCATCTTGGTTTATGACAGCAGTAAAGTTTTAATCACTTGTAATGCCTGCAGCTACGAGGGGAGACACTAATGAAATTAAACAACACTTACTAAAATATGAAATGCGCTTACAGAAGAGAGCTACCTGCTCACTCCATAAAGAAAAACAACCTCACATTCCTGCTTCCTACCACTTCTACATCCTCCCTTGCATCTATGCTCATCTTCAAGATCTCATTCCTTCACGGTGCAGTAGAACACATGAGACAACCACAGCCAGTTACTTTTCCTTTGGTAACTTGGCTTTGTGGAACCAACCAGATAGCAATGAAGAATTCAGAACCACTGGTCTGCAAGTCTTCTCAGTGTCTGCACCTCTGAAGATCTCCCTCCTCCAGGATCTATCTGCAGCTCCCAGCATTCTCCATCCACAGCTCAATCCTCCTTCCTCTGGTGAGCCACAGCTGCCCGCACGGGTCTCCCCACTTCAGAAGCATCTCAAAGCAGCAGCACCAGAATTAGGCCTTTCTTACAGAACTCGAAACCTCCACTATGTTTCATACACAACCTCTGCAAAAACTGGATTGAAAGGAAAACAAAGACATCTGGAAATAAAGTCCCTCTGCTCAATAGTAACCTTGCAAATGCTTACAGAACAGTCAGCCCCATGGTAAGGCATTTCAGAGTTACGCAAGGAGTCCGGGGTTTCCAGGGTTAACACCACCATTTTACCATTATTTTTGCCAGGAAAAAAGCCTGCAGGCAGCACACGACAAAAGGACAGAGAGAAGATAGTAAGATTCTGTAACTGATGCAGTGCAAAGAGCTCGTTATGACCCCAGAAAGAAGATAAGTGAACATGACTGAATAAATAACAATCCCCGCCTCCCATCTCTTCCCTGTAAGTTGATGATCTTCTCAACCAGTGTGAGTGACACCAACAGCTTCAGCAGTGTGAGCCTTCCACAAAACCAGCCCCACTCCACGTGGGCATTTTGCTTCTCGTTACACCTCCTTCCAAAAGCCGAGCTCTGACAGGCCCATACATCCTCTGCAGGCATTCCTTCTCCCATCCAGAACCACACACAATCCTGAGGGAATGGGCACAGTTACTGCAGCAAGAGATGCACGTATCCTACAAAGAAACCTTTGCTTCAAACCCAGGGAAGAACATCAACAATCCCAAACCCCACACACACACACATACAGAGCCTGACAATTCTTTGAAATCAGGCTTAAAATGTTCAAACAGTTTCTCAGAGAGAACTGCCTATTGATTTTGTATCAGATACAGCAGAAAAGAAGGGGAAGAGCATTAACAGTTGAAACAGACGTTGCTGTCCCAACCCATACTCCTCTCAGAAAGCACAAGGGCTTTAAATGCGTAAAACCAGCTCAACTGCATAGTTACCTCTGAAAGGCCAGTTACCTAAACTGGGCTGCATAGCAGAGAGGAATAGAAATGAGACAGAGTCAAACCACCTCCAGAATGAATCTGAAGGGGAGAGGGTATGTTTCACAAGAGGAAGGGGTTTTGCTCCCACCTTCCATCCTCCTCTCTCACCCTCCTGCAGACGTCACGGCCCAAAGAGACAGGAGAAGAGGATTCCATTAATAAATATATTTCAACTTTCTTTTCAATGGTGCTAAAAATGTATGCAAATCCATTCATAATTAGGTTTAAAAATTCCATTTCATGGCCTAATCAGACTTCAAAAAACTCAATTTTAGTTTTAATCAGATTTTAACAAGGATATTAAGTCCATTCCGTTCAGAAGAGGGAGAAACGGAGAATTTAACACAAAATGTATTCAAGCTTAGCTCTGGGAGATAATTAAATAAAATTAATTTGGCAAGGGTTGTCTGTAAATGGAAACGCTCCAGACAGCAGAGCACATTCCTGAAGGAAACAAAAGCGGTTCATTACTGTACAAATAGATGCAATGCTCGCTGTTCAGGCAGAAGGGAACTGCAGCTCCTCCACAGCAGCAGGACAAGCTGGGCCCTCCAGCTGCCTCCAACAACACAGCAGGTTGTGGAGAAGATGGTAGTTATTCCCTTCCCATTTCAGCTACATCTCTTAAGCCTCTCCCCCAGCACAGCAAGGATGGAAAAGGCAGGAGACCACATGTACACACCTAGTGATTTCCAGTCATCAAGAAAGAAAAGCAAGAGACAGCTCCCTGAACTATGAAATCCCTCAGTCGAGGTGGTCAGCAAGGATCTTGTCACATGTAATTCCACATCCCATGGAGTGGTTTAGAGCTGATTTCCAGCTTCACACTAGAAGCATCTCACCCTCCCCACCAACACTTGCAGACAGATAAGGGTTTTAAAACCTCAGTAACTGCCCCTCTCATGGATCAGCTCCGAAGGACCAAATAAACATTCCACAGCCCCTGCACATCTTCATGTTGTTTCTTCCCCAGCTACAATGCCAACTTTCAAAGCACCTCCTTGACCTCAGCACTCACACCTACTCATCTTTACCTTGCTCTTGGCACTGATGATCACTTCCTAGCTCCCTCACCTTGCCCTTTCTTTCCCCCTCTCATAATCTTTTTTGGAATAGCACTTGAGCATAGGGAATTTGTCTTGCTTTTCCTTGTGAAGCAGTATAAATGCACAGGGTTATGCAAATATGGACAAAATAACTTAAGAGAAATATTACCCCAAGGTCAGGCTGATGAAGATTAAGACCACAAGCAGCCTCAGCTCTGCCTCCCTTCAACTCTGTGCAGGATTTTCATATACTGTTAAACATCAGCTTAATCATCAGAAAACATGTGAATGATGATACCAAAGACATCACCAATCTCAGGCATGATTTGAACGTTGATACTATCGATTTGTCAGACATTTAACTACTAACATCACACAGCACAGACTGTCCAGGAAAGTCACTTCTGCCAGATGCCTAACCAACATATATCATGAAAACAAACCAGAAACAGCTGACTCCAGGCTGCATCAGAAGAGGGGTGGCCAGCAGTTGGAGGGAAGTGATAGCCTCCCCCTATTCTACCCTTGTGCAGCCCCATCTGGACTACTACATCCAGGCCTCCTCAGTGCAGGAGATGCAGAGCTCTGCAAAGACCTCACCGCAGCCATCCAGTACTTGAAATGAGCTTCCAAGCAGCAGGGGGACCAACTTTTCACACTGTTGGATCGCAACAGGACAAGTGGGAGCGGCTTTAAAATGAAAGAAGGTAAATGTAGGTTAGATCTTAAGACTTCTTTACTGAAAGGGTGGTGATGTGCTGGAATAGACTGTCCAGAGAGGCTATGGGTGCCCCATCCCTGGAGATTACAAGGTCAGATTGGATGGGAAACTGGGCAGCATGATCTAGAGATGTTGGCAACCCTGCTCACGGCAGGGGATTGGGACAAGATGATCTTCAAGCTCCCTTCCAACCAAAGCCATTCCATGAGATTCTATGGAAGTTACAGGTTTGATCAGTAGCCTACAAATTATACTCACATAGCCATCCTGTGGTTAAACAGAACAGTACAGGATACAGGAAACTAATATTTCACAAGGATAAAAATAAACTATTTGAAGCACCTAAGTACAGTCAAAAGAGGGAATTTGAGAAACGGCATGTTTATTTTCAGCAGCTATGAAAAGCCTCACAGACAGGAGCACATACATTTCCAGAGACCTATGCCTACCCAACTGGAAATATATATATTTCACAGTACTCCTTCACTCTTCCTCTTCATCAGCCTTCCAAATCTATCAGTTATTATGAAGTACCCATTGCATCTCTCCTTGCCAGCTCCTGGCAGGCAGGCAAGCTGATAGGTGCTTCGTCACCTTGACAAGTGGGCCAGCTCTCCAGAAGGCAGATGATGTCTTTGGCAAAGTTGCACTGGAAGCCATCAGACCTAAATGAAAGGCTTGTCACAAAGCAGGCTTGATGCCATCATCCTTGGCTGATGAATTTGCAGAAAACCACCTGAAGCCACAGAGCTTTTAACTCTGGGAATACCAAAAGCACACAGACAGAAATGTTAATAGCAAACATAATGGTAAAACCAAGTTTAAAGAAATCAGAACTAAGTTAATGCATCATCTTCCGAACTCAGCTAGTAACAGAGCTGCAAAGAAACACCAACACCTGCCCAAGGTAACCAACAAACAGCTGATTCTTGAGTTATATTGAACACGTTCACAAAGGCAGATAACAGTTCCTGCCATTCTTAGAAAAGTGAAGAGGATGTTCAGTGAGGGCTTGAAATCCTGGGCTTCACAAGATGAGAAGGATTGTTTTCACTGAAGCAGAAAAAAGTAAACTTGGTCAGCAGGGCGTAACTTAGGAGATTTTGGATTTACCCGTGTCCTCCTATCCAATAAATACATCTTCCTTTCAAAGAAACCAATACGCTGCTCCTACCAGAACACCTCTGGAAGACAGCTTAAGCAAGTACCAAGAAATCAAAAGCAATTCCAGCAGGAACATGCTAGGAAATGGTTCTTGCAGTAGTTGCACATTCCACCCCAACAAAGAAGCTCAGCAATTGTTTATTTTACTGACAAGATGGTTGAGAAAAACATACAGAGAGAGAGCACATAAGGATGGTCAAAGTGGTGCTAGAAAAGCAGAGAAGAGATGCTCAGGATCTCAACTAAATGCATTCCTAGAAAAGCTGCAACTGCGCCTACTTGGAAAGGTCAGACCGACAGATCTTAACTCCATCGATAGCAAAAGGCAGCAAAAGTCAAACACTGCTTCACTGTGCAGTGGCTTCTAACACTATTCCATATCATTCTCTCCTACAAATGCCATGCTGCAGCAGACGTGATTTCAACAGGAGAAACATTTCTCTGCTTGGTGAAGAGCAAAACATGTGCAGAGCATGTTTCAGAGCACCAGCAGCCCTGAGGCAATAAAGAAGATATAAAAACTTGCAAAAATAATCCTCATCAATGCACTGCCTGTGTTCCACATCAGCAGCAGGAAGCGAACTAGGGTTCCATGCACTTTCACCTGTATAGCCTTATTTGTGTGATATTTTACAACTTTGTTGCATAATAATTCAAGTTTTAAGGAAAAAAGAACTGAAACAGTGTCAGAGCAAAACATGTCTCTGTTCATTCTGTGCACATCATACATAGCATCTCCCAACCTACAAGTTTTCACTTTAAAAACAAGCAACAGGTGAGGACACCAAGGAAAATCCCTCCTACTGAAGTATAACCCACACTGACAGCAGACAGCTTAGCTCACTCTTCTGCTTCATGCCTCATTCATCAGCCTGCACCTTCCTATTTAGAACAAGATTCCATTGCCTCAGACAGAGGACCAGACACACATTAGGAAATAAGCTGATCCAACATGGCAATTCCTCTGCTGGAAGTTGTTTTAAAGTAACACACACCTACTTAACCACAGCCAGTATCAGAGACCCTGGAGGCACTTACCACACTAACCTCCTTACTCACAAGGTTTAAGTTCCACTCTAAGAAACATTTCAAAACACGCAGTGTTTTTGCTCTTAGAAGTCACACCAACTTTTCTCCCCCTCTCCCAACACTGCAGCCACAAATGTATATTTACAAGCAAGTTCTTTCTAATAGCATAGCTTGTGAGGAAAGAAAAAACAGCCCGGGTAAAGACTTACTTCAGTCACAAATATTCAGCAGCAAAAAGGTCCCAAGGGAGGAAAGACCGAAGCTTAAGGACATGTCTTGTAATGTTACCATGTAAGCCATTTCAGCTGCCTTGTCAAAACTAGCAGCATTTCAATGACGCTGAAAAACTGAGTTTAATATTCATACACTTCCATTTTCCTCCCACCCCATCCTGATGCTGCTATGCTAACTAACCTGCAAGTACAATTAAAACAGAAGATGAGAAATTACCAAGCTGATCCAGTACAGAACTCTGCACTGATCTCAAGCCAAAGACAAACAATTCAGGCCAGCAAAATCCCCGCTCCAGGCATTGGGGAGGGTAAGTTCTACCCAGAAGTAAAGCTTTTTCAATACACTATCAAGATAATCTGCATAAATAGGCTCAGAAAAGTGTCTGATGATGCAGATTAAACCTTATCTACAGCAGTAGGAAAAGCCTTTTTAGTAGTTCAGCACATTCTTTCTAGCAAACTGTCTATCTCTCAGCAGGAACAGAGGTCAGCTGCCCTCACCATTCAGGCTCCTGCCCACATCCATGGGAGTTGTAATACACAGTGTGGGGGCAGAAAGATCAACGTGCTCTATGCACGCTCACTGAAAACACCTTTTCTCCACTTCCATTTCTCAAAGCCTCAATATTAAACAGTCCCAGCAGCTCCAAACAAAAAAAGGTTTTCATTTATACTCTTAAGTTCATTCCCTTGCCAACAGTCAGGAAAATATGCATCCACACGGAAATGGAATTAAGAACCGTCTAGATTAGGTTCTGTCCAGTCTCTTGCTATTATCTAAACATCTTCCATAATCTTCTGGAGCTGCAGCTGTTTGTCTGGCCCCACTGGCAGCTGCCTTCCCACAGATTAGAACTTCCTTCCAGCTGTATTAATGGTGGGGCTACAGAGATCTGATTAAAATACCTTTAGCATAGATGTTTTTAGTCTCCTTGTGGTACTGACTGCCCTCCCTTCTTCCGCCTCACTTCCACTCCTGTCAGTCAGTTCTGCCTGCCCAACTTCCGCATTTCTATGAATTTGCTGAATTTGGCATTTTATCACTGTAACACATTGGAAAGCACAGCAATGAGAGCAGAGCACAAGGTCCCAGGTGAGGCTTTGCTCAAACGCAACAGCCATGGGCACAGAAATAAAGGGCAGAAGCTGCTTACCTTCAGAAGGCCTCACATACGCAGGGATCTCCAGAGAGATGCCCTCAGCTCCACTGCCAGCCCTTACATGAGGTCTGGGAAGGGGTGAACCCTTGTTCCTTCCTTCGGTCACTCAGTGCATTGCATTGTATGCTCCTGAGCCCCCCCTGGGCTGGCCCTGCCTTCCCACCAGGTGCTCAATCGGTGCTTCAGGCCATGATTCAGCATTTCCACTACAAGCACACATCAATTTTACTACAACAAAATGATATGCAGAAACATGAAAGAGGATCCCAAGGCTAATCTTTAAGGAACTCCGCTCTACCATGTATTTTTCTTTCAACAATACCTCATCTGCTATTGCTTAAACAATTCTTTACACATCCTATAGTTCTTCTAGCCGTTTTCCACCTCTCCTGCTTGGTTTTCACTTTCCCAAATGGCTCTCTTGAACAAACGTTTCAGTGAAGTTCAATTATGTAAGAACTACAGCACTTTGCTTGACAAGACAATCAATTTCCTAGACAAATAAAGCTGATATATTAGCCTGGAACAATCCATATTGTTACTCCTTGTGATCCAATCACAAAGGCGTTGCCCTAATATTAAGGCTATGCCCACTAAAACAAGGGAGTAACACTACAATAATATGAATACTTACTGAAGCATTTTGTTTGGTATTTTGAGGATGGTTTCTTAAAAGTATTTGCAATGGTAAAAGAAAACTCAGTGAGCATCTCCAGGATCCATTCTTACATGTCTGTTAAAAGTTTCCCTGCAAATACATGCTTTGAAGATAAAGTGCAGGATGTCGCACACCTACATCAGAGAGAAGGCACGGCACATCCACTTAGAGCATTGTGAATTAGAATACTGAAAGATGCTGGAACAGAATTGAAAAGGTAAAATTAAAAGGGAGCTAGAGATTATAATGGGGATTGGGTGTGTGGGAATGACAAAATGAGAGGCTGAATAAAAATCAAGCACAAACATCTGAGCCCTCTGACAGTAGCAAACCATCCCCTTGCTGATTAGTCTCTGCTATTTAAATGATAATTTCACTTTCAAGGCAAACAGAACTGCTTAATGTAAGCAAAGTGACTCTATAAAGTGCCCATGCTTTTGAAAGCTTCTCCTTCACAGCAGAGTGAGCACCTGAGCTCAGACCCATTTACACATAACATGGGTCACTACACACTGGTAGAGCTACTCTTACCCAACTGCTTCCCAACAGCATCTCAAACACTACTTGCAGGAAACATGTCAGCCACGTGAATTGTTCAAGTTTGTCCAAGACTGGCAAGCCCCCAGTGGCAAACAACGCACTTGCTACACAGAAGATAACACCAGCACACATCTCTAAAAGCAATCCTGTGCCTAGGGGGGAAAAAAAAAAAACAGCTGTAGGTTTATTGGACCAGGAACAGCAGCCTTATGCAAGCTGGGACAATACTGTGTATTCTGATTAAGAGAGTCAATAGAAACATAAGTGATTTTCCCCCTCCCCAGAACAAGCCTGATGTCACCTGCACTTCCAAAACGGAGTTCTTAACCCACAGTAAGAATCATCCCACTTCAGTCCCGTTGCTCTCCAGTTAAGTTTCTGGAGGTGATCTACCACAGCTCCTCAAATCATTCTTCAACAAGATGACTGAGGGCAGGCTGAGCTATTACTCAACAGCCTTCTCTACTTCCAGAATGTTGGAGCTGCGATCCTAAAAGGACAGCTTCCCCTCACCCTTCACAGACCTTTGCAACATAAAGAAAGGAAAGATGCATTTCTTTAAACAAGCTTGCTTGCTTCTTAACCCGATTTCTGATTACAACCTCAGTGGGCCCAGGTGTGGGTGCTGGCCCGTTATGTTCTTACACACTTTCCTTTACCCTCAAGACCAGATACACTGAGATATTCAAATGGAAACAAAAGCATTAATGGCAACAGAGAACAACAGCATTTCTGAACATTAGAGATAAGTTTGCTGTCCTTAGAGAAAACCCACGTTGGGCAGGGAAATGATGTGACAGGTAACTGCCCAGCATTTGAGTCAAGTACTGGCAGGAACAGACCCACAACACTCAGCAACCTGTGAAAACTGGAGTTTCAGATTTCGAGTTGACAAAGGAATATTTTCTCCCTGCCACACACTAAAAGCATTCTATCAAGGAAATCCAGAACATACGGCACTGCAAAGTTAAGCACAACACGTACATTCTAGCAGGACAGGATAACAACAGAAGAGCTTATAACAATACTCCAACATATGCTGCATGTCACATTCAACAAATAACAGACTCCTCCACTGTTGCCCTGTGTAAAGAATGGTGGCTTCAGTAAACACACCATTACTGAGACAACCACAATTTGTTTTCTCTTGAGACTTCTACCTTGTTTGCCAAACACGAAGATCCCCATCAGAATTGCTCAGGCACTTCCCCCTCAACAAAATGTTGAGTGTTTTAAAGCAAAGCTTTCATCTTTAAATGTCTTAAGTCCTAAAAGCACAAAGCATGTGACACTCAGTTACAAATGAACACAATGATTATCCTCATTACCCCTTCCAACCCCAGCTGCTCATTGCCGCTTCCTCTGCCCTGCTCTGAAACTACACGAGTACTTACACAACCACGCAGTGATGTGATCAGGTACCCAGTCTGGGTGAAAGCTGAATTATATTCCCTTCCTGATTACCTTTTACTACACAGAACCACCTCTCCTGGTTGCAGTGCTCCAAGAATCAGAAAACAAGGTGAACAGATCATTTTCACACAGATAGTCACACCAGAATCCCCGCAAGACAGAAACAGAGGAGCTGCTACAAGCTGAAACTAAGCTGTCCTGGGACTGCGTAAGAGAAATTCACACATTCAACCTCATGCAGAACCTTGCAGAAATCCTTAATTCAAGGTCCTTTGCAGGATACAAGCAACCCGCTTACAACAGCCCTCTTTCCAGAGTGAATTCTCCATCTTCGGTGGAAGGCAGAAGACATAAAATTCAACTTCTGAAAGATAACTAGAATACAACAATCCTCTCCACAGAGGAGAACAGTTGATACTCCTTCCATGAGGTAACATAAGAACTTACAACCGCATATTTTCTAAAGCAAGCTTTTTGTTGTTGTTTCTTTTGCTTTTGTTTCCCTCTGTGCAGTGCTTATCTCCCTTTCTTGTGCCCAAGGGATTCCCACTGTGACAAAACAGCTTGTTTTACATTGGAAATCTTGTCAGCAGCAGTCATGCAACTTTCAGCACCTAACTTAAGATCTGTGAACAATTATTTAACTAAAGCTTACATGCACAAAATCTCAATTTCCTCATTGCACACTAATTCTCATTTTCAATTAAAGACATAACTCTGAAGGACGGATCCACCACGACACAACCTAAACCAAAACGCCAAGAAAACCTCAACCAGAAATCAGTGTTTTAAGGTCAGGGTCAGCAGTCCAATGACAGCCAACATCAGGCGCTCACTCATCCCTGACTGGAGACGAAAGACCAGGTGGCAACAACAGGCTACTCCAATATAAGTATCTGCTTGACCATGGACTGATCGTGCCCCAGTAATGACTCCACTTGAACCAGCAACAACAACCCCCCAGCATTGCTTTGACTGGTTGCAGTTAATTAGGTATCCAGAAATGCATATTCAAATTCAAAGCAATCCAAATTATTTCAGCATGCACTGCTTTGTATATCTGCCAACAGCTTGGTTGTTTGTTTCTTTTTTAAACCAGCAACCACCTATTCATAATGGACATTCAGAGAAAGGTAAATTACTACCTTGTGAGAAAGGAGAAGATTATGAGCTTCATTCACTACTGCAAAGATATTCAATGCCTTGGATGGAAGAGAGTGCTAAGCATAGTTAATCATAAATCAAAAAGGAAACTAGAGAACTCCAATATTCTCCCTTCTCTCCTATTCACAGGAAAAAAAGCACTAATCCACCACTAATGCAGAATCAAGGAATTTGATTCCCTTTTCCCTCCTCTCTCCTCCCCTCCCCCAAGTCCAAAAGCAGAATGAGTACAGAAGGATTACCCACACTGAGTGTAGCACCTGTGTAATTACAAATTACTTGCCACTTAATTAGACCCTTTCTTAGAGAGAAAATGCATACACATTCACACTACCTCCTTCCTAATTGGTCTCAGACACTGCAGGAAGCCAGTCCCCAGGATCTGTCAGCCAGCCAGCCCACAGATGTTTCAGAAAGAAAATCAGGTCAGCATTAACAGGTTCACTTCCTTGGCTCTAGGCAACAGGTCAGCAGATCAGTGCCTGCTGTCTGCAGCTGGCAGGTTCCACTAAGTGAAAACAGGCCTTAAACACTGGCCTGAATTGCTGCCAAATCTACACTTCTCTACGGGTCTGGACAGCAAGCATGCAAAACAGCCACACCAGCTCAATGTGACACCACTGAAGCTATCTAAACTCACCCTTGTAAACTGAAGGACAACTACAGAAGAACTTCTATTAAACAAAGCAAAGAATACGCTGTGTAGATATGAAACTTACAAAGTTGGCTGAAAGAAAAGCTCTGCTCTGTACATCATTAGAGAAACATGCTCAAATCTTCTCCGTACTGTTGTATCTTACTACCCTAAGCAGGAAAAGGAACTGGACATTGAGACAGTAACTGTGTGAACTCAGCACTGAACAGTTTTCAGAAGACCAGATAACAGCAATGACAGATTTTCACTGAACTACCTGATGCATCTTCACACACCCAGATGATGGGCTTTTAGCACAGGCTGAGCCTGAAGCAGAAAGCAGTTTTCACAGCAGCAGGTGAAAGGATGCCACCTCGTGGGTGGTTGTGTACACTGTCATCAAAATAAACCACCTGCCTTCTCACATACTGACAGCACTCAGCCCTTCCAATACTACTTTTCCTGTTAAAATACACATTGCAGACAGCAGCCAAGAAATCACACGGAAAACATCCCTCGGCCAGCAGCGCGCCTCTAAGAAAATAATCAAGTCCATCAAGATTTTGCTGTTTCTAAACTGAAGATGGTCAATAACAGCAACACAAACACCATAGTTTGCAGAAAGACAAACTGTGCCAGTCAGCACCGCCTGGAGAAAGAGAACATAACATGGAGAAAGCATCCTTCTTAAGTCTTCCCTAACAGCAGACTCCTACAATAGCCATCCTCAAAGTCTAAGATCAAAAATAGCAATACTTTCTACTCACAAAGCAAGAATTTCAAAACACGTGTCTCCCTTTTACGAGTCTCACAGCAGTGATATAAAGCAAGAATGATACAAGGGACCTAGAAGTGTTCTTACAAAACAAAGTTACATCCAAGATAAAAGACAGAACAGCGGAAAGCAGTAAAAAGATCAAGATATCAAGAGGACATAACTGAAAGCAAAAAAGATTACATGTATTCATTATGCATAGATATGAACCACACGTAACTACAGCATGTATTACTTTCTTGTTAGGGTACAGTGCAGCTTTACAGTTACATCATGTTTGGATAAGGCAGGTATAATTCAAAAGGGCTGAAAAACACTGCACAATAGTAGTGCAAACACACTCCTGCATTAAAGCTAATACAGATAAACTGTCATGATTTCCACAGTTCATTAGAGGAAGGGGAAAAGCCCAGCAGCTTTCTAGTACAATAACTGAGTACCTTCCCTCAGTGTAAGTACGGGAACCCAGAACTGGCAATCATAAAATCAGACTTGGAGAAAACTGCTAATGAACGAGATTTCAACCAAAGGTGCAGCCCTACCAAACACTCAGCTCTCATCTCCTTTTGGCAACTTTGAAAGAGCTAAAGAAGCAGGATTACCACTCCTCTCCTAAAAGCTGCATCATTTTTCTAAGTGCTTTTCCACAAAATTAGACTCTCAGATCTGATCATAAGCCAGTCTGACAAAAAGCCTGCTGGGAATAAGCAATCAGTGAACAGAACCACTGGGAGCAGACACAGAATAAGCCCTGTGGAAGTGCTGTAGGAAACAAAACAACACCATCCTCTCTTAAAATGCCACAGACTTTATGCAGTTCCCTTACATTTGCTGTACCAAAGGAAGTGATAAGAAGACATGAACACTCCTTCCTTCTGATTATCTAGTTACCAGCAAACAGATCACACTGGCTCCTTTGGATGACCATTCAACTTGCTCCTGTTTTCTTCTTCTACGAGATGGTCAATTAACTTCTCCTCAAGCCTTTCCCAACAGCATACTGGAGGAACCTGACTAGAACAACGATCTCATCATCATCACACTGCTGACTGAAAATGAACAGAATTCATGCTGAAACACATCTGAGCAACAGGAAGGAAAGAGGAAAAAACAGAGATGAGGAGGGAGGGGGTAATCACCCAGTTCTACTTGCTACAATTGCATGCAAAAGATGATTCTTAAGAGCAATTCCCATTTCTGTATGAGAAGATACCATTAATAGTGCTAAACAATATGGCCCAATCAAAAACCCTAACACTTTACAGCGAATATTCTGATTTTAAATGAAGGAGTTATTAGACTTCAACAGGCAGAATCACTTGGTTCCATTTCTTTCCCACTGTGAAATTACCTCATTAAACCTTTAACAGCTTGAGTTAAGTAAAAAGCTTTTACTCTACTGTCTGATGGAACAAGTTCTTAGAAAAGGATTCATATTTGTTCTGTCCATTCTCTGCCATTGGAGATTTAGCCCAATTCTGCTTTCATCTAAATGCACACATCTTCATCAGAAGCAGAAGAGAATCTTAAGCACAATACCTACTCTCATACATCCAGAAAAGGGTTTGTTATCCTCATTAAACAGAAAACATTGTGAGGGCTTTCCTCAGTTGAACACAAGTGTCTTTCACACGAAGCAGTAACACGTCCAAACCACAGGTGCATATCCAAACACTCCTACTTCCAAATAATCCCTATTAGGCTGCAGGCATAGTTCAGACACATGTAATGAATGCAGTAAAGAAACAGTTGGTATAATTAGGTTTTGCAGTTCATGTTGCAGTTCAGAGCTTGAACCAATATTAAATGGATCTGTGCAATAATTACACCAAAACAGCTCTTAAGCAAGAAGCATCACCACTTCTAGAGTTGTAATACAAATATTCAGGGAAGGTAAAGCAGTGCTGAACCATAACTCACACAAATACATCGTACCTTATTCAGAGAACCTCCTGCAGTGAAAGATCCTAAGATTCACTACTTGCAGTCTTTCTTGATACTATGTTGTGTTGGCAGAAGGACCAGCACAACAAAAGCATGTTACAAAACGAGGAATGCTCACCTGTGTCCCAGACCACAGAAAAAACCCCACAGAGAAGGGAGGGGTCTCCAACCACAGATCCTCCCCCAGAGGCAGTCGGCCATTAAATGAGGTCTAAGAGAGGTGCAGCCAGGCTCCAGCCCTTCCATCACACAGCTGAATTGCCTTCACCTGTGCTCCTAGGGCTGACCGGGTCTTTTCTCCAGGTGCTCAATCAGTGGTACAAGGCCATGATTCAGCAGTTTGGTATGTACATACCAAAGGCCTTAGGAAAAAAACAGGCTCAAGGCTCCAGACATCAGAAAGATAGAAGTACACAAAGAGATCAGTTGTCTTACAAAGCACCAGTTAGCAGCTGTTTATTTGTTTTCCATTAAAAAAAAAAAAAACAAAAAACACAGAGTTTATTCCATCTGTCCTATTAAGTTAGGAGAATTTCCACCCAAACACCAACAAAGCTATATGCAACAAGTTCAAAAAACCCAATTAAACCCAAGCTGACTTAATGAAAAATACATTTGCTCCCAAATGGATGTATTTTAAGTCTCTTTTCATACACAATAGTACGGATTGGAATAGCTTCTGCATAAAGAGATATTAAGAAAGCATAACACCCCACACTTGGGATACCCAAATAACCAAGACGAAAGGAAAACATTTGAGAAGTTTTACCTCCAAGGCTCCGAGCACGTACCTGATATTCAAGCCAGTGCTCTGGTCCAGTTTCTCCCAGCTTTTTAGTTTTCCCAGAAGTTTCTAAAGCATAAAGCAAAGGAATGTTACAGACAGCAGAAAGTTCCAACTGTTTTCCACATAGTTCTCTGATAAGTCAAACTCAGTGTATTCTCTTCTCTGTCTTGGCGTTCAGTATCTTATCTAGCACTTTTGGGCTGTCATTCTGCAGCTCCCACAGACATTTTCCCAGCCACCATAGCTCTGTTATACCTGAACGGCACCCATATCTTACTTCAGTGCTTTTTATTACCCAGCTGTAACGCTACAATGTGGTGGAAAGCACAGCAAAGAATGGCAGAGTCCCAGGCTGCAGCAGGATTCACACAACCATAACAGCAGAGGGGACACAGAAAGAACATGGGGAGGAAAAAAATAATAATAATTAAAAAAACAACAACACCTTCTTACCTTCAAAAAGCCTCAGATAGGCAAGAACCTGCAGAGAGCCTCCAATGCCAACCCTTAAATGAGGACTGAGAAGGGGTGGATCCTGGCTCCACTTCTTCTGGTCACTCAGCTGCACTGCTTACACCTGAGCTCCCCTG